>NC_143077.1:8908636-9211666 GCF_052426305.1 Pelodiscus sinensis | reverse complement strand
AGGTGAAGGTGGCATCTCCGGGGTTTGGCTGCCGAGTGTCTGTGGGGCGAGTGGCCACCTCTGAGGGCCCCAGGCAGGTCTCCTGCCCTCTGCTCCTGGCCAGATGGCTCCCACGAACCCCTGCCCTGGGGGGGCCCGGCCCCGGCGCCCTGGGCTACGTACCCATGGTGGCTCCCAGACTTCCCGCAGCCTCCTGAGTGAGAGCACGTCAGCAGGCTCCAGCGTGGAGCAGGGAGCAGCGCCTCGTGGGGCGGGGAATGCCAGTTCCGACAGGCCTGGCGTGGGGGCTGGGCTCCGGGAGGCAAACAGGTGAGGCCGGTTCTGATAAGTGCCGTGTGACTGTCAGGGCTTTTTACAGCCTGGAGGTGCCAGGAGCTGCGGGAGAAGGGCAGCAGGACCAGCTCTGCCATGGCTGCAGGACCGGGGGCTGTGCCCCATGCTCCAGGAGCCCAGCTGTGGCAGCGACAGGTGGGAGCTTCCGGCATGCAGGCCAGGCTGAGGGGGCTGTGCCAGTGGCCCCAGGAAGGAAGCCCGGACACGGCTGCAAGGAGACGGGCTCCCAGCAGGGCCAGGTGGGTGCTTGGCCCCAGCTTAGAGGGAAAGGGACTTGCCCAAGGTGGCACAGTCCTCTGTGGCAGAGCAGGGAATAGGAGCCCTTGGCTCTAGCCCTGCCGCCAGCCTGAGGAGATCTCTCCGTCATGCTCAGTGCTCCCCCAGCACCTCTGCTAGGTCAAACGAACGCCCTGGCGGGCTGCAGGCCCCAGCCTCTGGGTGTGTCCGAGCAGCCCAGAGTCCTGGCTGAAGGGAGCTCGTTTGACCTGGCTAAAGGTGTCAGGCAGCCTGGCTGCTCCACGGGGATCCCAGCATGCCGTGCTCCGGGCAGGCCACAGTATTTTCCCCGCTAGGGGTTAGTGGCGCCCCTCACCACGCTGCCTGAGCGCCCCGTTCCGGTTAGACACAGGCAGCTGAGCCCAGCACCGCTTCTTGCATCTCCCGTTGGGATCCAGCCATGGCATGGAGCCCACCCCATCCTGTGGCCCTCTGGGCTCTGCATGCCCAGACTGCGTTCAGGCAGCTGTGCCTTCAGGGAACCCAGGTAGAGGAGAAGCAAGTTTGCCCATCTGCACTCTTCCATAGCGAGAGAAGAACTCCCCGGGCATCAAGCCGCGAGGACAGACACCTGGCCTGACACAGCCTCATCTGAGCTAGCCCTTAGCCAACTGAGCCAGCCTTGCCTGGGGTCTGTGTTGGAGAGGTTCTTACAGCGCCTGCCTCAATCAGCACAGGGGCTGAGCACCTTCTGCCAGGGCCTGATCAACATAGAGGGCACCTGTCTCACGGGGCGGTTCCCTCCCCAGGCGGAGACACGGGTGCAGCCGATTCCCGAGGGATCCCTGACTCCCTATAGATTGGATTGAACTCTTGACAGTAGCTTTTGGACTAAGCTGAGCGAGCTCTCAGTGCATATGGGTGCAGCTGGGCTCTCCCATCTTGGGAACAGGGCACCCTGCCCACAGAGCAGGAAGGAACATAAGAACGGCCAGACTGGGTCAGACAAACAGTCCATCCAAGTATCCTGTCTTGCCAACAGTGGCCAATACCAGATGCCTCAGAGGGAGGGAACACAACAGGGAATCCTCACATGATCCCTCCCTGGTCATCCACCTCCAGAGAAACAGGCTAGGGACACCTTTCCTCCTCAATGATGGACCTAACCTCCATTAATCTATCTAGCTCTTTTTTGAACCCCATTAAAATCCTAGTCTTCACCACATCCTCTGGCAAGGAGTTCCACAGGTTGACTATGCTCTGAGTGAAGAAAAACTTCCTTGTTAATTTCATTTGGTGACCCCTAGTTTTTATATTGTGGGAATAAGTAAATAACGTTTCCTTATTCACTTGATTTTATAGCCCTCTACCATATCCTCCCTTAGTCTCCTCTTTTCTAAGATGAAAAGTCCAAGTCTTTTTCATATCTCTTCATACGGGACCCGTTCCAAACCCCTAATCGCTTTTGTCGCCCTTTTCTGAACCTTTTCCAATGCTAATATATCTTTTTTGAGATGAGGGGACCACATCTGTATGCAGTACTGAAGATGTGGGTGTACCAGGGCTTTATATAGAGGCATTAAGATATTTTCGGTCTTATTCTCTATCCCTTTTAAAATGATTCCTAACATTCTATTTGTTTTGACTGCCGCTGCACACTGAGTGGATGTTTTGAGAGAACTATCTACAATGACTCCAAGATCTCTCTTGAGTAGTTGTAGCTAAATTAGTCCCCATCATATTGTATGTATCGTTGGGATTATTTTTTCCAATGTGCATTACTTTACATTTGTCAACAATAAACTTCATTTGTCATTTGGCTGCCCAATCACTTAGTTGGTGAGATCTCTTTGACGCTCCTCAGACTGTTTTGGTCTGAACTGTCTCAAGCAGTTTGGTATCATCTGCAAATTTTGCCACCTCACTGTTTACCCCTTTCTTTAGATCATTTATAAATAAGTTGAATAGGATTGGCCCCAGGACAGACCCTTGGGGGACCCTACTACTGACCTCTCTCCATTCAGAAAACTGACCATTTATTCCTACCCTTTGTTTCCTGTCTTTTAACCAGTTATCAGTCCTTGAAAGGACCTTCCCTCTTATCTCATGGCAACTTACTTTACTTAAGAGCCTTTGGTGAGCCCTTGTCAAAGGCTTTCTGGAAATCTAAGTACGCTATATCCACTGGAAAGAGTCAGTGTGGAAGTCCCACATGAAGGGTGAGGGTGAATGGTGCTAGCTGGAGAGAGACAGAGCATGTAGGTCCTGCCCCTTCAGCACCTCCTCCTCTCTCCTGGCTCCAGCCAGCGAAGCACTTCACCTGCTTTCGGATGGGGCTGGCCCCTAGCCAGGCCCAAGGACTTTTCACAAAATACACCCCGTGCTGCTGCACAAATTGCCCCTGCCACCCAGAGCCACCGGGGGAATTACAGGGCCAGGCTGATACACAAGCTCCTTAGATTCTGTCCCTGGAGGGGAACCTGTGTCTGCCTGTGGGGACTGCTGCTGATGGAGCAGTGAGCTGGGAGTTTGAGATGCATAGCTCTTGGGGCTGCCCTGTAGTTGAGTTTGAAAACCCACTGATGGGGAGGTGTCAGTCCCATCATGATCGCAGAATGCCCGGGCCAGGCACCACGTTACTTTTCAACTATGTTCTTAGAATCATTTAATTTGCTGGTTTGCTTTGTATAGAACTTTGTAATTATTTGAGCATCCCCTCCCCCTCACGTTTCCTACAGTTTGAGGCAGGTCAAAATAGAGGACAGAGCAGGAAGCACCCAGCCCACCAGCAAAGGAGACAGATTTGCTTTGGATAGGAGTAGCTGAGCAAACAGGAAAGGCCGGAAGGAAATACAGGAAAATAAATAGCACCTGATGACATACATCCTGGGTAGATTAAACCCCTATCACTATCTCCACATGCTGCCTTTTGCCTACATCTTAGCCCATCTGCAGAAACTATAGGATTAGTGGGTGTGATTGGTTCCCTTCCCACCCCAAGCTCACCTAATTGCCCACCAGACTGTTTTGGAAATTCCAGCTCA
This sequence comes from Pelodiscus sinensis, assembly GCF_052426305.1. NCBI lineage: Eukaryota > Metazoa > Chordata > Testudines > Trionychidae > Pelodiscus > Pelodiscus sinensis. Next base: position 9,208,073 of record NC_143077.1, on the reverse strand, counting down.
GACACAGAACCCTCTTGCCACAGGCAGCTGCTTCTGCCTGACAATTCAGGATAGACAAGGACTTTGCAAGTGGCTGATGTCTCTGGGTCATCGGCCCGTTGGCTGCAACTTGAAACTACAGCACTTTTGTACCTTCATGCTGCTCTTCAGCAGCTGTGGATTGCTCAGGTTTGGGCCCTCCCCCCCACTGGCTGCACACACATGGGTAAAGGTCACTCGGTCTGTGCTGTCATGGTGTCTCTGTGCCTCTCCACAGTGCTTTGGTTACAGGCTGCTCCTTAGTGCAAATCCCCTTCATCGGTCTGAGGCACAGTAGGAAGTAACACGGCAGGCAAAAGCAGGGGAAGAGTCGCTTCTAGTTTAGGCCTATTCCTCCCTCTGAGCTGTGAGCAGATAACCAGAGCAATTCGTTCCGTTTCTCCAACTTCACTGGCCAGCCACCCTTGGAACTGCTCTCATTGACACTCTGGAATCTACGTGGCACAGAGCAGCTATAAAAGCTGTGCGCACAATGCCTGGCTATTGATTCTAGGGTGATGTCAGACCAGGAGTGGCAGAAACTGATCTCAGCTGTGACTTGGCCAGTCTCCATTTACAGTTGCATGTTGAGACCTCTGTCCCATTGAATGTCTGGCCATGGTCATTTTCTCTCTTTCAAGTTTTTTAATGTCATGTGGTAGCAAGCCAAGTGTCATGCAGCAGACTAGAGCTCATCCATCAACACTATTTCCTTTATCAACCAAATTTGTAATCTCATAAATCAGCTTGACAGGATTGGTTTTCCATAAACCCATACAGAGTGGCATTAGCTCTAATTTTTAATCAATCAGCTGCTCTGTTATCTTGCCCAGGATCTGTGTCAGATGGCGAGGCCTATAATTAGCCAGGTAATCCCCTTTACCCTCTTAAATATTGGCACAGCATTAGTTTTTTTTTCTAGCCTCCTAGATCTTGCTCAGTGTTCCAAGACTCAAAATCAAAAGTAACAATCCAGTAAACTCCTCAGCCAACTCTTTTAAAACTCTTGCATGCAAGTTATCTGGGCCTGCTGATTTAAAAATAACTTTAAACCACTTATAGTAGCAGTTCCAGAGATATTAGTGGATTGGAAAAACGGTTATATGATTGCATCTGTTTTCTCGTAAATATAGCACATTTATTGAACACCATTGCTAGGAGTCTTTTTGTTTCTAATTTGTTCCTAATTTTCTGATTGCCCTTGAATCTGCTGGCCGTACATTTTTCCTTGTCCCTTTGACTCCCTTATCAGTTTTCTAGAATTCCTGGCTTTTGATTTATTCATTATTTTAAATTTCCCTTTTTTATACAAATTTTGTACCAGCTTTCCTTTCCACTTGATTCCAAGTCAGTTTTTTTTTAAATTGATACAACCTTGTTCTTTAATTGTGGCTTTTTGAAAGTGTTCTTGATTCCCAGCCATCCTTCACATGAAATTTTTCTGAGCTGCTTTGGCTTAGTTGTCAGCTCTGTGAAACTGGCCCTTTGAAACACCAAGCGTGAGTGTATATAGAAAGCATGTGTGTATGTATATATCAGGCAGTTATAGATTTAGGTCTCTGGCACCTTCCTCTGAAGTAGCTGGTACTGGCCAGCCACTGTAAGACGACACTGGGCCAAGAGTTGAACTGGGATGAGAATTGAGACTTGTTTGACAGCTTTCTGCTTCACTACACCCCATATTTTTGGGGTAACCACATTTTCATATTTAAATACGTAACGTTCAGAGATGTTAACTACAAGTGCTGCTGCTAAGCACATCTAGCACCATACCCCTCCGGTTCAAGTATCAAGGGGTTCCATTGTTCAGTGAGCCATTAACGCTCCTTTGAAGTGGCACAGGGAGATATTTCAACTTTGACACCCGTGAAATGGAATTAGCAGTTCATTCTCTAGAAGTTTAAGGAGCTATACATTTGTGCTGTTTGTTTTATTGATGGCAAACTGGACTGTTGAACTGTGGGAGCTAACTTTAGCGTCTGTCTCTCTCCAAAGAGGAAACTCATTTTTTGAGCACACAAGTGGGTGGTTTCTCCTCCACATCCCCCCACCATAAGCCCCTTACAACCAGCCAATATCACAAAACACTGAGTACCTTTTCAAGTGACTGAGGGTTTTTTTTTTTTACAAGTCCTTGCAAGTACAAGGGAAAAAAAACTTTGCAGCCCTAAAAGAAGCCTTTGGACTGTTACACTCCTCAGCCTGCAGCTATAACAGCTTCGTCACTCCCAATAAAACCCAGGAGACAAGAACTGGAGTGGTGAGATGCTGCTGCAGACACAGGTCACCCTGTGCAGAGAGGAAGGAGCTGTCAGGTGATGACTGGTGCAGTGGCCATTCCCTCTGGAGGCATACACAGCTATCTTACCATTATGGCTTCTAGGTTAAGTGTTACATTGAAACTGCCCTCCCAGTGCCATGTGATCCAGAATTGGCAAGAACCATATTTAAAGAAAGCAGGATGCATGCTGGGAATGCAATTTGCTACAACAGCATCTGACAAGGACACTCCCAATCTAAAACAAGAACAACTTGGCAAAGTTCTTGGGAATTTCATTTGCTGAAGAAACAGTCCTAAATAGAGAAAGGAAAAGTCACCAGTGTCCTGGCCAGCACTATGAAGTGAACAATTCCCAGAGGGCAAATCCAAGGTACAAAAAACACTTAGTGGCTGATTACTATATCTAATCAATACTGTACAATCTATGGTAGGGGTTCTCAAACTTTGTGATACCGTGACACCCCCCCCCCCCAAGTTGCTTGCCACCCTCGGGGGGGTCAGGACCCCCAGTTTGAGAAATGCAGATCTATGGGATAAATAATCCCTTGCCAGATGTGTTACTATAGCAGCAAAGTAACATCTGAAATAATATAGGCAACAGGAAGCAGACCTGTTGTATTCTTCAGAGCAGCTTTTTCTACACTATGGAATGAAATCATGAACATTGTCAATTTTCTTGTGTCTAAGTACAGCCCAACACAGCTGAGTCTGGGAACATCTTGTTCTGCATTTTAATTAAACCTGGAGTTATGTGCAGCCAGTGCAAACATGGACAAGACGAACAACCACAAGAGCATCAGTTCAGAATCCCTCCCTCCCCTTGTGTCAGTGTGGTTGAGTCTAATTCGTCTTTCAGATCAGTTAGCGGTTTGTAAAGCCTCCATTTCCCACAGCAGCAGCAGCAGCTGCTCTAGGACTGTGCCCTGTTGCTGGACATAGCATTGACTACTTTTGGCTTCCCCTCTGCACTTGGAAGGCAAAGGTCTGGAACGAGGGGAGGCCCCATAATCAGCAAGAGAAATAAACTGGAGTTACTCCGAGGACTTATTTTATTGAATTTTTATTTGCATGAGGAGTTGAAACAATCTTTAGGGATTTACTAAACAGGAACTGTTCAAGTCAAACAAACTATAGTTAGCAGGGGATGTGGGGGGAGGGTACACAGCAATCCTGGGAAGGCAGAGATGGAAGGGAAAGAGGCTGCTGTCTTTTTACAACATGTGCATACACTATACCTGTGCATGAATATGCCTCTCCTCCCAACAGACTAACTCACTCAACTGCCATAGAGCTATTTGCTAAACCTCTTCAGAACATTGTAAATGTAAAACTGAAAGTAAAAGAAACCACAACTTTCCTTAGCCAGCACAGGAGGGATTTGCTCTTTTGTTTTAGAAAAAGGTTAATAAAAATATTGAAAAAATTCTTCTCCTTTTATATATTTTAACCTAGTAGAATTCAGAAGTTTCTTAGAAAACTATGTTAACCCTCGAAAGAACGTTTAAGTTCACAACCAGCTGCAGAGGATTCACACAATGCCTACGAGCAGTTTGGGATTCCCCCATACAAGAACCAGTTCTAGCAGCATATGCACTAAAATGGGAGAAGAGCAGGGTGCACTTTTGTCATGCTAGCTTTAAATTTTTAGCATAAAAGAAAAAAAATAAGGTGGTTTAAAAAGGCTCTAAACTCAACCAATACATACAAAAAATTAGTTTTTAAAAATAATCATAGCAGTTTGGTCCCAACTCCAAGTTAACATTTAGATGTTTATTCACGTGCTTCATTGTTTTCTTATAAGAACCAAAAATAGTTTCCAAAATTAGCCATCTTAACTACATACACAAAGGCCTAAAATAAGTAGAGTATGAATTTAAAAAACAAAATAGACAGGAGGGGAGAAAAATTTAAGCAGATGAGTTAATCCCCACCTTTATCACCTCAAATTATAAGAGAGAAACAAAAAATGTCAAGATACTGGGTTAAGCTGGGCACAAACCGGAACTCACACTGTCGTCAAAGACTGATGCCAAAAAAAAACAACAACAAAAAAACAAAAAAAAAACCTGACCATCTAATAAGGTCACAAGAGACAAATGTTAGGATCACACTTAATATTGGACCTTATTCTGTCCAGAAGGTAAAGTCTTTGGGAAGAAAGATATACTCCAACAGTGGATCCGAATGTAAGTGATCAATCCCAGTCCACATGTACAGAGGCTGAATCTTAAAAACGCAGTTAGTATCATTTCAGAGCTACTCTGCAGAGCTCTGTTCAGCATGTCAGCATTACCCTGGCAGATTCCAACACTGCCTAGCCGGATCCTCTTCCGCCTTGCCAGGATGCTCAGGGACATGCAGACCTCCTGATTAGTCAGCAGCTGACTGTAGGTTGTCCTTCTCCTCTCTGTTCTCTGTTCCGCTTTCATCATCCTCAATTTCGCCTTCTTCTCCACTAAATTTATCATGGGCCCACTTGGGGCTAGTGCTTGATTTTCTGAACATGAAACGACCTCTTCCTCGGGGGAAGGCACCCCGGCCTCGGCCTCTGTTCACCCACTTTTCACCACCTTCACCCTCCCGGTCATCGTGCTGCACAGGGAGGAAATCAGCCAGGTCACAGGACATTCACAAACCACTTTCATCGAGAAAGATATAAAGAGGCACAATATCATCTCCCAAAATAATCCCGATTGATTTAAGCTGTGCCACGCTGCAGCACAAACCAGGTCCCCTTATGTTATGCAATGTGCCTCAAGTCAGCAGACAAGTGAATTCAGCACATAAATAATACATGTTTGTGTTTGATTAGCGGCCCACCAATTGAGGCTGGAAGGGAATTGCTCCACTTGCTTTCCACTCTTTTCGTGCATGTGTGTTTCTTTTTCTGGCACAAAGCTCTCAGCAGTTTTCAGGACTAGCTTGGACACTGGTGGCACTAACACATTCTAGACTTGATGGGCCTACAGCTCGGAAGCTATTTTATGGAAGTTTACATATGTCATTATATTCGTCCCACCTCACCCTTCTGAACAGCTTCTCAACCATTTTCAGATGTTTTCTTTTGATAGTGTGTTATGTTTACAACACAATTTAAAAAAAAACTTTTGGGAACATTTTGCATAAGAGGAAGATGCTATTGGGACAGCTAATTTAGTTTAGGATTATGGATTGGTTACATGACCCAAATATTGTACCTAGTCAAGTAAAGACCAATACAGTACATAATAAAGATTATGTCTTCAAGAGCAATCAGAAGAGAGGGCAGGAGAAGAGACAGCTAGCGTGATTTAGAGGTAAGCCATATATGACCTTTATAATAACTCTGAAGAAAGATTAGAGCAATCACAAATATCCAACAGAAGGGGAGGGGGAAAACACGGTTGCAGCAAATAAGCCATTTAAAACTGATGCTAACTCAAAAGTGAGAAGCCCTAAGAGAAACTCATGCAGGATTTTGCCAGACTAGCAGATGGAAAATGAAAGAATGCTACAGCCAGCAATAAAAGCAAATAGCATTAACCAATCCCAGAAGAAGCAGAGCACTGCACAGAGCTGCGAGATAGATTCTAACAGCTTAAGATGGATTTTCCATACTTCCTGTGAAGCATATGTTCTTCTACTGAACCCTCCAGATTTTGGTTAGTGGCAAACAATGATCAGAGCTGACTGCTCCCTAGTTGTGAGCAAAGATTTCTAAAGGCCTCTTGTGGGGGGTTGGGTGACTTGAGAACCCCAGAAACGGTATTTTAAATGGTTTGATGGTTGCCGGTCCCCTCCCCCTACGAAAACTACACGTGACCTGTAAGAGCAAACCAAATGCACAGCAAGGCATGTTCATACACATCCGCCTTCTTCAGACACGTACCAGATAATACTTTTTGCTTTTGGGTGTGTACTCTGGGTCCCACTCCTCATCCCTATTTCGCTTCTGAAAGTCATTGCTGCTGCCGCTATTATTGTTGTTATTGTTTCCAGAAAAGGTGCCTCTGCTCCATCCTCTCCCTCTTGCTCTGAACTGGAATAGCAGTAAACAGCAGAAGAAAAAAGAGAAGAGCAGGGAGAAAATTGCTTAGAGAAATGGCATTAAGTCTTCTTTCACACAGCTCTAGCTACAGTAACTCCTCACTTAACATTGCCCTGATTAACATTGTTTTGTTGCTTATCTATTAGACCACATGCTCATTTTCAACTCATTTCCCTTATAACATCTTTGGCTACCTGCTTTCCCCATGACTTGCAAGATTTCCTGGACAATCAGCTAGTCCTTGTGGAGACTTGGAACCAGGGTGGGCTGGCAGCCCCCCATAAGTTTCCCTAAGTTCCCTGTAAGCCAGTGCCTAAGACTCTGACCTTGCCCTCTGCTGGTGCTGCTCCTGCAACCCTCTTGCTTGCTGTGCAGGGATGGGCATGTGTGTGCTGATGTCGGCTTCCCCCCCTCCGCCCCGCCACATCAAGACCCACACTCCCTACCCTATCTCCACAGAGCAGGATCTCACAGCTAGAGTCTGGACTTCTGGGTCTTCTCAGACAGGCAATGTACTTGAAGTGGGGTCAGCGTATTTAAAGGGGCAATGCATATCAGTCTGCCCCCCCCTACCCCTCCCACACACACACTGTGTGTCTGTATCTCTCACCCGCCCCCACACCTTGGCATTGTGCAGCCAGGACAGAGGGGTGCATTCCAGCAGGAGAATGTGGGTTCCTTATCATGTTAAGTTTTGCAGGGCAGTGTTTGCAGCCACTGCCATGCACCTATTGTGTTTCCTTCCTCCTGCCTCAGCCCATGCTGTCTCTACAATGTGAGACTACATTAACAGCAAAGTATTAACCCCTTGAGGGCTCAGCTCTGTGCTAGATCATCATTTAGAAACAAGACATTCCTGGGGAAGTAGTCCGCTGACTCCACCACCTTGACCAAGCTTCACGGTCATCTTTGCTGTGTTCTGTACTACACTGTTTAAAATTGTTTAAAACTTATACTATACATAGAATCATAGAATTATAGGACTGGAAGGGACCTCGAGAGATCATCGAGTCCAGCCCCCCACCCTCAAGGCAGGACCAAGCTCCGTCTACACCATCCCTGACAGATGTCTATCTAACCTGTTCTTAAATATCTCCAGAGAGGGAGATTCCACCACCTCCCTTGGCAGTTTATTCCAATATTTGCCCACCCTGACAGTTAGGAATTTTTTCCTAATGTCCAATCTAAACCTCCCTTGCTGCACTTTAAGCCCATTACTCCTTGTCCTGTCCTCAGAAACCAAGAGGAACAAATTTTCTCCTTCCTCCTTGTGACACCCTTTTAGATATTTGAAAACCGCTATCATGTCCCCCTTTAATCTTCTTTTTTCCAAACTAAACAAGCCCAGTTCATGAAGCCTGGCTTCATAGGTCATGTTCTCTAGACCTTTAATCATTCTTGTCGCTCTTCTCTGTACCCTTTCCAATTTCTCCACATCTTTCTTGAAATGTTGCGCCCAGAACTGGACACAGTACTCCAGCTGAGCCCTAACTAGTGCAGAGTAGAGCGGCAGAATGACTTCACAAGTTTTGCTTACAACACACCTGTTGATACAACCTAGAATCATATTTGCTTTTTTTGCAACAGCATCACACTGTTGACTCATATTCAACTTGTGGTCCACTATGACCCCTAGATCCCTTTCCGCCATGCTCCTTCCTAGACAGTCACTTCCCATCTTGTATGTATGGAACTGATTGTTCCTTCCTAAGTGGAGCACTATGCATTTCTCTTTATTAAACTTCATCCTGTTTACCTCTGACCATTTCTCTAACTTGCTAAGGTCATTTTGAATTATGTCCCTATCCTCCAAAGAAGTTGCAACCCCACCCAGTTTGGTATCATCTGCAAACTTAATAAGCGCACTCTCTATCCCAATATCTACATCACTGATGAAGATATTGAACAGTACGAGTCCCAAAACAGACCCTTGCGGAACTCCACTTGTTATCCCTTTCCAGCAGGATTTAGCACCGTTAACAACAACTCTCTGACTACAGTTATCCAGCCAATTATGCACCCACCTTATCGTGGCCCTATCTAAGTTATATTTGCCTAGTTTATCAATAAGAATATCATGCGAAACCGTATCAAATGCCTTACTAAAGTCTAGGTATATGACATCCACCGCTTCTCCCTTATCCACAAGGCTCGTTATCTTATCAAAGAAAGCTATCAGATTAGTTTGGCATGACTTGTTCTTCACAAACCCATGCTGGCTATTCCCTATCACTTTATTACCTTCCAAGTGTTTGCATATGATCTCCTTAATTACCTGCTCCATTATCTTCCCTGGCACAGACGTTAAACTGACCGGTCTGTAGTTTCCTGGGTTGTTCTTATTCCCCTTTTTATAGATGGGCACAATATTTGCCCTTTTCCAGTCTTCTGGAATCTCCCCCGTCTGCCATGATTTTTCAAAGATCATAGCTAAAGGCTCAGATACCTCCTCTATCAGCTCCTTGAGTATCCTGGGATGCATTTCATCAGGACCTGGTGACTTGCTGACATCTAACTTTCCTAAGTGATTTTTAACTTGTTCTTTGTGTATCCTATCTTCTAAACTTACCCTCTCTCTGCCTGTATTCACCACGTTAGGCACACCTCCAGACTTCTCGGTGAAGACCGAAACAAAGAAGTCATTGAGCATCTCCGCCATTTCCAAGTTTCCTGTTACTGCTTCTCCCTCCTCACTGAACAGTGGGCCTACCCTGTCCCTGGTCTTCCTCTTGCTTTTAATGTATTTATAAAAGGTCTTCTTGTTTCCCTTTATGCCTGTAGCTAGTTTGATCTCATTTTGTGCCTTTGCCTTTCTAATCTTGCCCCTGCATTCCCGTGTTGCTTGCCTATATTCATCCTTTGTTGTTTGTCCTAGTTTCCATTTTTTATATGACTCCTTTTTTATTTTGAGATTGTGCAAGATCTCTTTGTTAAGCCAAGCTGGTCTTTTGCCATATTTTCTATCTTTCCTACACAGCGGAATTGTTTGCTTTTGGGCTCTTAACAACGTCCCTTTGAAATACTTCCAACTCTCCTCAGTTGTTTTTCCCTTCAGTCTTGCTTCCCATGGGACCTTACCTACAAGTTCTCTGAGCTTATCAAAATCTGCCTTCCTGAAATCCATTACCACAATTGTGCTGGTCTCCCTTCTACCTTTCCTTAAGATCATGAACTCTTATTATTTCATGATCACTGTCCCCCATACTGTCTTCCACTTTCAAGTTCTCAACTAGTTCCTCCCTATTTGTTAAAATCAAATCCAGAACAGCTTCTCCTCTGGTAGCTTTTTCAACCTTCTGAAACAGAAAGTTGTCTCCAATGCAGTCCAGAAACTTATTGGATAGCCTGTGCCCCGCTGTGTTAGTTTCCCAACATATGTCTGGATAGTTGAAGTCCCCCATCACCACCAAATCTTGGGCTTTGGATAGTTTTGTTAATTGTTTAAAAAAAGGCCTCATCCACCTGGCTAGGTGGCCTGTAGTAGACTCCTAGCATGACATCACCCTCATTTTTTACCCCTTTTAGCTTAACCCAGAGACTCTCTACACAGCTATCTCCTACGTTCATCTCCACTTCAGTCCAAGTGTGTACATTTTTAATATACAAGGCAACCCCTCCTCCCTTTTTCCCTGTCTGTCCTTCCTGAGCAAGCCATACCCTTCCATACCAACATTCCAATCATGCGTCCCATCCCACCAGGTTTCTGTAATACCAATGATATCATAGTTATATTTATTTGTTAGCAATTCCAGTTCTTCCTGCTTATTACCCATACTTCTCGCATTTGTATATAGGCATCTAAGATACTGATTTGATCTTGCCTCCTTGTTGCATGTATAACACAGGTTGAAATCCTGTCGTCTGGCACACTCATCTGGCAAAATCCATATTTTGGCACGATTTTAGTGAGCCGGATGTCCACTTATCTTGGGTATGGCCAAGTTTCCCACAGTCACCAGGCCTGGCTTAATTTGTTCTGTGCTGTGATTTAGCTCCAGTTTATCCCTGAATGTCTTCTAAGAGCCCAGTAAGCAGTGGAAGTGTTGGTAATGCTGCTAGACAATACTGACCTCCCACGGTTCAGAAAGTCTCTGGTATGGCACCGGTCAGGTCCCAAAGATACCAGACGAGAGAGATTCAACCTGTTCTATCTTTTGTATGCTTAAAAAGAAAGTCCCCTGGAACCTAACCTCCCTATTTACATTAAGCAAACCCAATTTTCCCATAACAATTAAAGTACCATTTTTCAGGAACAGAACCATAATGTGAAGGGAGGAGTTTACTGTACCTCTAGCCTTGCCATACAACGACACCTACCACTCTCATTATCCATTGGTAATACGTTTGTTCTTATCTGATCATATAGCGGTGTACTTCTAGGAGTAGCTGTGTGCACTTGTCAAGTGTGCAGGGGAAGGCATTCACACATACAATGCACAAACACAGCAGGACTATTTAAATTTAAACACGAGCCATTTCCAAAGGAACCAGTGAAATTATAGCCAGAGTCATTAAAATGTCTCCATTATAAGTTCACAGAGACCAGCTTGTCTTTACTCCTGTCAGTGCTGCTAAGCAAATGCTGACACACAAGATCTGACTGGGTTGGATATGGTCTCAGGCATCAGCAACAGGACCACTAGTTTCAATCTCCAGAATTTATGCTGTGCTGGTGATTGGGAACAACCACCAAGTGCAGAATCACAGCCAAAACTGTACTTCCAGTCACCTTTCAGATCACATTTTACCTGGTAAAAGCAGCAATTTGCACAAAGGCTTATGCAAAAGGTTTTAGCTATATTTTGGGGGTAACTTACGAAGGTCCCTCTAGCTCTTCCTCTTTCGTTTGGGCCAGTGAATTCTTTTGTCCCAAGCCGAGATTTATCAAAGCCTGTGGTGCTCTCTTCCCTCTCCTCGTTCTCCTCAGGGTAGTCCTCCCCTTTGTATGAACGAGAAGATTGTGAAGATGAAGAAGTGGATCTCGATCGCTCACGCACTCTCCTGTGTTTCCTGTATCAAGAATGAAAGGGAGATGGGGGGGGGGGGACGACAAAAATCACTGTCTCAACTCTGAAGTCATGCTACCATTCCTCCGCCTTCCCTTATTATATCCATACACAGCCAAAGTGACAACTGCTAACGGCCCAGGATCAGCTATAAAGTGCAGATCAGTGAGATCTCAGGACAGCTCCTTTTCCCAGGATTTGTTCTTAAAACCATAGACAAATTGTAAGGATCCATCTGACATTTTCAGCTTATATTATTTGTACTAAGGTAGCCTAACAAAAGCCCAACAGAGAACAGAACCCACTGTGCTAGATGCTGTACAAACACAGATTATATCTGCCTAGAGCTTACAGATTAAACAACCAGGACACGGGAAGAGAGAAAATGGAAAGTGACTTGCTTAAGGTTATACAGTAAGTCAGCAACAGAGCTGGGACTAGTACAACTCAGGTCTTCTGTCACTGTGTCCACGGAGTCGTGCTCTCTGATCACAGAGGTGTTTAAACCTATTGTTCAGCTATGAAGCCAAAACTAATTTATTTGTCCTATTGGACTCCTTTCTCCAGTAGGTATCTCGACATGAACCATTAACGAAGGGGGGAATAAAACACTCAGCCGACAAGGCACTTTTTGTTAAGAGTTTCCAGTTATAACACATTTGTAAAGGAAATCCAGCTGCATTTTGGGTTACATAAGAAACTTTGCAAACTGTACCTTTATAAGAAGAAAGAACATTGTCAGCAATCACATGGCTAGAAGAACATTACAGAATAATTCTATGAGGTTGAGCTGTTACCATGATCCAGCAAAGCACTTAGGCATGTGCTTTAACTTGAAGCACACAATAGCCACACTGACTTTAATGAGAAAATTCATGATTCACGGTGAATAAAAGTTTTGATGGATCAGGACCCAGCCTGCCAATTGTGTCAATTTATGAATATGCACTAAAAGGCTATTTCTCCACCAATTTTGACAGGCACGATGTCATTCAAAAGCCAGCAGCTTATAGATGAGCAGTAAAGGTGTTTTATCTAAAAATTAAGTCACTTAATCCATGAAAGCGGATGATTCTATATATTTTGGCTAGTCTCTAAGGTCCTACAGGACAATCTGTAACTTTAAAAACAAATGAACACGGCTACCCCTCTGAGTTAATAAAGAAATGACGACTAGCATCCTACATACTTCTTTTTTGAGCCTTTGTGAGTTCTCTCAGGTTTCTCAGTTGATCTTTCCCTTGAATGGCTTGAATCTCTTGAGTCCACCGATTCTCTCGACTTCTCTCGTTTAAGATCTCTTTCCTTATGTTTTTTACGGCGTTCAATATCAAGGCGCAGATCAACTGGGTCATCTTTATATTTCCCTTCAGTCTGCAAAGGCAGGGAATGGGTGAAAGTTTAACAGAAAGGTCTAGCAGCTTGTCAAAGATTTCAGCACCATTACTTTGCTATAGCGTGCAGAGACATCCAGCGGGCATAAGTTTATAAACCAACCATTCACAGATGCAGAATGATTCACTACAAGAATATAACATTTATTTGAAGTTTTCAGTTTTCCTACATATTTTATTTATATATACACACTGCCCCTTTAAAATAGTATAAACCTAGCTTGATAGTACAGGAGGCGAGAGATCAGGAGACCAAAGATTCACTGTGATACATAACCCTAGCTAAAATTAATGTTAGCAGCTAATGGTCTTCTAAAGGAGTCAGGTCCAACTGATTGTGTCACAACTGGGGTGCATATACAGCCCTAGCTCTTTGTGTTTCTCGTATTCAAAGAATTCCTCCCCATCCTATCACTCCTTATACAAACTAGACCTGTCTCTATGAAGGACAGAAGACATTTTCAAATGCTAGACCTGAAGGCAGCACTGACAGAGAAGCAACAGCTGTTGGCCACTTGGAAGATGTGATGCTAACAATATTGTTACTGATTCAAGTGGCAGAGTTACACAGAGGCCTGAAAAATGCAGCTATTAAGTTTATTCTGGGAAATATGAACATTCTTAGAAACTTTTTTAATCGCTGTCAACTGAAACCAAACACCCTTTCAGCAGCACCCTATGCATGACACGCCAGTTGCTCTCTATTTCAGAGAACCAGGGGACATTCTACACAAGATTTTCCCCTCCATGTATCTGTCTAGCAGGTCTATTAAAGTAAGTTACAACGGTGCATTATGAAGAGAAAATAGCCAATAACCAGAAAAGGAATAGTCAAGAATAGTATAGTTAATTGTATGCAGAAAAATCTTCAACAATAGCTACAATCTTTTAAATTTAGCCAATGAGGAAATTTTCAGGGTGTGTATCACTTGTCCTAATACCAATTTTCAATTAAAAATTCTCCTTTGCAAAAGGAAAATAGTTATTGGGTTAACCACACAGGCTCTAGACTATTTGCACAGTCCTATACTTGGGAACTGCATAACTTGATTTGCAACATACACCAGATAATTAGATACGTCTTGAATTAAATAAAAAGAGGGATTAGTAATTCTCTAGCAATTAAATGTTTTACTTACATGAATTTCTAAACACTTTTTTTGTTTAAATAAAGATTAATTTCAATTAGCAGCAGGAGTGGGAGTTGGTGCTTTGTTTGTATTGTTTGCTCTTCTGCTTTCCCCAGGCAAAGGGTTTTAACTATCACTCAGAGCAAAAATGCTCCCAGAACGATGGTTGATAGGTAAGTGACAAAATCAACAGCAGCAACCTTAAGTAGCACAGAAGACACCTATTGCGTTTGTGAGGGCACATCCTTTTCATGAAGGACTGGAGAGCTGTTTGAAAACCATGTTTTTGTTATAACACTGCCCAGCTGGTGCTCAGAGATCAGGCCCATCAAATTCATCTCACCATCGTCCATGTCAAGCCACAAGTTTGTTTGGGGAAAAAAATCAAAAACAAATATATGAAACAAGGTTTCAGCAGGACTGTTTAAATCTCTTCACTGTAAATATGTATGAAGGTGAACAAAGGTTAAAAACCTAAAAATGTGACATATTAGGTTAAACCATTTTTATGACTGTTCATAGACTGTATAATGGCTTAACATTCTTCTACTCATTAGAGCTAATATACTGGATTCCCAGAGGCCTGTTCTTTCAGAACAGGTGCTGAGTGTTAAAACAACAGCAATCAATAGAAATTAACAGCAAAGTGTTAGAACAAGATTTATTATCTTCTTAGTAATAGTGTATTTGGTTTAGATATGGATTTATTTTTACTTTCCTTTTTGACATGCATGTCTTTTGAAAACATGGTTGGAAATATCGCATGTATACAATTGATTTAATAATACTTACAAGCGGAAAAATATCACAAAAAGTCTCTTCTCTCATCATGGGCACTTGTTCCAAATATCCTCTCTTTTTTTCTCAATCTCACCTCAATTGACTTTGGGGTCATTTACCATATTCTAACCACTTCACAAAGGTTGTTGATACATTTTTAATAAAAATTAACCCTTTTGTAGTTCATTTTTAGAATTATGCCCATCCTTAAAAGAAAAACACAAACTTAAGTAGAGAGTAATTTAAACAAAAGCATCACTGTTAAGTTCATGCCCAATGCACTCATTTAGTTCAATTATTGATCAGATCAACAGTTCACCTTGTTGCCAGACTCTCTGGAGCTCTTCGTTTCCTCTTGAGTGAATCCATGTTTTCTGAAAGTACTGGGAGAAATATCTATCCTCCTAAAAATAAAGCAGAGAATGAAGCTATTACAGCGTTCCCATAAACAGTATTCTAAGATCTCCTAATCCTGATAATTGTTTTAAAACAATTAAGTTTCTCCATTATACTGCTTTTTAAAGCAAAGTTGGCAGGCCATTATTCCATGAAAATGACAGGCTGTACACACAGAACCACACACAATCCTGATAGACCGTAACAAGTGCATTATGTTTGATGAACTGATCATAGTGTCAGAGGGGCAGCTGTGTAAATCTGTAACTAAAAAAACCTTAAATAATGGTCCTGTAGCACCTTAGAGACTAACAAAAATATATAAATAGTTTCATGAGCTTTTGTGGGCACAACCCACTTCTTCAGAAGCGGACTGTGCCCACAAAAGCTCATGATACTATTTTTGTTAGTCTCTAAGGTGCTACAGGATCATGATCCTAGCATGTTAAAGACCCTTGTAATATGGTTTTCTTACCCATGGTTGGCTGGGCAGCTGCTGAGCATACTGTGCTGACCCCCACAAATCACAGGGCTCTTGTATAGTATTTCATTGACTACTTCAATGGCAAAGCACAATAGCTCCAAAGAAACAGTTATCTAGCAAATTATAAATATGGCATACCTCTTTGCCATTGAATATTCTAATCAAAAAAGATATTGGCAAACTGATTTGATCAGAAAATCCAGTGACACTTCTCTGTGCCTAGATAATAAAATGGATGATTACACATACAAGGCAAACAATACTTAGGCAAAAACTTAGGTAAGGACTATTTTAAAATGATAATTTCATATAATTTGGGAATAGCCATGTCAGAGGCACTACTGTAGATTTAAAATTGTCCGCATGACAAGACTAAACAAGGGGACATTCAATAAAACTGAAAGAGGAGAAATGTAAAGGTGATGAGAGGAAAAACGATGTGAGGATTTTTTAAGGACTAATGAATCTGTGGAACTCACTTCCTCAAGCTAGTAGCCTGGTGTTAGTATGATTCAAAGATTATTAGATTTTTTTTTTACATGAACATGCAATTACATTAGACAATTTGATAAGGGACATAATTATGCTTCGGAGTATAAACCATTCAACTAAAAGGCAAAACCTAAGAACAACCTTTCCTGAGTCAGATTATTCCACAGTTGTCCATACAAGGTTTTTTTTATACCTTCCTCTGAAACAGGGAACGGAAATCAAACCAGATCCAACTTTTGTACTGGTGGGTGACTCCTCTCACATAGCAAGCCTCTGGGTGTACCCATCCCAAACATATAACAAATGTTTTTTTAATTTAATAAACCATCATAAATACTGGAGGCAAAGTGGGTTTTGGGGTGATGCTCACAACCCCTCATGTAGTAACCTTGCAACC
This sequence comes from Pelodiscus sinensis, assembly GCF_052426305.1. Taxonomy (NCBI): domain Eukaryota; kingdom Metazoa; phylum Chordata; order Testudines; family Trionychidae; genus Pelodiscus; species Pelodiscus sinensis. The sequence continues at coordinate 9,191,668 of NC_143077.1, read as the reverse complement.
CCATGAGGGGTCCCAACCTCTGAACTAGACAAATCATTGTCCTGTCCCAGGACTCAGTATGGTAATTACTATGTTCCTAACTAGATGGCCAGTCAGTTTTGTTTACTGTTGGCTAAGGATGTTAAAATGTGGTTAACGGACTAGTCGATAGGCACTTCCGCATTCCAACCCTGCTGGGGCTCTTGTACATTTCAAAGGAGGAATGCGGAACTCCACATACAGCCTGGGGCCAGCAGGAAGTCTCGTTGACTCCAGGCTGCATGCGGGTTCCTGCTTTGAAATGCACAAGAGTCCCCAGCGGGGGCTCTTGTGCATTTCAAAGCCATGGAGCCCAGGGTCAGCGGGGGACACTTAGTCCCCTGCTGACTCCAGGTTATGCTGCAGCAGGAAGCTTGGCATCAGCTAGGGACTCCACAGCTGATCCTGGGTTCAGGGGAAATGCCGCGCGGAGCCCGGGGTCAGCTGGGCAGCTTCCCCTTTGAAACTGCCGCCTCTGCCCGTTTTAAAGAAGCAGTGGAGCCCAGGGTCAGCCGCACAGGCGGCTTTTCAAAGGGGAAGCTGTGCAGAGGCCGCTACTTTGAAGTACCCCCCCTTTGCTGCCTCTATTTTATAGAGGCAGCAAGGGGGGGGGGGGGGGAAGGAATCGACTAGTCAAAATACTATCCAATAAGCAAACGCTTATCGGATAGTCGACTAGTCTTTTACATCCTTACTGTTTGTTCCTCTTTTGTATTTTTGAATTATGTTCCAGTTAACTATTAATATTTTTAAAATGTCCCTTGAGCTTTAGAAAAACAACATCCCCTACCTGTGGATTTCAGGGCTCTTCTTGTTTTTAGCTTGATCTTGCTCCATTCCTCTCTTTAGGTATTTTGTAAAGCGTTCATTCAGTGTCATTCCTGAAGACCCAAAGTGATGCTCTGTCAGGGTTTTCAGGGAAGAAACAGCACACAATTAATACAAGTCAGATTTTAGGAAAAGACATGTGAGTTCTACCACCATATCTAAAATGGATTCAGAAAATAAACACGTGTGGCCAGAGGACACACGGATGAAAGTCAATCAGCCTAGCAAAAGTGGAGGCCTCTCCCCTGAAATAAAAGTAATGGTTCCAGTTTGTGTCAGTGCTGAATTCTCTCTCAAATCTGTTTAATAAAAAACATATTAAAACACAAACTAAATGTATGCAAATACATTAGAATACCCCAAATATCTGCAGATCCCATGTCAGTCTGCTGTAAGTCTTGCTTTTTGCTGTTTCAAGGATAGGCAAGACCCTCTTCATTCCTCCCTGATGCACAGCTAAGTGCAAGAACTTGGTGGAAAACATCCCACATGGCTGCTGTTCTACTCATTTGTCCTGTTGCTCAGCAATTGTCTGGGGTAACTAACTAGCATGAATGAAATATGTGTACGGCTTGTCAACAGTGTTCCAAGGAACAGAGAGTGGAGTGGAGTAGCAAGGGATAAACTTTCGACCAAGAATGCATGGACACTAGACTCACCTTTTACATGGTGAACTATAGTCACTATGTGCTGAGCAAACAATTCAGAAGGGCTTCGCTGAGACTGAGCTGACTGAATATGGTGGAAAATGGAGCGGAACTCCTGTTCTTTTTTGTTGCTGTGCACTAAGTCACGAGACAGCTTTCTCTCTTGCGCCAATAAACCGCTTGGACTAGAAAAGAACACACATTTTAAAAATATAACCATCATAAAGGCAATTTAAACAGAAGGAGTTTTCAAACGGCAAGTTAACCTCCAAAGGAACAAACTGGACTTATTCCAGCCACTGACTTTTTGAAGTGCATCTGCAATACAAATTTCAATGATTCTGTTTTTGCCCCTAGGGATGTGAATGACTAGTCGACACACTAGTTGACTAGTCACATCCCCCCTTGCTGTCTCTTATCAGAAAGAGGCAGCAAGGGGAGTGGGAGGGGCACTACGTGGAGCCCGGGGCCAGACCCTGGGCTCCATGTGGCGCTACTACTGCTTTGAACCGCTGCATGCAGCCCCCCGGGGTCAGCTGGGGAGTGCCGGGCTGCACATGGCTTCTCAAAGCAGCACTACCATATGGAACCCAGGGTCTGCCACTTTGAAATGCCATATGCAGCCCAGGGGCCCCAGGCTGCACGCGGTGTTTCAAAGCAGCAGCAGCACCACATAGAGCCAAGTCCCCAGCTGACCTTGGGCTCCATGCAGCACTGCCCCTTTGAAATGCTACGGAGAGCACGGGACCAGCAGGTGACTACTTTAGTCCCCCCATTGGCCCCACGCTCCCTGCAGCTCTGTCGCCTTTGAAGTGTAGCAACAGCCCTGGGACTGTTGCTACACTTCAAAGGCGGAGGCACCCTTATCGACTAATCGAATAGTTGATACAAATTGCATCGACTATTCGATTTGCCAATTAATCTAAATTTAACATCCCTATTAGCCCCCTTATATGGCTTCTGAACTAAAGGTTCCTCTTTTTCACCAATGGTCATCACAAACTTGCCTATTTATAGCCAGGTCTTGTTACAATATGCTAAACGATGGGCTGGCTAGCAGCCAGCTAAAGGCAGAAATATATTTTACCTTTCCCTTCCCTCCCCCCTCAACATTTATGGCTAGATTTTAATCTCAGAAGTGAGAAAGAGGACTGGATAAGACCAGGCTCAGATGCTCATCTCAGCCAACATTTATTTTATGCCCATGTGTGTTAAATATTCCCAAACCAGGAGAGGCGACCACAGAAAATGGAAGACAGATCTTCAAAGCTCTGAAAAGGTTGGGTAAGACCTTAATATTGCCCTAGTATAAATCTAAGGAAAGCTGAATCTGTTAGCAACAAACGTGCTTCACCACAATGGGCAATCAGATTCCCACTGAGGATGAGAGAGTAGCATTAAAAAAGGGTTGCTCAGAAATAGGAGAGCTGACTGTCCAGTATTGCTCAACCAGTATCTCAGTTTTTGTTTGTCAGTCAAACCCTTGCCATCACATGATGGACACTTGGATACTCCCAGCCCTACATCCGTGGGAAACAACAACAGTCACCATCACCCTGCTGCAGTACAGAGAGAACTGATTTAAACTGAAGTGATTGAAAGCTCTGTGCAGGAACTTTAATCTTTGATTTTGATCTTGTTTTACATTTGTACTGTAGTATAGTCTTTCTTTAGGAAATAACTCACTAATGAGAATGGACCTTTAGAATAGGTTGATCTGTAACTAAATATAACATGGACACAAACTTTAAAACTTTTTGCTAACCAGGAAGATAGGTAGTATCTAGATTACAGCAATTACATAGCATTACCTATATGTTCATATTCTTACATCATCAAGTAATCCTACACATTTCTTATCTACTAGATGCTAGGATTTTTACATGTGATTTGTGTCAAGCTGCAGTTGGATGAAAGCCGAAATTTAATAAAATGCACAAGACAGCATTTTAGAATTCTTTTTGATTAACTAAAATTAAATGTGCCATATAAGAAAAAAATTAATCAAAACATATTTAGCATTTAAACCTGACTAAACAAAAGGCAGAACTGCAGTGAGTGGACTGTAAGATCAACATGGTCCAGATTTTCAGAAGATATCTAAAGATGTAATAAATGCCTAGTAGGATTACAAAAGCACCTGATGTCCACTGAAGTTAATGGGAGTCAGGTTTTTAAAGTGCTTAAATGCTATTGTAAACCCAGCAGGCACCTTCATATCTTTGAAACTCTGGACCCATGTTCTTCAAAGTTCTTAGTAGCAGATCTCATTTTCTCCCATCAAGTTTTTATTAATAGATTAGAAGAGGAAAACAAGCTTTTCTACTCTTAATGGATTTTTCATCTTTGAACAAACTAGACAAGATAATTATCTCGCTACATCTGCTAACTACACTGAAACCAAAAGTAATTAAAGTCAATGCTTTCCAGCCCAACAGAAACTGAAAGCACTTGCTGAAAGCATTCTCTCCAGACTAAAAATAATGAAAATATGATACTTCAGAGTACACAACATTGTTTCTCCCCTGACTCTGTATAAAAAAGCAGCACCCTTTAACTCACTAAAATTAAACAGGGCTCACTGATGCAGCATTTAAATTATTTTAACAGATTATAGTAAATTCAGGCCTTAACACAGGTTGTCAATTTCAAATTTAATTTTTAACTTTTTTTTTTTTTTTTTTGGTAAAGAACACGTTTTTTAAAGCCTGGTTTTATATATCTGATGCATAGAATTGCTTTAGTAAAAGCAAATCTTGTGGCTTAGAAAAAAAGTTGTTTTTAAAGCACATCCAAACTGCATGATAACACTATAATGATAAATCTAATCACTTGGTTGAATGTTCAAAGTGCTGTTCAGATATTAATCCATAAAATTGTGTTGTATGTCACACGTGATTCGCATACTCTTAGCAGCCATCTTAGCTCCTTTCTCTTCATTCCTCCTGAATTTTAGTGCTCCCTCTAGTGTTCCACAGAGCAAACTGATATTTACTGACTAACCAGCTCTTCTCTTTAGCACAGGGGCAGGGAAACTACGACTCCCAGCTTAATTGGATCTGCCTCTTGGCAAGCCTCTGTGAAGCAGTCCCTGAGCCAGGCCAGGTGATGGGGTTTTTTTTTTTTGTTTCGTTTTTTGCTCTCCATTGGTGTGTAAACCACAACTGATTTTTCTCACTGGTGTGTGGCCCTCCACTCCTGCTTTTTTTTTGAAGCGCCAGAGCAGTACAGAAAATGTTAAGTGGCCTTTTGAGGCTTCTAGGAGGATCTCATTACAACATTGCCATACACTGAGAAGAGGAATAAAGCACCCTGCAAACAAATTTTTTACACTGTAATGCTTACATTTCAATGTTCTGAGTAGATCTGGAGAGTGGGGAGCAGAATTTAATTACTCTGGAACACGAAATTGTGTGGTCTGAATGAAGGACTGGAATCCACAGTTCTAAACTAGTCTCTTTGCCTGTGTAGCTTAGGGAAAGTCACAAAACTTTGCGCTTCACCCTCCACATAGGAGAATCATATTGCTGTTAACATTTAGAGATGCATTTGCTCTCTGTGACAAATGACGAGTTAGTAGCTGATTGTACAATACTCTTCATTCAATCTGCCTGTGTTTTAGCGAAATCCATACAGGGATAGGGAAGGGATGAGGAAACAGGCTAGTGAAGCCACTACCTAGGATTTCACTTAAAGGCAAACCCTTACCGTGCAAGATCTTCATCAAAGGAATCCATTCGGACATTGACCTGGGCCTCCCGGGTAATGGAAAAGGAGGATTTGCCAGTGGCTAAACCATCTCCTCTGGTTCCTGGCTTTTCCCGACTCTCAGAGGCCTTTCTCAAAGGTGGTGAAGCACTTTTTTCCTGACTTGCTTTGTAAGCAGTCACTCTAAAATTCTTCTCAGGAACAAACCCCCTGTGACCAGCTTCTGCTCTCTTGGATGCTAGCTTGTCTTCTTTTTTAGATCTTTCAGAATATGGATCCTCCTCCATTTCCTCAGTTTTCCTTTGCTTCTCCTTTGCAGATGGTAAGAACACTACGCCTTCCCATTTACCTGGCCTATCCTCATCCTGATTTTTGCTTGAGGTTGCTACCACTTTAGACATGAATTTGGGCTCATCATCAAATTCTGAATCCTTTCGGCCCTTTGCCTTGTCTTTCTTATCCTGCTCATCCATCTCCTCTTTGCCATAATGACCTTCCTTGTGGAACTCTGCCATCTTCACCTTCTCAAAGTCATCACGAAGCTTATAGCGTTTAGGAGACTGGCTGCTGCGATAAGGCTTTTCAGGGTCAGTTTTGGAGGTGTACGGGTCTGATTTCGTCTTGCCATCTGCTAAACCCAACTCAGAGAAGCTTCCCTTCTCTTTCATTTTGTCCTTTTCAACATTTGTTAGTTTCTGTTCTTTGTCTTTCCCATTCTCAGTCTTCTGTTCTTCCAAATACCTATTTATAAAACACACACATACACACACACACACACATTTAAGCAATTCTCTTAAGTGTAGACAAGAGACTTTAATTCCTAAAATTCAAAGCAAGCAAACAAGTCATAGTCCCTAATAAGTAAGGTAAAATGTAAAGCAGGCTACCTACATTTTTACCTTAGACTACATGAATAAATTCCTAATATATTCAATGAATGTGTTGGAAGATGGGTATGTAAAATGGATGACATGAGGTTCAAGAGCAATGTGGAACAGCAAAAGCTCTTCTTGAGAAAATAAAAAGAGAACCAACTTACCTATATTACTAAGGAAAATATTAAGGTCTTACCCAATCTGTTTAGTCACTTACAAATTTGATTCAGGAGAATTAACACATCAAAATTGTCAACTTGGACTGTTCTGCTTTAAACAACACATTGGAAATAAATGCCTCAAAAGCTACGTCACATTTTGGATGCAAGTTTCCTAGGAAAGCTAAACATTTCATATACTGTAAACACAAATAAAAGCAAAAAAAAAAAAACCGTTAATGGGAAAAATATTCCTCCTCTTGGGAGAACAGACACTTTAGTACTGGGAATGACAATCGCCCAATCAATTTAAAGTTTAAAACTACGGTGGTGAAAGATTATCAGCACTTATTTCAAGGGGATAGTAGTGGGTTAAGTCTAAAGCACCTCAATACACCATCTCAAAACCCCAGAGTGGAATAAAAACTAGTTCTGTTAATTATCAAAGATTTCTGATGAGATTAACAAAATTTGCCACAAATCTTAAATTAACAGAGACAAATCAAAATGATTAGGAAGCATTTGAAAAAAAAAACCCAATAGTGTCCTTTCAAGTGAGATGTTCCTTTCAAATGAAATTAATTAGACACTTGCCAGGTGTTTTGGGCTGCTGACTGAGCAGACTAGAAAGATTTTTTTCCTGATTCCAGTCATATATAAAATATTTCTCAATGCATGTGCATCATGGCTCTCTCAGTGTTTGTATTTTTTTGTTTCTATTAGGGTACACAGTAAGTTGTGTGTAAGTTTATTAAACAAAATTTGTCTTCCTTTGCAAACTTATAACATTTGCTGGAGTCCAAGAGCCACATACCTACCAACTCTGGGACAGATTTCATGAGGAAATCTATTTTGTCTGTTAAACATGACAGTTCCTCCAAAGCAAGCTAACAAGCCTTCTTCAAGTACAGGTTTCATCTGCATCAGTAACTCTTACCCTAAAATCAGGCAGTCCAGCAGTGGCGGCACCAACTGAATGTTAATACTCTGAAGTCCATTTAAAATTAGGAAACACCCAAAACTACTTGACCATGAGGGAATATACAACCCCAAATATATAGGTTACATGCAGTGATTTAGGAATATGACTATTTTTAGACTAATAAAAATCATATTTCTGGAAAAGCACCCTGAAGGCTTTAAAAATGTATAAAAAACAACCTTCAAGCTAAGAAAGCAATTCTGGAGTATCTTTACAACACTGAAAGTTATGAAGTTAAGAAAACAAAAACTAGATAACTACTTCCTATAATGTAGAATCAGGACGAGCAATCAATAAGAGCTACACATATACTTCCCCAGTATCTGGCATGTGAACTGAACATACAGGAAAAATGCTCAACTTACCTCTTTGAGAAGGCTGCCCCCCCAGGAGCTGCTGTTTCCTCCTTCTGCGAGGAACCATAAATTGAACTGATTGTCGTGGGACTTTTACACACAGGGCTCTTCCTCGTTGGGCTTAATCCTGATGAACCATGGTCAAATGAACCCTGATGTGAGCCTGCCTGGAACGAGGCACTGCTTTGTAAAGAGCCACCTAGCTGTGAGGGGTTTGACAATGGAGGACTGGGCTTTTGCAACGGGCTTGGTCGAGGAGAACGGCGTCTCACCACAACAGACTGAAGAGGGCTTTTTAGTGCAGGACTGCGCTCTCTTGGGCTAAGGTCAGGCACAGCAGATGCTCTTGACACTGAACTTGTGCTGTAAGTGCTCATGTCTTGCCACGGCTTTGATGCCTCAGACGACTTGACATCTTGAGCAGCTCCTCCTGAAAATTGCTGATCCTTTGAATCATCCCCTTGATTATCTCCTGCAGCCTGTGATGCTCGCGTATCCTTGGAAGAGGATTTTTTTTCCTTTATGGACCTACGCTTGGAAGACTCAACTCGGCTGTGGTTCGAGGAAGACCGGGAAGATGAAGACCTCCTTGACCTATCAGAAGATGACTTATCAGAATTTCTAGAATGGCTTCTTGATCTTGGTGATGGAGACCTTCTCTTTGGTGATCGAGAGCGGGAACGCCCTCTACGAGGGCTGTAGGCTTGGCGATAATTTTGCCAATTTGATCTGTAATTTCCATAGCCTCCTCGGTTATACTGGCCCCATGGATAAAATCCTCGGTTCCGCCCACGGAAATAATATGGTCTTCTGTACCCTCTATTGTGACCTCTGAAATCCCGGCTCTGATAAACTCTTGGGTGGTTCCTTTCTCTGTTGTGAGATGGAGAATATGATCTTGAACGGGACCTAGAACTGAAAAAAAAAAAAAAAAAAAAACAGTTTTTGGAAACTTCTTTTCTTCAATGCAGCCTTCTAGTTGAATAAAAGAGGTTTATATGTTATTTTACTGGGTTTGTGTAGGGTTCACAACCCCTTAAGTGATTTTTTTCTCTAATCATATGAAAACTATAGCTTCTCTCCCAGTGAAAACTGTTGCCCCTCCACACACAAACCTGGTGGTAATTTAATGACATCTGCTCTTACAGGTGACCAAACTTCTTAGAATCATGGCTGAGACCACAACAGGGATACATTTGCTTGGTCTTGGATTCTTGTGGCTGGTACCCACCTTCAGTGGCATATCTCTTACGTATCCAGTCTTCACAGTTCAAAGAGAGCCAAGGTTACCTTTAATTCTTGGTTTCCTGCATGGCAGGAATGCCTTTCTAACCCATAATGCCAGTGCTGTCCCTTGTAACTGACTGAATTCTCCCTTCTTTGCAGCCCTCAAATATCTCATATGCTTTTAATTTGTAACAGGATTTCAAGAGGAAAAACCTTTCCTTGCCAGAGAAATTAAATGCACTTCAGCACTTAAGTGAAAAAATAGCACAGAAGAGAAAAACCAATGACTGTCTTCTCCATTTCTAATCTCAAACCATACATGAATAGCTGTGATTTTTCATCTTGCTCTCCCTCAAGTAAAACAGTATCAAGAAAAGATTACCAAAGACATTTAATGTATCCCTAATCTGATGCCACATGATGGCACTGTTTATCAACACACATCAGCTTGATTTTCAAGGGGCAGATATGAGTATGCAGGTTATTAGTGGAAGGAGAAAGAGAATGGAATACAGGACAAAATGAGTGCTCATATCTACAGCTACATATTTAAAAAGCACAACATTTCAGCAAGTGCCAATGAGAGCTGGAGAAATACAAGGTGTTTTTCCAGTTATAATTGGATTCCTCTTAGTTTGATCAAATATTTAAAAAAATGAAGTTGTTCTGGTTTTACAAGTAACACCATGCCTCAGGATTAATCAGGTTAATTTACTTAATACTGAACAATTGCAAAGTTGTACTGAGAGGAAAGGGTATTAGCAACTATTATCTTGTAAAATATGGTAAAAACTTCCATACTCCACAAAAATCCTTGCAACAGATCTCACTCATTGCTTCTGATGATGCATATTTACTGCAAACATTACAACATTGTTTACTAGTTTCATAAAATTCCAGTCATTAAAAAAGTTGGCTAACTCTGGCAGTAACTGTGTTTAGATATCTTATCCTGACAGGCATCAGCAGCCACATCTCTCTCTCCCAAATATTAGTAACTGTATACAACAACTTTGCCACTGAAGTTTCTAAAGATTAAAGTGAAATCTAACTTTTAAATTGGGTTACAAAGAGATTCTCTTTTGTTCAAATATCAAATACACAAATATTTAACATGCAATGGCTTATGTTACATCACTAATAACATCTGGTATGAATCTTGTGTGAATATAAATTGCTTAATTGTCCCTTTATAAAATTCGTGCTCCTTTATTCAAAACAAGAAAACAGTGCAACTTACCTTAGATACTTTCTCATTCGAAAATAGTATCAAGACAAGAAAGAAGGAAAGACACATGCAGATGCAGGCAGTGAAAATGAACTGATTAAAAGAAGTGGTCCGAAAGCACTAAGCAGAATTCACATGCTCCCATCCCCAGGCGCCTACTGCATTTGTTACCAATTACTAGCGAGGGACCTGTTGCATGCTGCTTCCAAAATCCATTCTGTCATTTTATAGAGGCATGGAACATGAAAATCTCACTCCAAAATCTGCAGAGACTGTTTACAAGAAATCATTTTAAAAGGATGCAGTATGCAAAATACAATAAACATGTGCCAGAAGTGATCATTATTCTTGAAGTCTTCTGGAATGCATGGGTAGCCAGTTAATTTAATATGTATTGTTCTCAAGTTCTGGCTATTCCACTCTTTTTACAACAGTCAAAAGTGAAAAGAAACAGCAATATACTTGGATCCTACAAACAAAAGTTAAGCATGCACAGATTAACCAGAAGCGAACAGGGAAAAGGGCACAGAACACAAGTCAAACCACCAAGAGACGTGGAAAGTGAAATGCCATTTTTTCTTAAACAGATCAATTTTCTAGTCTATCCTCTTTAAGACATCACACTAGACATACCTCAGTGAGTATGCAAAAGCCTTACAAGAAGATAACTTGTCTATATTAACCGTCTCCATTTCAATTCTCTTTCATCAATGTATTTATAACATTCAATTTGTTTAAGCAGCAACACAAGATGAGGAAGCATTTGAAGAAGTGGGTTGTACCCACGAAAGCTCATGGTACCATCAACATGTTTTATTAGTCTTTAAGGTGCTGCTAGACTATTAGTTGTTTTTCAAGTTTTTCCAGTTACAAACTAACTCAGCTACCCCTCTGAAGCTTTTGGACAAGATGAGAGATTTGCCCTGTTTGATTTAATGCATCTAGATTTCTGTTTGGCACAGTCACTTAAAACTTGGCCAGATGCTCCAAACTAACACTGCTCCCTTCCTAATAGTTCTGCTTCCCTGCAAAGAATGCAGTTCCATTTCAGTCTGCATCTCCAATTTGGGTTTGTCCTGGCCTCCCTCTTTCCAAATACATTTTAATTGTTATGTTTTGCATCTTAAATAATTCATGGTTGCATGTTTATAAGTATAGCAATGTTCAGGATCTTCAGGATGCATTTAAGATTTATGAAAAAGCAGGTGGGTATCATAACATCCAGAAAAAATGGAATAGAGATGTTCATTACCAAATGGTGGTGGCCTTGCAAGATTTTAAAAGCCTAACTAGTCATCTAGCTTACAAGGTGATGGAAATCCATGCTTTCCTTTTATTTAGTCTTAAATTGATGCAGTCAGAAGCAAGTCAGAGATGCAGCAACTATCATGCACACCAAGAATTTCTCAACGTAGATCTCAGCAGTGAGATTAACTAATTAATATATGATCTGCCCATAGATACCATTGCTGAATTGAGATATTGACTTCCCTTATGACAAAATACCCTTTCACCCCCAACAGACACATGCGCACACCTTCCCATCAGAGGCTTAGAATGACACTGTGGAAGAGACTCCCATGAACTCAACTCTAAGAAATACATAACTTTTCCCAAAGACTTTTTTAAAGCTGCTATTAATAAAAAGCAGGGGGGGGGGGGGGGGGGGGGGAAGAGAACCTAACAAATGAAAAAGAGCATGTTTTACTGTGGAAGTCTCTCAGCAGTTTTTCCCATGTGTCAGTTCTTACAAGAAATGATGCCAAAAATGTCAACATTCTGTTTTTATCTCATCAACAAAATGAATAATTTACAAAAAAAATAAATTGATCAAGAAAGCCTTAGTTACAGATGTTATCTATTGAACAACAAAATTAAATGCATCCTTTCCTCCACTTAGTCTGGGTCAAAAACACATTCCTTCACTGGCAGCAAAGAGTTCTGAAGAACTGCAACTACTTACATAAGAAACATATGGGAATGTTACATTAAAATGATCAGTGATTATTAAAAAGTGCAGAAGACTGCAAGAAACACACCTGTTCACAAGACACCCTAGCAACTGCATGTTGAAAGACAGAACAGAGAACAAACAAAATCAGTAACCCGAGACTTAGAATACTTAAGCTACTCTAGAATTCAACAAAAAGGTTTTCACAGGAGAGACCATGTTAGTGCAGCCACCATCTCAAACAGGGCAGAGAGAAGAAAAACTCTTTGAAAACAAAGGGTACAACAAAACCACAAGCATTACCTGAGTCTGCGTTTCCTTGATCGTGAGACAGAACGGGAACGGGAACGGGATTTGGAAAAGGATCGAGATCGTGATCTTGATCCAGATCTTGAACGAGATGAGCGGGATCCAGATTTTGATTTGTTAGTTTTCGACATCTTTGAAAGCCCCTTTCAGTTGCACCTGTTGATACTGGGAAGGGGGAAGGGAGAAAAAAATAAACTTGTGAGCGAATAGTTCTGACAGCTTGGTACGCTTCTCTCTCTCTCTCTCTGGCAGTTTTCTTAGTGCCAGACTTGTAAAGTTGGTGCTGAATCACAAAAACTTAATTCCTCAGTTCAAATTTTTAAAAAGAAAAAAAAAAGCAATTTAGCAGAGAAACGGGAAGCAGAAGGAAGCCTCTAATTTTTCAAGTATCCTTTTGTTCCAGATAAACAAGTTATTTAAACTCACCCATGTCATTACCAATATAGATGGTGCCTGTTTTAGCTCAGGTTTTCTTCTGCTTTACATTTTCAAAAGGAAAACCTGAGTAAAATGGCATCAATAAAATAGTCATCTTCCAAGATACCCCACATGAGGATCTATTAAACCAAGGGTTCTCAAACATCATGGCATTGTGACCCCTTTCTGACAACAAAAATTACTACATGACCTCAGAAGAGGGCCAAAACCTGGGTCTACGTGAGCCCTACTACCTGGGCAAGGCCAAAAACCTAGGGTTTTGCCCTAGCAAGCCTAACTCCAGCCTTGGCAACACACATTAGGGTCCCAACCCACAGTATAAGAACTGCTGTATTAAGCTATGGAGTGAGATTCTAGACATCTTACAAGCCCCACTGCTCTAAGTGCTACAATCTGTAAAATATTTTATTTTGAGTTTAGTGTGCGGTATAGACGCACCATAACTGTGTATGTAACCACTGAACATTTTAGCGATTACATGGCTAATACATAAGAATGGCCATACTGGGTCAGACCAAAGGTCCATCTAGCCCAGTATCCTGTCTGCCAACAGTGGCCAGTGCCAGGTGCCCCAGAGGGGGTGGACTGAAGACAATGATCAAGCAATTTATCTCCTGCCATCCTTCTCCAGCCTTTGACAAACAGAGGCCAGGGCACCATTCCTTATCCCCTGGCTAATAGCCTTTTATGGACCTAACCTTCATGAATATATCTAGCTCTTTTTTAAACTGTTATAGTCCTAGCCTTCACAGCCTCCTCTGGCAAGGAATTCCACAGGCTGACTGTGCGATGTGCGAAGAACTTTCTTTTATTAGTTTTAGACCTGCTACCCATTAATTTCATTTGGTGTCCTCTAGTTCTTATATTATGGGAACAAGTAAATAACTTTTCTTTATTCACCCTCTCTCCACACCACTCATTATTTTATATACCTCTATCATATCCGCCCTCAGTCTCCTCTTTTCTAAACTGAAAAGTTCCAGTCTCTTTAGCCTCTCTCCTCAGATGGGACCCATTCCAAACCCTTAATCATTTTAGTTGCTCTTTTTCTGAACCTTTTCCAATGCCAAAATATCTTTTTTGAGGTGAGGAGACCACATCTGTACACAGTACTCAAGATGTGGGCATGCTATAGTTTTATATAAGGGCAGTAAGATATTTGTCTTCTTTTCTACCCCTTTTTTAATAATTCCTAGCACCCTATTTGCTTTTTTGACTGCCACTGCGTGGACGTTTTCAGAGAACTATCCACGATAACTCCAAGATCTCTTTCCTGATTAGCTGTAGCTAAATTAGCCCACATCATATTGTATGTATAGTTTGGGTTATTTTTTCCAATAAGCATTACTTTACACTTATCACATTATCCATACATGTGGGGTGGCAGTCAGTTCCTGGCGCACACTGGCTGCCATCCTGCACTGCTGCCTCTATTTTAGAGGCAGCAGTATGGCAAAGGCAGCCGGCTTGCTGGGAGTCAACTTTAAAGCTGGCTCCCGCATCCCAGGGAACTGGCTGCTGTCTCACACTGCTGCCTCTGATACAGAGGCAGCAGCCGGCTCCCTGGGAGCTGGCATGCCCCGGCTTCTCCCCAAAAGCCACATGTAGCAGTGTGCTTAAGCTTTTCAGTTACCCATTCAAACAGCTACATTCTTACATCCCTAAGGAAAGGAAGAAAGTACTATTCCTCCAATCCTCAGGGCAAACTCTCCTATTCTTTGTTCTGCTCTATTCACTACAAGATAGCACTCACTGGAGCGAAACAAGGGTTAAATGCTAAATATCTGAATTTCTAAGTATTCTACATTAGTTCTTGGCATCAAGCAGTTAAGTTTTACCTCCAACAGGTAGAGCAAAATTGAGAACAAGTAATTCCAGTTTTAGAGAAAAAGCTTGATATGTAATTCATCAAGCCATAAATGTCACTGAATCACAGAACACCAAAATTATTTAGCATGTAATATGACATTAATTCTCAACTGGTGAGTTGGAAACCCCATAAAGGAGGAGAACTTTAATGGGATTTAGATTGGAAATAGGTACCAAAATGGATATGTAATGGAACTTCTCCTGAGAAGTGAGCAGAGATTTTTGGATCAGCTTTAGCAGACTCCCGCCTCTTCAGTTTTCCTTAATTCCCCCCCCCCCCATTTGTCCTCCCCCAGACCCTACTTTAGAATGTTGATATATTAAGATGTCTTAGCACTTAGGGCCTAAGAAAAACAGTCAAGAAAGAACCAGTTAGGTCTCTGGGGAAATACTGGAAAATATTTGCATTCATAGGATAGATGACAACCATTTTCTTCAGAATATCTTGTTTGCCATTATCAGGAAATTCACTATATCAGGAATCACAGTGTTTCCCTCAAAAACTGAGACTAAAACATTAAGATTTGATACAGATGGCCGCAAAGAAAAGGTGTGTAGACAGACTGCCCATGCAATTTCCTTATTAAAAATGTGAAATTAGCTTTTTATTTGCACCAAAGTGAGTACAATGGCAAAATATATGCATTCAATATACATTCCATATGCTAGCGCTCATTCTTCACTTGAAGTGTGTGTGTGTTTGGCATTTCTGAATGTTTTGGAAAATGTCTCGGAAATCAAATTCAGAATAAGACTATAGAAGAATTAAACATTAAAATAATATAAAAATCTCTATATACCTACATGCCTATCTAGATTACAAGCACTTTCCAGATTAAGGTGTTTTTACGTACATCTTTTCCACAGATATAGTTAGCTGGAAGTACCATTTTTACCAAACAGAAAAATAAGCCGTCTTTCATTACCCTGCATTTTGGGTGACTCACAATACTGTCAGATAGCCAGAAGCCTAAAGCATATGTGGACCTATCTGAGGTAGCAAGGCAAGACTCCTATAGGACACCTAATTCTTACAAGAAACTGCAAAGCCCTATACAGCAAAACAGAGGCAGCTGAGGCTGTCACTAGTGTTTGAAGGAAACATGGCCTTAATTTAAATCAACATTAGAAAGGTGATTTGCTGTTAAATTTACCCCTTATTTTAGACCGTAATCTATTATATTCACTTCTTCAAAATGCCACAGGCAGGTCAATTTGCTACACCGGTTAGTGTGAATTGTGGGGGGGTTTTGGCAATCAGGTTCTATTCAGTTCCCAAAATCCTCTACAATTAAGCCTGCAATGCTTCCATTAAAAGTGACCTGCCTACCAAAAAACAAAAAAGATTTACTCTCTTTTCTTCTTTAATGTACGTAATCTGAAGCTTGTTAGATTATTATATAATAGATAGTCTGATTTTTTTTTAAACATTAGTAATTCAGGTCTTGCCTGCTAGAGCACTAGAGAAATGACAACCATCACAGGAGAAGCAAGAGAAGGGATTACTACTTGTAAACTCAGCCTTTTTAACTTTCACATCTAAAGAACGCTGGGAGAAAGTATGTCCGAAGATTCACCATAACTGCCTAAATTGAGAGAGCTAAAAACAGATTTGAGAATCACAGGAAATCTTGCAGCAAAATAATCAGTACCTGAGTTTAAAGTCTCTGAACTACCAACTTTTCAATATATGCTCCCTACAATTAATTATAATTCTTAATAGGAATGAAGATTTAATGAGATGCTTTCACTTTATTCCAACTAAATTAACACCTATTCTGTATTTTAAAAATAAGCATTTCCTCGCCTTACTGAACCACAGTACTGTGAAATTCAGACTAGAAGATATGAATGCATTATTCAAGTCCTTGGTAGACATTGTAGATTACTTGACATTTGGCTCTAGAACAAGAAAGCCTGCTTCAAAAGTACTTTATAACGATAACTCTTGATTTTTGAAGGTCATCACCAGTTGCACATGCTTGGGTGATTTCAGAGACTTATTTTGAATCCAATTACTAAGCAAGCCCAGGAGCACAGCATGAATGTTCTACCATTCATTCCTTCTCATTTTACATCTCAAATAATATTATTAACTTGGCCTAAATGGCAACCTTTTTGTCAACCTGGCCAAAGTAAAGCCATTGTTGTAGATTCCCACTTGGCACAAATTAAGCAGAATAAGGCATACATCATTTATTGAAACAGCAGTGCATCAGAGAGGGGAGGGAACTGGGGGACAGGCAGCTCCGGGGCTCATGGGCTCGCATGTGTGGAGAGCCTGTTTAAAAGCCTGCCACCCCACCCTGCGCTGATTCCTTTTAGAGAGGCAGCAGTGCGAGGAGGCAAGTGGCTCCATGGGTGCTGATACATGCAGGAAGTCAGCTTGAAATCTGGCTTCCCACATGTACCGGGCTCGTACCTGCCCCCCTTATCCTCTGCACTGCTGCCCTTTCTATCAGAGGCAGCCATGTGGAGGAGGGATGGGGGGCAGGCAGCTCTATGGTGTCTGGTGCTCAGGGGATCCCCACTGGCACTGGCTCCCACTCCCCCGTCTCAGACACAGGGGAGGAGGAGGAGCATGTAAGGCTTATTGGTTAATCGTGTAGTCACATGTTGATATCCCTAGTTTAGATCATACATGAAAAATATTTTAAGAGCATGAAAAGGGCAGAAAAACCAACAAGACAAGGAGCACTCATGTAGTCTAATGGTTAGAACAGAGATTACAAGTGTGATATACAGTCCATGAATTCAATAGAAAGACTCCCACTTACTCCAGTGCACCTCTGTCAGAGGTGAGAAACCTGCTGTCCATTAGGCTACGTCTAGACTGCAAGCCTCTTTTGAAAAAGCAGCTTGCTTTTTTCTAAAGTACTTGTTGCAGTGTAGATGCTCTTTTGACTCCCAGGCAGTCTGCTCTCTTTCGAAAAAGCAAAGTTTGCATGACATAGCGCCTTTTTTTGAAAGAGCACTTTCGAAAAAAGGCGTTATTCCTCGTGAAATGAGGAGTACCGCCATCGAAAGGAAATCCATGTTCTTTCGATTTAATTGGAAAAACGCGGCTGTAGTCTAGATGCAGGTGAAGTTTTTTTTTAAAAAAAGGGGCTACTTTTTTCGAAAAAACCCTGCAGTCTAGACACAGCCTTAGGGTTCTGTGTGCAGCCCATGAGACGCTTTATTTACTGTTGCCCAAAGAATGGGTTGCCAAATTCTGCTGGTTTTCATCTGCATAATTTTTTTCCCTACTGGTATTAAGTGACACACACAAAGTGAAGGCAACCAAGTGAGGTGTGTGCTAATTGCACACAAAGTTGAGAGCAGCATGCTCCCTCTGCATCCAGTCAAAGTACTGTTATGGATCAATTAGCACACCCCACAAATTCTAGGTATGCAAGAAGAGTTAGCAAAATTACCCTATTGTGGGAGATCATCTCGATTATGACAATCTTACAGCCCACTGAGATAGAAGGCACTCATTGACCTAAATCAACCTCTAAATCCAGATATCTTGCCTTCTAATGCTATCTTAGATTCTTTTTGTGACTACCTGATCTGTTCTAATTTCTTCTGCTGAAGGGGGTTTACATAATTGATTGGATTGTTATAAATATTAGTGCCAAATTCTGTCTTCTGATATCAGCAACTGAGACCCTCTGGTTCCAATGGGAAAGGTATGTGCATATTTCAGGGTGGGGAAAAAAAGGCTCAATGTTATTGCTGACTTGCAAAACCTCTCTGACAGCGGCAGTTGTCTCCATAATTTCAATAGCAAAACCTCTCTGACAGCGGCAGTTGTCTCCATAATTTCAATATAAAAATAATATAATCACTTGGAATTTCTTTAAAAGTGTTGCCAGTTAAATTTTAAGATCCTCTTTCTAAAATTTGTGCTGGCCCGTAGATATTCAAGGTAGCTCTCAGGGCTGGATGGTATAATTTGCTTACTTCATTTATGGTAAAAATATATGGAAATAATGGTAGCAAAATCTGATCTTGTCAGAGAAAAAGCTCCGTACTATGCGCCATTAATTACTTTGGCTATAAAACATCAGAGCACAAGATGCCAATCCTTAATTACACTAACAGATAAACACATTACTTAAAATATGTGCATGCACTCATCTACAAATCTATTTAGCTGCCACCATTAAGTTATATATGTATTTACATTGTGTGTGAAAAATTTCTTGTCCCTCCAGTTATATTAAAACAAACATTTTTAAGATTATTAAACTGCAGAACATCTTCTCCAGACCGTATTTTCTATCTATGGTACATGCTGGCTTAGAGAGTAAACAGTAATTGTCCATAATTTAAAATATCAATTTATAATAAAGATAACCAAGATGGAAAAGTGAACAACATTAACTAGGAAAATAAAAATAAAACTGACCTAGTTAAATATTCCGTTTCAAAGTACTCAATGCCCTATCAACCATACACAAAACCTAACTTTAAACTCTCTCAAACTGGGGACATGGAAATCTGTGGTTTGGAAGAAATCAGAAAAAATTAAATCACTACACAACTTTGGATCACATTGACTCAGTAAGATTATAGCTGCTATTCTAAAACATTTCCTAAAAAATTCAATCATATACCTGCCTCAAAGTTCACCAAACAGACATCTGAATTGGAAGTTGTCACAGAGTGTGGAGGAGTCTCAAGGCCCTGCACCTCCAGCCGCAGTCAGAGGTGAGACTCAGCCCGCAAGTAGAACAGAAGGTTTACCGGCTGACAGGGATACAGTGTAGCACAGACTTCTTATTAACACAGTAACCAGAAGCAGCCAGTACAATCCCACTTTGGGAGAGGGGAGCCCTAGGCCCCCTTCCCTGCATTCTCAGCCAACTGAGAGGACTCTCACACTCAGCAGCCAGTCCCAGCCATGCAGGCAGCTCCGCCTCCTCCTTTGTCTAGCTTCAAAAGGTGTCACCTATTGAATCTTCCACCTAGGCTCAGGTTACAACAGCCTGAGCTATTGTTCTGTGCTTGCTAAAATGGGGCAGCCACCCCTCAGTAAGAGCCACACCCAACATTTCCATCCCCAGCTGGGCACCAGTGCAGTGCCCAGGGAAACTGAAGGAAAAAATATGTAGCACTTTAAAGACTAACAAGATAGTTTATTAGGTGATGAGTTTTCATGAGACAGACTGAGGCACACATACGGGTTTACAACAGAACAGTACAAGACAGTAGGAATCACATACAACATAAAGCAAACAGAGCAAACACAATCCCCACTACATCACAGAAGCTTCAGGGGATAGCCGAGTTAGTCTGTTACAGAGAGAGAGAGGAAAAAAAAAAGGTCTGGTAGCACTTTATAGACTAATAAAACATGTAGATGATATCATGAGCTTTCATGAGCACACAGAAGTACATTCATCAATGCATAAGGAGTCGATCTTAATGTTACACTGCTCTACTGTAACAAAGATCTTGCCAGTGATATTGCCAGTGCTCACTCAGTTTTTAATTATGGGTTTTCAATGCTGAAAGCCATGTAAGTAGTTTTATAAATCCTTATTCCTTGGTGTTTTATAAATCCTTATTCCATCCACATTTATTTTCAGTAATTTTCTCCATAATCATTTGAACTAGCGATGTTTGAGTATGGGTGATTTATACACATATCCTTGGAATGAGACACTGTAAAAGTAGACTATTGCTGCATGGGACTTAAATAAGGTCCTTAAAACAAAAGTATTTACTGAACAGTACTTGGTTTCGGTTTAAAATATAACCAACAGTGCACTGATGTACAATCCAAGGGCTCTTTCTGACATGGTGTTTACGCAGAAAATATTAAAATGAACAGTAGTGAGGAAAAAATAAATCAGAGATTCTTACTCCTGAAAAGCCTCTTATGTGTCTTATAGCAGATGTGAGTGTGTGAGAGAGTGAGAGACTACAAAAATATCCAAATAATTAAGTCTGCTTTGCATCTGTCACCAGCGGGCAGTTAAATATTCATCAGAGCTGCTGCAACAAAATTTCACAATTCGCAGAAATGACTTGTGTCATTGAGCCTACTTTTGCTTTGAAAATTCACAATACAAAAACAAAGCCCAGATGAAAGAACCTGTTAGGTTCCTTGAAAAATCTGCTGCTCTTAGAAAATGGAAGAAAGATTAATAGCAGCTTTGGGATGTCCTTGGGTTATTTTTTGCCCTAGGGTGGCAAAGGACAATACTAGGACTTCATAGAACATGCAGATCAATGTTGTTATGCCACTTTATATTCTTGGAAGGATTAACAAATTATGATCTTTTTCTTTATATTTTACACTATAATGGCTCTTAGGTTTGCAAATCAGAGAACAAGCATGGAGAATTTTTTTTCAAATCGATTATTAAATTGGGTGTTTGCAAAACCAATACTTAGAGTTCAGTGTTAATTATTTTAATTGTTACACAGGGAGAAGAATGTGAACTTCAATTGAGATTACTGCAGCTGGTAATATGAGAGATACAGCTATATCTGTTTTTAATGTGAGATATCACAAGTTGTCCTTGTAGTACAAGAAACTCAACTACCATCTCAATCTCTAAAACAGTGAGAAAAGATGATAAAACACACAACAGTGCATTTAAAACTTTTGTGCACAGTGAACTGATTTATAATCTGGGCTCCACGATCACACACTTGAAATGTGTGGACTACAGTATTTCTTCTGGGCAGTGGGAAATAGGCAAATACAAATGTAAAGCTAAGTGTCATGTCAAATGAATATGGAAAACTGGTCAAGTGGGTCTGGCCCACGAAAGCTCATCATCTAATAAACCATCTTGTTAGTCTTTAAAGTGCTACATTGTCCTGCATTTTGGTCAAGTTAACAAATTTCGGTAACCTTTTTGTAGATCTGATTAAAATAGTAGAACTTGCTGTATGAGAACAGCATAAATAAAAGCCTGTTCTTTCTTCACTTAGTTTATATAAGCTAAATGCTTTTATTTTTAATCAGCAGAGTTGCTTGTGTCCATTTTAAATGCATTCCAATGGACTGACCTGAAACATTTTCATTTCCAGTTGCTCTCTCAGCCCTGGTCTACACAAAATAAGCTAAGTATCCACACTACCAAGCCTGTAATTTCAAAATAATGGGCGGTTATTTTGAAATAACTCCTGCTTTCCGCGAGGAACAACACTTATTTTGAAATAGTTACTTCAAAATAGCGGTACTGTGGACACTGCTCTTTTGAAATAACTACTCCCCAGAGTCATTCAAAATAATTACTCCCAGTGCTTCCTCGGGCTCTAAGTGGAAGTAAAACACCCACATTAAGGGAGCCTGCCTCAGATTAAATTCAAGGCTTCCCTGTAGTGAGGACTCGCTATTTTAAAAGTTATTTCGGGAGTTATTTTGAAATAAGTTATTTTAAAATAATTTCCTAGTGTAGACGTACCCTTAAGAGTCTAAAGTATGTGGGGGATACTCCATCAACCACTGACACCAACATATCTCTCAGAAACAGCATTATAACAGACACACAATCAGCACTACACAACAATGGCAGATTAAGTTACCAAGAAGGTGTTTTTTTTTATTCCATTTCTTCCATTTTTTGATTTAAAAAATGACACATGCTCTGCTTCTCTCACCCCCAGAAAAAACCCTGGCGATGGCAAATCTATTGACAATAGATAAAATATTCCATACTGTAAAGCATATGGAAATAAGTATGTTTCTGCTCTGGATGCTGAAAAATACAGCAGTAATAGATCATAGACAAGAAGCATTATCAGTATAGTAGGAAAGCCTCAACTAATAGTCACATTTCTAGGAGAGAACACTTCTCAAAGGACATTTTTAGATAAAAATTAAAAAAAAAATATTTATAAAATAATTGCCCTTGAGACACTGGTAGCTTTTCAAATGTGGCAAACTGTGGACCAAAGATTAAAGGGACAAACTGAAAACAGTGGAAATGAAGGATGGAAGTCAAATATAAGAATGGAAAGAATGAAACAGTCAGAGGGCTTAAAAAGATATGAGGCCACAAAAGATGGTCTAAGTTGCACCTTACAGAGCCCATTGAACAATTAAGTCTTCAATGGTTTAATCATAATAAAACGAACAAGAAGCTATGGTCTGATCTCCACTAAAGAGTTAGGCTGACTCACCCAGTCACTCACACGTGAAAAATACACACTGGAGAGGCTTACCAACCTAACTCCTGATGAAGACAGCAATAGGCCGACAAAAGAATTTTCCCCTCAACCTAGCCACAACCGCTTGGGGTAGAGTATCTATGCTAAGGGGAAAAGCCATCCCATTGATGTAGGCAGTGCCTACACTGAAGAAGCTGCTGTAGCATTTTGGAGAACTCACGGCTTATCTGCGCTTGAAGAGGTTAAACTACTTATGGGTCATTTTTTCCAACCTCAGAACTGTTTTCCATGAACTTACAAGGCAGTATTTCAAGAACTACAATTAAATGAATAAATAAATTATAAAATTATAATTATAAAATATTTTATACTAGCAGAAACATTTAAAAGAAATTGTTAAAGAGGATTAACACCATGAGTATGCAAGGTCTAATCACAACAGTCAATACTGTAGTAATTTCAGAAAGTCTCAAGTAATATATTAGGCCACTTCTAGAGTAAATTAAACGCAGCTAAAACTGATCAGAGCACAAATGAAAATGGCTGATGCCCTATCAAAAGTGCAAGCATACTGCACTATGCATTAAAGCAGGGCTACTCAACAAGCAGACTGCGGTGCAGTTTGGGGCTCAACATACGGCCTGCAGGTGGGATTCTTTGAACATGGCCTCCACTGAGAACACCCTCCACAACGAAGAGTCAATATAATGGTCTTCTGTTGATATGTGTTTTAGTAGTTACATTCCTGGAATGCCATTGCTCAGCACTTTTAATGTCATATGGATGGAAATAGGGTAAATATTACATTTTATTAATATCAGCAGAACTGATTTAAATGGGGCCTGCATGTTGTGTAGTCTTGCCTTAATCTTTGTATTCATGCCTGTCAGTGTGAAAGAAGCTATTTGCACATATGTGGCCCTCAGCATGTGCTGTATCATTGTGGCCCCCAGGGCTTCCAAAGTTGAATACCCCTGCATTAAAGCAAGGGTTCTCAACCTTTTTCTGAGTCCCCCCGGCCTACTGCATGCTATTAAAAACTGCAAAGCCCACCTGTGCCCCAAGAACTGTCTTGGATGGAATACTCAATGCATCCAATTTCTGCATTTTAAATATCAATCATATCTGTCCAGCAACACTATCATTACATTTGTAAACAAAAACACACTCTAGGTGTACCAACTACTAAAATTCATAATCAACTCATCATATTTGTTACACTATTTTTAAAAACTGCTACATGAATAATGTCCTAGCCATGAAAGATGTATTGCCTTTACAAAAGTGGAAGTCATGCAACAGCTTTAACTGTGATCTGACAGGTAAAGCTGGATCCTCTGATGAAAACTCCATCCTCCAGATGTATCTTCTGAGGCAAAGATTCCTGAACATTTCCAACGCAAGTGCAGTAAACTAACATGCATGAAGGTAGAAAGCAGGAAGAGATTAATTTCAATTTGATATGTGAGGGCTCTATAGAAAAGTTAATTTAAAAAAAAGGAAGGGTCAATACTCCCTCTATTTGTGAAATTCTCTTGGGTATGTCTACACTTGTAACCTCTTTCGAGAGAGGGATGCAAATGAAGACATTCAAAATAACAAATAAAGTCAGGATTTAAATACCCTGAGCTTCATTTGCCCATTTGCGTTATGGCGCTATTTCAAAATAACAGACAGTGTTAAGACGCGGTTATTTTGAGAGAAAACCCTTCTCTCGAAATAACCGTGTCTTAACAGCGTCTGTTATTTCAAAATAGCGCCATAATGTGAATATGCAAATGAAGCATGGGATATTTAAATCCCGGGTTCATTTGCAATTTTGAATGTCTTCATTTGCAGGGCTTGCCGAACCGCGGCAAGCCCCGCTAGCCAACCGCACTGTCCGGCGATCTGCGCATGCACAGATCACCTGCAACCTGGAATAGCCAGGTTCGATCTACTCGCCCCGAGCGAGTAGATTGCATTATTTGTCGATCTCTGTTCATTTGCATCCTTCTCTCGAAAGAGGCTGCAAGTGTATACATTACCTTTAAGGTTTCAGATGCTGGAATGGAACAGGAGAACAGTAATTTCTGGAATCCCCTTTCCTGGATTATACTATCTACAATAGACATCCTTACAGTGGAGGGCTCACTTCAAAGCAATGGCTAAAATGCACTCCAATATCAACTCTGGCATACATGCACATTGTTTCCAATAGGGTTAAATCATATTATAGTCCATCTTGATTCAATAAACAAAGCTTAAAGTAGTGTGTAAAAAAAAAGTTGACAATTACTCCAAGACTCTACTTAGAATGGTCTTTGAAGAGTAAGAATAATACTCTGCACTTCCTAACCCTCTACACCTTCAATGCTACTTTAATAAGGACTTGAACCGATTTTCTCCCTCCCATCCACTAAATACATTTTAAATTCTAATATCTACAAATAAAGGTGGTCAATAAGCAGACTGAGAATTAGATCTGGAGCACCAGATTTTCAACAGATCTCAACATCTTTTTATTTCATTATCATTTTTAAACATTATTTGATCTGGATTCTGAACCTTGACCAAGAAATTTGGACCTTGACAAAAATAACTTACTACTCTGATCTACAGCATGCTAGATTATCACATGAGGGAGCCAGCCTTAATGAAGTCATGATAACAAAGAACCTAGTTTTTACCCAACACAAAACCAGGTTTTAGAGGCTCTGAAAACACTACATCCTCACACCACTACTGACTGACTTGGAGAAAACACTACCCTTCCCGCATCCCAGAAATAGGTGTAGAAACACAATCATTTAATATAGAAAGATGCTACACTTTCAACTGTTGGGAAATTTTAAAATATATGCATCTCTCTCATGCATAAGATCATAAAGTGGCCTCAGATCTTAAAAGATCAGGATCTTAAAAGAGGTGAATATTGTTTGTTTCATCAAACTAGATATTTTTAGAAGATTTTTTGGTTGCAGTCACTATAATCTACTTTGGTCTACAACATTTACTAGTTAAGTCAGGCTTTTGTTTGACTTAAGTGCCAAAAATTCTTCTCCCTCTAAAGCTGTTTTGGTTGTTTCTTTGAGGGTCATTGTAACTGCAAGCCATCAAAATGGAAAGCAGAACTCATTCCTAGCAAGTGAGCTGGCTCCTAGATACAGCTCTTTTAAAACAGCCTCTGTCTGACCTCAAAGGGTTAAAATAGAAAAGAAGGGTGGACTCCACTCATCTCCCCACTCACTGCATTTGTAAGACTGAAACAGCTCAACCCAGAGTTGAGAGTTCTATCCTGAAGGAGTTAATGATTTACTGATATTGCCTCTGAACTTTATTGTTCAAAAACGCATAAGAATACAGGTCGCCCTCCCTCTCTGTTCCTTGTAGAAACTTGAAATAAATTCTCAGATGCTTGACGGACGCAATGATTAGAAAGAATTTATTACAGTGATACAAAACTCCCGAAGACCACTAGTTCTAATGGAAAGAGCCAACTGTAGAAGATACGGATTAACTATGAAAGTGGCCATAACTCCACACTTACCTTATTGTTTGGACATCCAAACTGGATATGGGGGAATCCACATAAAGGAAACATACGCAAAATGCCTGACACTGTTGATAGAGAGCGGCAGCTCTGGAAACAGGCAGAAAATGAAAACGTGTCTGGCCCTGTGAGCGGAGAAGGCAGGCTCACATTATACAGAGAGCTATGGAGTCGCATTTCCTTCCTGCTTTCAGTCCTGATGACACTTCAACCTCCACCCCCTTCCACAATTAAAGGGCCAGGATTGTTTTCCTCTATTGCAAAGCAGGTCTCACCTGGCAGCAGAAAAAAGCTGTGGTGATCCTGCCTGATCTGTTGCAGAGAACAAGGCCAGACAGAGCATGACTTAGCTTTGCACTTGGAACTGTTTTTATACAGGAGGGGATGAGTTTTACAGCCAATTTTCCACCAAAGCTACTGGTCCTGTCTGGAAACCAGACTGCAACCTTTGTGGTAACACTCTGAAGTGTTAAAAGAATCTTCCCAAATAATGGTTTAGTCTGATTAGGGAGGATTTGATTTAAATCATAATTTAAATCACTAGTCAGGAAGACTTGATTTAATCATGGTTTTCTACACAAACGTGCATTCTTGTTGGTTATAACCTTAACACATATTCTTCACAAGATGTAGATAGAGGTAGGTTTCATTTTTAGAAGGTAAGTACTATACAGTACGTTTTTCAACAGTGATTTATTTTGAAAACTTTTCAAATTAGTTTTACAGCTATCTCAGGAAATGGAATGATTGTTTATTTCATTTACCAAAGGTAACTGAAGCAGATATTTATGAAGTCATTGGGAGATGAGCTATCTCCAATTCAACAGGTCAATCAATATTTGGAGGATTTTCTTGCCAGGGTGTATTAGGAGATCATCACTAGACAGACATTCACATTATTTTATTTAACTAAAACAACATTATGTATTCTGGTTTTTTCCTTCAACAGTAAACACAATATTTTAACAAAACAAGCAAGTGATTTTTTTAAATTTAGTGAAACAGTCAAGGTTTTTTTTTAAATCAGATTTGTTTTTGTTAAAATTGTTTAACTAAAGTTAAATGAAATATTTTTTAAAAATTACATTGACTCAGCCAGATCAACATGAAAAATATAGAATATTGGCTTCTGCAGCTAACTAAGTTGTCTTCACCTTCATTTTCCAAATCTGGAAAAGAAAAACAAGCTGTCCTGCTTTTTCAGGTCCCAAATGATTTCTCAGTTTGGAATTAATTTGTTGAAAGAAAGAAAATATTTTTATGCTCGCTGAAGAAGCTACTGCAGTTTCTGAATCCAAGTGCTTAAGTCACTTCCACCAGTTCACTGGTGTGACTTTCTTTAATCATCAGCAAACATTTCTTCAGTGGTTCACCTTCAGTTCTGAAGTTTATTATAGTTGGCATTGTGGAGGGAAGAATGCTGGATGCCCATTATGTCAGATCCAATTCTTCAGCAGTTAAGGTTTGACCGTGGTACCGAGTTTTGAGAATATTTGCAAGAAAATGAGCTGGAGGATAGTGCTTGTCCCATTTTTTTTTAAATACTTGTAATTTAACTCTGTCATTGCATATTTCTTTAAGATTTCACTTAGTACCTCTCAAATTTCAACTAAATCAGCAATAAAAAGCTATTTCCCTGCATTTTGTTCACGGCTACAAGAACAGACTTCAGGATACTCGGCGTGTGTTCAATGTTTCTCTTAAGCATGATGAGAATTTTGGCTGACAGCGCCATCTATTTTTTCACAATTTTGTTCACAAATTCTCATCAGATTAGGCCCGTTCTTGATATAGTGCTCAAAACAGTATACTACTGAGTTCCTTTGCATGACTTGTGGGAGAGTCTGGGATGGCTAAACACCAGTGGTTAAGGAGTTCAGCCATGGTCGGCATTACTCTTGAACATGTTTTTTCCCTTTGTTTCTATAGTGTAACGCCTCTGCCTCCCCTGCCCCCGTGGAAACGGTGCTGGGGGGACGGATCTCTTTTAAGCCAGCTCCTGCAAGCACTCGCTCCTGCCCCCCCACCACTTGCAGGGGAAGAGGCGGAGCGACTAATCGAGTCACTACACAACTATCCAATAAGCTTATGCTTATCAGATTGTTGACTAGTTGCTTATATTCCTAGCTCAAACATGAGAATTCAAGAACAATTCAGACAGAACACAGGCAGTACTTAAGATGTATGAAATAAAGTTTACCAGTCTGAAGATCCCACATCTTTAATGCAACTTCTGAAAAGGAATATTTTGCATGTTGTTGTTCCATTCGGGCAATAAGGCCTTGCATAACTTTGTTGCATTGTTTGCATTTTGAATGCATGCCTGTCTTTCCCACAGGTAGAGGAACTTCATTAAAATATTCCTAAATTGGGTATGTTTCACAGCCTGCAGTCATAATAGGTTTTCCCTTCTAGTGAGAGAATGGTATGGTAGACCTCAAATCACTGAAGGCTACACTCAGAAAGACCTCAAGACTCCTGGAATATGCTGCTCAAACAAGTTTCACTTTTGTTTCTACTGCTGTCCCTTCCTTCTCACATTTATCTCCAGACTTCTCCTTGTCCTGATCTATTCCATCCTCCTCCCCCCCAAAACTTTTATTCATTGAAACTCTGCACTTTTAGAGAGAGGTACACAAATTTGAAGAAGGACAATAGGGTTGAGGCCTGCTATTTCTTACCTCCCTCCCTCTCTCTAAACATTTTTGCTGTTAATAGGCATATTATCTCTGAAGACACAAACCCACAATTTAGGAACTACAAAACTAAACATTTCTGATGGCATTTTCTAGACTGAGCACTGAGCCCCACTGGACAGATAGAAAGATTAACCTAAATAATCTATACAGAAGTCTCTGGAACCCGGTAAAATTGGATCCCTAATCCATGAACTTATTGGAAAACTTTTACAAAACTTTTCTTAAACATTATATGACTATATTGTCTCATACTATGGAATTAGAATTTATAATCTATGGAATTAGAATTTATGGAATTTGTTCCATTATGAGATATCTTTGAGCTATAATGTATCTTCATTAAAACTTTTTATTAAATAAGTTTTATTTTTTTAAAATAATCGATTTTTATCCACCCTGAGTCTTATGTCTAGGAACAGGATATAGTCCAAAGCTATCTTCAGAGTTAACTTTAAAACGGCTCTACTGATGGACTGTAACTATTTCAATAGGAAAGAACAAATAGGAACAGAAGCTTTACATTAACATGCTTCGCAGCCCCACCAATCCACAGCCCAGTTAGAATATTAATATGTTAAAATTCTACTGCCAGAGTGGAAGTCTTAAATAAAACCTTTATTAAAATAAAATTATCTAATGAACCTGGACATTTCATTTCTGAACACAATCATTTCTGATCATCTTTGCTGTTAATGTAGGAAAATGTTTGGTACAGGGACCTTTGCTTACTGGTTTGTAAGTACCACACACACTTAAGGTACTATATGAATAGCAACCATTATTAAATTGTTTTGAAATATAAACTGCTTTGTCTAGTTGGAGTTAAGTAAATCACTGAAATATGAATGAATTTAATACATCCATTTTTTCCCCACATTGAAGATACAAAACAATGACTCTGACACCCAAAAGAAAACAAAATAATTACCTAACCAGAACTAGACAGCTTAATGATCTAACTGGTTCAAAAGAACATGAAGTACTTAGGAGCAGCATGTTTTGTTATATCAGAGTTTAGCAACCTATGGCTCGTGAGCCAAATATGGCTCACTAGGGAGCCAGATATGCCTCTTCTGGAGCCCCAGCTCAGCCGCCCCATACGCCTCCCTGCAGCAGGGAGCCAGCGCTGGCACTACAGCCTTATGACCTCCACAAGCCTGGAGTGTCAATGCCAGCTTCCCATAGGGGTGGGGGGCCAAGGTGAGGGAGAAAGCCCCCTCCACCGCCAGATCCAGCGTGAGGGGAACAAGAGGAGCAAAAAAGTCTCAGTGTACTCCTCTTTTCCTTCAATCAGCACGTGGGAAACAAGCAGCCAAAATGGCTCGATGAGCACTGCCCTTTTTCGTCCCTCTGGGAAACACTCCCCTGGAGGTTTCTGAGGAATGGGAGCAGCGGGCAACGTATTACATCAGTGGTCACCAACCAGTAGATCTCGATCTACCGGTAGATCTCAGGGGCTCTAAGAGTAGCTCTTGAGCCCTCTCTGAACTGCGCGCCTGCACGGTACATTTACATTAGATTTCCTCATTTGAGGAGCAGCTACTCACCGAGCAACAACACAAGTGAGTAGCTGCGAGGAATGGTGGGAGCTGGGAGATCACCCAGCCCCAGCCTGCTCCTGCTCCCTAACCCCTGGCCAGGCAGCTTGCTCCCTGGCCAGACCTCACATCCTCACCCCCCTCCTACACACCACCTTCTCCCATCCAGATCCTGTACTTTCATCTCTATCCTATTCACTGGCAGCCCTGTCCCGCACTCTTAACCCTCATTTTTGGCCCCACCCCAGAGGCTAGGAGGGCACAAAATCCACTAACCCTGGAATCACAGAAGAGTAATCTGGCCTGAGGCCTTAAACCTCAGTCCTCCCTGTCCCTCCCCCCATTATGGGGCTGGAGCACCAGTGACGGGAGGTGTTTCAGTTGGGGATCACATCAGTGAGGGTTGGGGATTTCCAGACTTTTTTTTCTTTTTTTTTTTTTGCTTCTCACTTGTGTGGTCCCTGACTGATGGGTTAGTGGTCAACCATCCAAAAAAGGTTCCCCACTCCAGCCATAAATAAAGACAATGTTGAAACCTTTTGTGCTGGACATAATATTTTACTTTATTTAAAAATGTAGCCATGCCAACAAGCCCTCAAATGGGGCCCAGCCCCCATCTGCCCACAGCATCGTATTGCTCCTCCACCCCCCCACACACCAACTCTGAGTCCATCACATATCTGAACCCCCTGCTCTGAGGCCATCATATCCTCACATCCCTAGTCCCCTACCATAACACTCCTGCACTTCCACACACCCCAACCTTGTGCCCTGAGTCCATCATACACCCCAACCCAGACTCTTGCACCTCCATATCACCAGTCCCCTGCCATAAGATTCCGACAGCCTGAATACGTGCCTGAAGTTGGATTTGACCAGTCATGATGTAAACTTCAAAGAAATGTGTGAAAAGATACAGCAGCAGAAGTCCCATTAAATAAAGTCCGTGAGTACAATTTATGCTACTATTAATTATGTCATTTAATAATATTACATTGTATATTTTCAGTCATACAAATGGGCATTCTTATATGGCTCTTTAGTTATTCGGACTTTTGAGATTGTTTGACTCTTTGGTTTGAAAAGGTTGACGAGCCCTGTGTTATATTATGTAGTATTTGATCCAGATGATCACAGAGTGCTGCTGTTTCATCTTAGAGATGTAGCAGGGATTAACAGAAATATGCTCAGATGAACGTCAAAATGCGGCCATCAGCTTGCAGCCAGCACCATCTACAATGCACTAAGATAGCTAGACAAAAATCAGTAACTGGGTGAAGAGCAGTTGGCTCAAGCTAAACTGTGCAAAATAGAGCAGGTACTGGCGGAGAAAGGGTGCACTCCAAAGAACAAGCCACCACCTCTAACACATCCCTCTCTATTCTAGTCTCTGATCAAGACAGTCCACAGTGGATGGATCCTCAATGCTTCAAGTGAGAACATTTCTTAAGACTACATCGTGTGCTTGTTGACAAATTTGACGGTCTTGTGGTTTACACGTGTCTGTAGCATTTTGTAAAAACGTGTCTCTGAAAAGAGTTAGGAATTTTAGTAATTTTGGCTAAATATTCTGTAGCAACATTAAGGTTGCTGAACATCTGACACCACAGTTCTTTTATCAACAAACCAAGAAATCAAGCAGCTGAAATGCAGATTACCTTTCACGTCTATCCATATGATCTTCACCTTAACTGTAGAAAGAGGCTTACATATTATACAGGCTATTCGAAGCCTTTGACTGCTCTGTTACCTCAATTAGGAATTAAGCAATTTTTTTTCTTGTGATGGTTGTTGTGTCATGTTCTTAAAGGTGAAATGCTGGTGCAGTATTTTACTAAGTAAAAAAATTCGGATAGACATGGCAGACAAGACTCAAATGAAAATGCAGCATGATCAAATACTGGCAGTACCTCCCTACATTTTGCACTGCTGATGAAAGGAAACATGAATAGTTCCTAGATAAGAAATGATGCATTTCCAGTAACACTATTTAAAAATCAAGCAATCATGCTAAAAACTAGACAGCATTACTAAATTAACAGAAGTGCTGTGATTTCCTGACTGTAAGATACACTTTACAGAAAAGGTACTCCCCTCTAAATTACCACAGATCGCAAATAAAGAAAAACCTCAGTAACATGCCATTTTATTCTCTTTTTAAAACTTCAAGTAAAGTTTTTATTCTATGTAATAATTGTACTGCTTTGGCTTTTTTGTTTTTCTGCAGTCTAAACAGCAGAAGTTCCTTGGATCTGGTCAAAATATTATTTACTTGACTTGTTGAAAATAATTCTTATGGTCTCTCCTGTCAGGCAAACAATCTGAACTAGATAATTCCGGCATAAATGGAAAATAAAATAAGGACACTTGTACAGACTTACCAGGGGCCACGTGAGAATGGAGTTGCAATATCAGGGGCCAAGTGAGAATGGAATTGCAATATCTCCAACAGTCAGTCCTTTTGGGTTCTGTGTAAATGCTTTGCAAGCAGGAGCACTTAGAAGGAAATATTTCAGATATGTCTTTTCATTGCTGAGTTCAGAATAATCAATGCAGCCTCACTCAGTAACTGGCTTTCCAGGAAGTAACATGGAGCTTAGTTGAATTCAATTACTGTATCTAAGTTATCTATTTCCCAATTAAGACACTTCTGCAAATAACTGAAAGCAAAATGCATACAGCTTCCATATCAAAACATTACTGTGTATGTACACACAAAATGGGAGTAAAATGCATTTAAATTAACTTGTATTTAGGTAAAGTTATTTTACCTTTTTATCCTGTACAGTCTTTAGTATTCTGCAGAAGGTATGAAAAAGCCATCAGCTAAAGCTGCTTTTCTTTGGGTGCTGTGAGTACTGCTAAACTAGAGGTAACACAGTATCATCTTTTTTTTTTTTTTAAATCATGAGATGCATTCAGCAATTCTCTGTACTGTGAAATTCACAGATGGTAATAATCTTTTCTTGGAACAAACTTACTTTTGAAAAGCTGTCTCCTGCTAAGAGTCCACATGTAAAATTAAGTCAAAGTTTTCCAGAACTATGGAAAACTTGCTCAGAACTGGACCTTTGGAATTTGGCTTCTCAAATAAGTTGTAAAGCACCATTACACTTGCTTTTGTTTCCATCCTAGCAGCAAAGTTTCACATTTCAACTTCATTTCATGTGTTTACCAAAAAGCACATACTGGGGGCTCTTGCTTCCACAAGAAATGTATTTGGAGAGCAAGCAAACATAAGCTAGTCACAGTGCTACATGCAACTCTAATACTAGTTACACTGACATTGCAAAGGATCCTGAAGTATTAAAAATTATATACATTTGGTACAGCACCACTAAAATGTCACCTCAGAGATGGACAAGAGACAAGCAGAGCTCTGAAGAATATACAGTGTGAAACAGCAACAAATTCTGGCTAAGAGCAATGAGACAAAGCCTTGTTCTCACAAAAATGCCACAGAGGCTTGTACACCAACGAAGAGGAGGCAACAAAACTTGTTTTGTAAGGTCTTTATCCCAGTGTCGCCCTCCACCACATAGTTAAGTGAATGGAACTCAGTTACTCTATCAGGACCAGACTCAATCCTACTATGATTTGAACATAAGGTCCCAAGTAGAGTGAAAAATTGGGGCAGTGGGTATGCGGTAATAGGCACATATATTAGAAAAAGTCCTGAATACCAAGACTTTCCCTATAAAATTGGGACATTTTTCACCTTAGTCCCCAGGTTACTGCAGAACAGAATAGACAGCTATTTCTGTGCATTATTAAAAACTAGAAGAAAAATTAGGGTAGCCATTTGTTAAACAATAATTAAATTGGTAAATGTTAAACATACTATTGCAATAACAATTATGAGAGTAAGAAATATATCGAAATACTTTGTGTAGGTTCTTCACAATGGAGGACAAGAGTCAATATTCCCATTTTACAGATTAAGGATGGAGGCAGAAAAAAGCCATAGCAGTGGTCTAAGGCTGTAACAGATGGCGAGTGAGAGATCCAAAAACAGAACACCGAACTCCCAATGTGTATTTACATATATGGAAGAACTGAGGCAAGAAAGAGAGAACACTACCCTCCCTTATCCAAGGATTATCACGAGTTAAAAAACATCCTTTGATATACAATCTGCACTGTACGGAAAACCATCTGCTTTTACTGTGTGCAGCTCACAGTATTAGACTTACAACAGAGTAATGAAGATGTTGGGACAAATCAAACCAGAAAATCTTACTTAAAATTGTGCTTGCGTCTGAAATGCCTTGTGCCCATTAAGAGGACACACTTCCCTCAGACTGGGGAAGTCATATTTTGAAACTTAATCAGCTATTTTTATTTCCTTTGGTGTCTCAGCTCACAAATAAGTCCCTTTGTCACAGGACACCATGGAATAAAAACTAAAAAAGTGGAAGTGGGAGCTTCAGTTGACCTACTAATCAGGATTTGGCATAGAAGGCAGAGAACTGGTGTTGCAATATGTACAAGTTGTAAGGGTGGTTAATATTTTACAATGTTGAACTTTGTAACAACTCAAACAGCTGCAGATTTTTTCAGTGCAAAATGCAAATCCTTCTTTAGACTAAATCCTTCAAAAACTTTGGGGATCACCTCATTGTAGTGATTCTCTCGCCCCCAACATTTGAGTTTGAGACTGAACTATCTTGTTCCCCTTCCTTGCTTAGAGGTATCCATTTTAATTGCATGAACATGCTGTTCTTTCACAAAATTCACAGCTTATTGTAGATCAGGTTAATACAATTAAACAGCAACTCATTTTTCTCGTGATTCTCAATCTAAAAAAAAGCAAGTTGTGGGTTGGAGTAAACACTTTAAAACCAATTACGCGTTTTAAAATTCATTACACTGCAGTTTAATACCATTTTAAAGATTTTTGGCATTAACAAAAAAGACTTTCCTTGAATCTAATCTCATCTATGGGCAGTTTCCAGTAACTCAGTGAATATTCCATTGTCAAGAAGTTATCATTGTTATGCACCTCCCATTAGCTGCCAATGTTTTAGACTAAGTATTCAGAATATCCTTTTCATTTAATTTACAGGTTTTGTGTTCTGCTTTTCAAAAAGCAACCACTTCAAGTAAATTTTAAAGATATGTGGCATTAACAGAATAACTGCCCCGGTTCTAGTAGGAAAAAATATTAGATACTACTCTGACCACAGCTGACAACACAATGCCCAAATAAGGCACTGAAGGGAAAACATGGACTCTGACCTAGCAAATATTAATGATTGTTAGTACTCAAAGAAGCATTACAAACATTTATGAAAAAATATTTTAGGTGTTTCTTCTTTCTGGGACATTTAGCATCATTCTGCAGAATGGGTTCACACCTTGTAAAGCAGAAGTAAACAAGACCGGGAAGTATAAAACCAGCCAAGTACACTTCCAATCCAGTAACTAGAGGAGTTGCAGAATTTTTTATCTGAATCAGTATACAAAATACAGGTTCAAAGGTATTACATATTGCCAGGCTTGCACACTAACAATGCTGGTGAGCAAAACTCAATTACACAGTAAGCACTTAAATTGTGAGGCAGCCATGCTAGCGCTATAAAGCCCTGCTATACAGTATAACTCAAGTCTCAAAGAGAGATGCTTCTCCTTTCTCCATGTAGAGACTTAATTTTGTAATAAACCTACTTTGTTGCTGGAACACTCACTCACACCTTCCACCCCTCAACAGTAAATCTGTCACTGTTTCAGCTTCTCCAGTTATGAAATCAGGAAACAATTCTGCAAAAAGAAGAAACTCTGTTGAAGCAGCTGTATATTTAAGCTATACATAACTTGATTTTATTTTCTGATGCAAGAGGTTTTATACAGAAAACTGGAGGAGATCATTATTGGCTTAAACCATTGGTCACCTTCTGATAAAGGGATTTGGAAAGTCAACCCATCTACCATCACTTAGGGTCACCATTTTTTCCTCCCTTCCAATCCCAAACTCCAAGTGGCCACTTCTACTACACTTCCTCACGAGAGAGTGCAAGCAAGGACAGAGGACTTCTGGCACCAACTGAAGATACATCCTCCCTTTCCAGACCAATGTTCATATTTTGTCTTCAAGCAGAAGAGGAAGTCAACTGCATGGTTCTGGCCAGTACATTGTAGTATGGGATTTTGAAAATTCTTGTTCATACAGAAGCAACCAAACTGAGCTGGTTACAACAATGTGTGAAAATGCTTGTAACTAGCATGGTTTGTGCCTGAGCAGGAACAGTCCCTGTGGCACTCACTACTCCTACACCATGGGCCAAAGAGAAGCTATCCAACATCACTATTCATGGATCATTGCTTCAGGCATAAGAATCCGGAGTAATCACTTACAGGGTGCCACTTGGTACTTTCTTGCAATTTTCAACACAAAATAAGTGGCACAAACAATTCTTGTATCTGTAACTCTAGAACGCTTTGCGAATTTATTCTCTCTACATTTAAGTCTCTTTTCCAATCACAAGATACAATATGGGAGAAAAAATTCAGACAAGTAATATTTTGGGACAATTTTAGATTGGCTATTTATTTCATAGATAAATACAGTCTTTTGACTAGAAAACTAAACATCTGTGCTAGTGATATCCCTGCCACAGATATATCCATTGCTTCCCACCAAATTAAGGCTCCATTCTGCTCAGCTGAATGGGTACAACTATAGTTTGAATTGGATCCAAAATCTACATTGGAAAATTACTAAAAACTTTTTAAAATTAAGGCATCAATGCAAGCAACGAGAGAGATGAAGTTGTGAAGGCCCATGTTGAACACTGTCTGTGGACTAGGGATGTTAGCGTAGTCACGTAAACGATTAATCGATAAGCCTGGACTTATAGGTTAATCCAAACAACAACATGTATTCCCCTCCCCCTTTCTGCCTTTGTATCAGAGACAACGGGGGAGGGAAGGAGGGACGCAAGATGGGATGCCAGTGCCGCCTTTGTCTGTGGGGAGCTTGGGCCTCCCGCAGGCAGGAGGCTACTGCCACCCCACACTGCCGCATCTGTATCAAAACTGCTCCTCTCGTGGACTGGCTCCTGAAGCTCCCCAGGAGTGGGGCCACGAGAGCACTGGCTGCTAGCCCCACCCCCCGGGGATCATCAAATAATTGTGTAACCACTAAGTTTTGGTGTGGTTACTAGGGATGTGAACGACTAGTCGACTATCTGATAAACAAATGCTTATCAGCTAGTCGACTAGTTGCTTCCCCCTCCCTCCCGCTGCCTCTGAGAAAAAGGTAGCAAAGGGCAGGGGGGAGGAGATAAGGGGGTTCTTCAAAGCGACAGCACCGCGTGGAGCCTGGGATCAGCTGGGGACTCAATAGTCCCCAGCTGATGCCAGGTGCCATGCGGCACTGCTGCTTTGAAATTCTGTGGGGAACATGGGGCCAGTGGGGGGAGGGGGGGGAACTGCTTGAGTCCCCTGCTAGCCCCGTGCACCATGCTGCACCTTAACTTTTGAAGTGTAGACACTCCAAAGGTGGAAGCACCCTTATTGACTAATCAAATAATCGACACAAACTGCATCGACTATTCAATTAGCCAAATCAAAATTTTACATCCTGAGTGGTTACATCATTATTGAATTAAATGAGATCTAACATCCCTACTGGGGACCAAGTCTGTTAAGGAGTTACATAGCAATGAAAAATTTTCAACAACAAGATATATATTTTAATGAATTAATTTAGATTAAACACTAATAGGCAGTAAGAAAAACTTGACAATCATCTGTCCAGGAAATATTAAGAATTAATACTGCATTTTATAGCACCTTACACAAGACTCTTACAATGTTTTACAACCTATTATTAAATTAAACCTGAACACTCCAAGTAAGGATGTTATTCCAATAATATCTATGGATAAACTGAGGCACAGAGGTAAAATGACTTGCCCACGGTCCCACAGCAAATCAGTGGTTGAACTAAATATGAAACCCAAATCTTCTGACATCCAGTTCTCTGCCTTGCTCACCAGACAATGCTTTCTTTCTGCTCTGGTCTACATTTAGCTATGCACATTAAAGCAATTCTGGGTGTGTATACCTTCCACTACAAGATGCAGATCTGAACTATTAATCTGTAGCCTGATCTGAAGTAGACATTAGCTAGAACTGAAGTTTCAGTTTGCCTACTTTAAAAAAAAGCAGCACAGAATCATAGA
Organism: Pelodiscus sinensis; assembly: GCF_052426305.1. Taxonomy (NCBI): domain Eukaryota; kingdom Metazoa; phylum Chordata; order Testudines; family Trionychidae; genus Pelodiscus; species Pelodiscus sinensis. The sequence continues at coordinate 9,153,001 of NC_143077.1, read as the reverse complement.
AAAATATGAGATAAAAATACAGAGGCAACTGCAGAGAGAGAATACCCTTATGTTCCCGGCAGGCTGAAGAGAGGGAGACCTCAACAACAGCTGCACAAACCAATCATGTTGTGTGTGACTGATGTAGAACTGAGAGTAACATGGTTTAGCAGCATCTCTTATTTAAGTTCACTAGTAGTTAGTGGTTCCAGGTTTAGTACAGTTGCTGCCATTTAGTCATTAAATGCTGATGAATTTTCCTGTGTTAATCAAGGTAGCAAGCAGCTCAGCTTAGACTCAAAAGAAGTTAAGGCTACTAAAGTTACAGGAAACTATTTCCTGTTTCTTTTGTTTATTCATCCTTAAGTTCTCTTCCTGGACGTGGCTAGGAGGCTCTTGGAGACAGATGAACACAAAGTTCACATCTTCATTCTTACTAGTTCTGTGTGGGCTAGGATTCCCTATAGCTGAAGTTTGACCTTTCACTGGCACAACAACAGTTGCCATTCTCATACCGCTAAATTAATCTATTCACTAAAAACTATTCATTTAGTTACTATAGCATAAACTTTCCTAAATTATAAGGTGCTCCTATGACAGCGCATAGACAGTGTATTAATTAGGATCGGTAGACTTTTAACACCACAATACAGGGTTTCAATTTCCATTCCAGAATGACATAAATAAAGAGTTAAATTAAGAAGTTAAGTACTGTAAATTAGCGTATATAGCCCACCGGTTATTCATGTTTTTACCTACCTGTGGTATACATGTCTAAGTCTTATGCAATTTGATTTTTACTCATGTTACAAGACGACAAGATCAACATAATAAAATCAACATCTTCTTTTCTCCACTCGTGAACAGACTTTTCATTAACGGAAAATTTTCTGCCTGCTGCTCTATTGCCATTTTCTTTTGCATATGTAACAACAGGTAGTTTAAAATCGGCTGTATATGATTTGCGTTTAGGCATCATTAAAAATATTTTCTTGGACTATATTTGTTATAAACTGAAAAAGTTTTAAGACGTTGTGGTTGGTAGGTCTTATATACTGGTAATAGGGTAGTGCTTATTGCTTTTTATAGCTCAGCAGCCTCAGCCATGATTCATTACCAGTATAACAAGACCCAGTATTATTGGGCTGCATGATGTCGTTATCTTCAATCTTTATAACTGGCAAGTAACAACCACATCAAAGACCACCAGATTCTTTTATGAAGGCAGCAGAAGTCTATGCAGGTTATGTACATCCACGGGTATTCTAATATATATTTTAACACACTATAGAAAAACTGTGCATAATACTTAGACGAGTGTTATATTCGCTAATTTACGGTACTTGCCACTTAACCTTGCTCAGGTAGCCAAATTTGCTATTCTGTATTGCTCTCTAGATTATTAACTGTGTGTTTTGCAGCAACTTGTACCTCCAATCATGCATACCATGGGAGTCTGACATCTCCCCTTCTGGATCATTACCAGTGTTATCACCAAGGAAACCACAGGACTCACTGCCAAAGGCACTACCTGAAGCTGTATTACATTTCTATATTTCCATGACTACAGACTGACAAGTTAACTCTCCAGACCATAAAAAAACCACTACTTTTTCAGGTAGCATTTATTTCACAGTATGTAACAGTTCAAAACAAGTCACTGTTAATCTATGCTAGTTTTCCTTTTATTCTTGTTAGTGAACAGTGAACTAGGAGCACAGTTAGATCTTAATTACACATATTTCTATTAATGTTATAGGAAACTGCAAGGCAAGAAATGCAGTTCCTTACTTTATACATTCACTAGAAGATTACTCTAGCATTGCTCAGGTCCTTAACTCAATTTTTGTTTTTTGGAAAATAACCTCAACACAGCAGCTTGGGGCCAGGTGAGAAGTGCCTCTCCATGGCTGCAGCAGCACGAGAGGACACAGCTGGGGGAGTGTGCATGTCCCCTGGCTGGGGCAGGTCCAGGTTAGGCTGGATGGGAGCCACAGAAGGACCACCTGTCTCTGGCAGCATCAGCAGCTACAGGGAAGCTCCAGGTTGGCTCCCTTGGCCGGGGTGGGGGGAGAGCACACCTTCTTCTGACCCCAGCATGGAGCAGATGCAGCTAGGGGTGAGAGGGAGGCACCCCCTTCCCCAGCCCAGAGATGCCACAGCCCCCCTCCCCTAGAATGGAGCTGCTGTGACAGCTCTGTGCTGGAGCCGGCAGGCAAAGGTGATATTTTCCATGCCCACCCTAAACCGTCTTTCAACATTCCCTCAGTTATATCAATTGTGAGGACTGTACTTGATTCGGTGATTCTGTCTCTCTTCTGTTTGATTTTATGAGAAACAATCCCATCCAGACACATCCTGTTTTCCTGGCACAACCAAACTCTTATGTTGCTTTAAGTTATGATAAGAGAGCTATATACCAAATTTGCTGATCCTAATCCTTACCATTAAGAGACATTCTTGAACAGACAGACAAATTGTCTCAAATACATAGCAGATGTCAGCATAACATTCCTATAGAAGACCCATCTATTTAAATATAAATATATCAAGGCTTAACAGGTGATTCACGTATTTACGTATCATTGCATGATAAAGGGCTGAATTTTTCAGAAAAATGGGACATAACAGTTAATGTAAATGGCTCTTCTAAGAGGACCATTTCATGAGGTCTAAAAGTGGTAAGTGTCTCTTGTTCTGCGGGTATGCAAATGATATCAATTCACAAACAAGTTGGAAGGAATGTGGGTTGTTGTTTTTTTAAGTCAACTATTTACCACTAGTTCCATTCAATTTACTGAAATCACAAGCTCAAATACTTCCTTTGGGTCTAGGCCAGTGTTTCTGAAAGTGTACCACGGAAACATTTTCAGAAACACTTTAACTGGCCGCCCTGGTTTGTTTATGTACCAGCGCCGTGGCAACAGAGCCTCGTGGCTCCCTCTGGCTCCATTTTATCCTTTGTAGCCAAGGGGAACCACAGGAAGCGGTGGCCGAGCCCACGCCTCTTCCTGTGGCTCCCCTTGGCTGCAAAGGACAAAACGGAGCCAATGGGAGATGTAAGGCACCAGTACATAAAAAGACCAGGGTGGCCAGTTAAAGTGTTTCTGAAAGTGTTTCCGCGATACACTTTCAGAAACACTGGTCTAGGCCATAATCAATGTTTTGTCAATCCTGTGAGAAACCCATACCCACAAGATTTTTAAACACACATTTCCATTCTTTTTATTGTGATCTGTTTTGACTTGATGGAAGATGGGGAAAATGGTCTTATACTTTATGAAAAATAAAGTGTCAGAATTTGACGCTTTTCATATCAGTGAATTTTTCCTTTCTATTGATGTTTGATCAATTTTCTTTTTACAAAAACTATTTTGTACTTTTATAGTTATTTCCCAGCATACTTATTTCAGTATATTTTTGTACTTATTTTATATTTTCTTACACATTTCTCTTTCAACTAAAGAGCTCCAATAAATTTATTATTTAATACTGCTTTTTATCTTTAAAGTAGTTTATAATAAGCATTAATCCAATACACCCAGGAAGTAAGCAAGCATTATTATTCCCCACTTTCAGACAGGGAAAGTGAAGCAGGGAGGTAATGCACAGAAGGGTGCAATACTGAAGCAGAGATTATAGATCAGAAGTTTTATATTCCAGCCCACTTTTAAGAACATTTGTGTGTGTCAAAAAGACATGGATTGAAATAAGAATATATCCAAAGTTTACATGCAGTGTGTTTTTCTAGAACTCTCATTTCCTCTTTTTCCCCCTCTTATCCTCTGTCGGCTTTCCCCCCCCTCCCAATTCCTTTTTTAGAATGCCTGTCAAGGAATCTTTAATTATTACTTTAACAGGTGTGAAAGGATTGAAGCAGAAAAGAATCCCTACACATCCAGGCAAGCTCTGCAGATATGATCACAGCTGAAAATTCTTAGCCAACTAGATGACATACTTAAGAATCCTATAAAGAATTGCCATACCACAAATCACAGTATTTTGCCAATCTTGCCAAGCAATAGCATGACATACTGGTCTCCTCCAAAAGAAACATTTCATTGGTCTTTATATCTGTAAGGAACATTTAGTAATCAATGTACTACAAATAATTAGCTTTAAATGTACACCTTAATATTCAAATGGGAAATGACACAAAACCAATTGGGCTCCACATTCTCAGAGACTAGGAAAAAGAATAACATTTTGTAGAATTTCTATAGGAAGATATGCTTAGTTGGGGAAAGGACAATTTTTATCAGCACCTAATCTGGCCAGTTCAGTTTTCTTACCAATTTAGCAAATAAAACACATGTAGTCTGCTTATACTATTATAAGCACCCCAAATGATCTACATGCTGCCTACAGAAAGACAATTCCTCACCCAAATAGCTCACAACCTAATTATAGGTTCTATACCACTCTTTAATAGTTGTTGCTAAAACTCTTTACTTTCTTTGCTTAAACTAGCCTTCATTTCATTTTCAGTAAAATGCAATCTGCTTTAAGACATTTGTACTCTACGAATCTGATCTCCAATAGTATGCTAAATAGAAAAAAACACAGTAAAAAACTGTTTTAAAGTACTGTACTTTGACTATTAAGCAATGGCAGCCACTTGCCTAAGCAGGAAATTAACAAAACTCCAGAGTAAAGGAGGATATTTGAAACTCCATTTTCTTTTAAAACAGCAATTTTCCCATGTCCAAATTACAGACTTGAACAGCTTGCATTGCTTCAACTCATCTAGTCCTTGTCCACAGCGACAGAGTTGCATCCTTATAATTTGAAGATCACTTACTGCTGGTTGCCACAATTTCCCAATCTACATTTTCCACAAACTAGTCAGGGTTCTATACTGCTGACAGGAGTGGAAATGCAGCTGTTCAGTTCCTTTCGAAAACATTGTTTGCCAAGTTGGTAACTAACTGCAACAACAAACTATGGAGTAAACAACCAACTACTAGTAGAGGAAGGAAGTGTGATTGTGATTAAAACCTCCTGGGTTCTATTTCTGGCACTATTACTGACTTTTCATCTGATCTTAGAGAAGTCACTTGTATCTAAACTTCAAATTAGCCATCTGTAAGAAATAGCGACACGCCTTCCAGCGAGGTGGCTGGAAGGACAGAGGTCAGAGGCATACTTTTGCAACTGTTGGCTTCTAATTAAAGTTTGAATTCTAGAAGCCTCTGCTGATTGGCTGAGCCTTGGTAGGGGAGGGGCTTTATAAGGCAGTGGGCAAGTGACCAAGGAGCTTGTGAACAGGTGATTGCTAACAGGGAGCTTTGAGAGGGAGTTCGGAAGGGGAAAGGGAAGGGCGGGAGGTTCTCTTGCCTTTGTTTTTAAATCCCTTTTCCAGGACAGCAGCGATGGTTGGTGATGGGTCTGCTGTTACCTGCACAGCGTGTGCCATGTTTGTTTTCCTCCCGGAAGAAAGAACGGATTTCATCTGCACCAAGTGCAAGCTGGTCGACATTTTGGAAGAAAAAATTAGAGGACTGGAGGCACAAGTGTCGACCCTACGCTTGATCAGAGAGGATGAAGACTTCCTCGATAGAAGGCTGCATTTAATCCTTCAACCACGGCAGGCAGAAGAGCCAGAGAGGGCAGTACGTGACCAAGAAAAGAACTGGAAGCATGTAACTTCTAGAAGGGGAAAAAGGCCAGCACGGGAATCCCCCGATGCTATAGAGGTAAGCAATCGCTTTCAAGCTCTCTCCACAGGCTCTGCAGTACTGAAAGCTCTGGAAGGGACCTCACAAGGAAGAAACCAGAAGGGAACACCATCTACTGGAAGGCATGGGATGCATAGTCCTACAGATGGAGGTTCCACGGCCACCACGCCCAAAAGGAAATGACGGGTGGTGGTGGTCGGGGACTCCCTTCTAGGAGGGACTGAGCCATCCCTCTGCCGTCCGGACCTGGAATCTCGAGAGGTGTGCTGCTTACCGGGAGCTCGCATTCAGGATGTCACTGAGAGGCTTACCAAGCTGATCAAACCTTCGGATCGCTACCCCTTCCTGTTTCTCCACGTGGGAACTAATGATACGGCCAAGAATGATCTTGAGCGTGTTACTGCGGATTATGTAGCGCTAGGAAGAAGGACCAAGAATTTGGAGCGCAAGTGGTATTCTCCTCCATCCTCCCTGTTGAACGGAAAGGACTGGGCAGGGATCGTCGAATTGAGGACGTAAATGCGTGGTTGCACAGATGGTGTCGCAGAGAGGGCTTTGGTTTCTTCGACCATGGGTCTCTGTTCCGGGCGCAAGGATTGTTAGGAAGAGATGGGATCCACCTAACGAAGAGAGGAAGGAGCATCTTCGCGGGCAGGCTTGCAAAACTAATGAGGAGGGCTTTAAACTAGGTTCATCGGGGGTCGGTGACCAAAACCCTGAGGGGAGTGGGAAAGTCGGATACCGGGAAGAAATGCAGAGAGGAAGGGGCAAGAAAGGAGGACCCATGTTTCGAATGGAGAAGATAGGATGATCAACTGGTTACCTGAAGTGTTTGGTACACTAATGCGAGAAGCCTGGGCAACAAACAGGAAGAACTGGAGGCCCTGGCCCAGACCAAGAAATATGATTTAATTGGGATAACAGAGACTTGGTGGGATGACTCGCATGACTGGAGCGCTGTCATGGAAGGGTATAGACTGTTTAGGAACAACAGGCAGGGAAGAAAAGGAGGAGGAGTTGCACTATATGTAAGAGAGCACTACGATTGCTCTGAACTCCAGTATAATGAGGGAGAAAAACCTGTTGAGAGTCTATGGGTTAAGTTTAAAGGAGCAAACAACAGCATTGATATTGTGGTTGGTGTTTGCTACAGGCCACCGAAGGAAGAAAAGAGAGTAGTAAAATACACACCTTGGACTTCAAAAAAGCACTCCCTCCGAGATCTGATGGGCAGAATCCCCTGGGATGTTAACATGAAGGGGAAAGGAGTCCAGGACAGCTGGCAGTATTTTAAAGAAGCCTTATTGAAGGCACAGAAAGAAACCATCCCGACGCGTAGCAAGAGAGGCAAACATGGTAGGAGACCGGACTGGCTTACAGGGGAAATCCTTGGTGAACTTAAGCACAAAAAGGAAGCTTACAAAGAGTGGAAGTTTGGACAAATGACCAGGGAGGAGTTTAAAGGTATAGCTCAAGAATGCCAGGGGGCTATCAGGAAGGCGAAAGCACAAATGGAATTGCAACTGGCTAAGGACGTGAAGGGTAACAAGAAAGGTTTCTACCGGCATGTTAACAAGAAGAAGGTGATCAGAGAGGGTGTGCGGCTCCTAATGGATGAAGGAGGTAACCTAGTGACAGATGATGTGGGGAAGCTGAAGTACTCAATGCTTTCTTTGCCTCTGTATTCACGGACAAGGTCGGCTCCTGGACTTCTGCGCCAAGTGATGCAAGATGGGATGAAGATGGACAGCCCGTGGTGGGTAAAGAACAGGTTAGGAACTATTTAGAAAAGCTAAACGTACATAAATCCATGGGTCCGGACCTAGTGCATCCGAGGGTAATGAGGGAGTTGACGAATGTCATTGTGGAGCCTTTGGCTATTATCTTTGAAAAGTCATGGAGATCGGGAGAAATGACTGGAAAAAGGCAAATGTAGTGCCCATCTTCAAAAAAGGGAAGAAGGATGATCCAGGGAACTATAGGCCGGTCAGTCTTACCTCGGTTCCTGAAAAAATCATGGAAGGGATCCTTAAGGAATCCATATTGAGGCACTTGGATGAGAGGAAAGTGATTAGGAATAGTCAGCATGGATTCACGAAGGGCAAGTCGTGCCTGACCAATCTGATTAGCTTCTATGATGAGGTAACTGGCTCGGTGGACATGGGGAAGTCAGTGGATGTTATATACCTTGACTTTAGCAAGGCTTTTGATACGGTCTCCCACAATATTCTTGCCAGCAAGTTAAGGGATTGTGGATTGGATAAATGGACGGTAAGATGGATAGAAAGATGGCTAGAAGGCCAGGCCCAGCGGGTAGTGATCAATGGCTCGATGTCAGGATGGCGGTCGGTTTCTAGCGGAGTGCCCCAAGGTTCGGTTCTAGGACCGGTTTTGTTCAATATCTTTATTAATGATCTGGATGAGGGGATGGATTGCACCCTCAGCAAGTTTGCGGATGACACTAAGCTGGGGGGAGAGGTAGATACGCTTAAGGGCAGAGATAGGGTACAGAATGACTTAGACAAATTGGAGGACTGGGCCACAAGAAATCTGATGAGGTTCAACAAGGACAAGTGTAGAGTCCTGCACTTGGGACGGAAGAATCCCAAGCATAGTTACAAGCTGGGGACCAACCGGTTAAGTAGTAGTTCTGCAGAAAAGGACCTGGGGGTTACAGTGGATGAGAAGCTAGATAGGAGTCAACAGTGTGCCCTTGTAGCCAAGAAGGCTAATGGCATATTAGGTTGCATTAAGAGGAGCATTGCCAGCAGATCCAGAGATGTCATCATTCCCCTTTATTCGGCTTTGGTGAGGCCGCATCTGGAGTATTGTGTCCAGTTCTGGGCCCCCCACTACAAAAAGGACGTGGACGCAGTGGAGAGGGTCCAGCGGAGGGCAACCAAAATGATTAGGGGCTGGAGCATATGACTTATGAGGAGAGGCTGAGGGACTTGGGTCTGTTTAGTCTGCAGAAGCGAAGAGTGAGGGGGGATTTGATAGCAGCCTTCATCTTCCTGAAGGGAGGTTCCAAAGAGGATGGAGAGAGGCTGTTCTCAGTAGTGACAGATGGCAGAACAAGGAGCAATGGTCTCAAGTTGTGGTGGGAGAGGTCCAGGTTGGATATTAGGAAAAACTATTTCACTAGGAGGGTGGTGAAGCACTGGAATGGGTTACCTAGGGAAGTAGTGGAGTCTCCATCCCTAGAGGTGTTTAAGTCTCAGCTTGACAAAGCCCTGGCCGGGTTGATTTAGTTGGAATTGGTCCTGCCTAGAGCAGGGGGCTGGACTTGATGACCTTCTGAGGTCTCTTCCAGTTCTATGATTCTATGATCTATATAGTGCTTTGAGATCCTGGAATAGAAGGTTCTGTAGGGAGTGCAAAGTATTAGCTCAAATACCAGGATAACAAAATAGCCTACCAGCATATTAAGTATGTTTTATAGCTTTTCCATTTTAGTATTTTTAATCCATCTACTCTTTATAAACTGCAGTGCAACTGGAGTATATAGAATTGCATGAGAAACACAAATACTGAAAAATAAGGCATATGCATCTTCACCAGACATGAGCTATTGGAATACAGGCAGTCCCCGGGTTACATGGATCCGACTTACATCGGATCCCTACTTACAAACGGGGTGAGGCAACCCCGCACTAGCTGCTTCCCCCCAGCAGACCAGGGAGACGTGAAGCTAGCGCCCCCCTCCCCCCCAGCAGACCAGGGAGACGCAGAGCGGCTTTTCTCAGCAGACACCTCAGCTTGAGAATAAGGGACTGAGGGAAGTGAGGTGTGGGAGAATAAAACTGAGCTCTGGAGAAATGTTTGGCTAGAGTTTCCCCTACAATATGTACTAGTTCCGACTTGCATACAAATTCAACTTAAGAACAAACCTACAGTCCCTATCTTGTACGTAACCCGGGGACTGCCTGTACTCTAATGCACACAAACACAAAATAAACCATGTCTCTAGCACATTCTCTTGTATACAAGTGCTACAAATGTATTGAAAACAGCTCCAAAGCAACATCTGTAGCATTGTGAATTTCCTGCTGTCTTTACATTTTAATCTGTATGTTTGGCAGAGGAATAAGAAAGGGCACTCTTTACCCTCCTACTCTAGTGCCCAAGTGGGACATCTGCATTAATTCCCTGAATGAAAGAAAATATAGTTCAATGCTCATTTACCACTTACACCTGTCATATCTGCTGTTTGGCCAGTTGAAAGTCAAATTCTGTAAATCAAATGCCTAGAGAACAACTGAAAATCTGGACTTCCCTGCACTCTTAAACGAACAGGCACAATTCATACTGAGAAATATGACACCTGCCTGCTCTCTTTCCTCCCTCTCCCCCCCCCCCCCCCCGCCCCAAGACCTGGGACATTTTCCATATCAATCTTCAGAAAGGCATACTTATCGTGCTTGGTTCTTCCGTGAGGGCAGGGGACTGGACTTGATGACCTCTTGAGGTCCCTTCCATTTCTAGCATTCTATGACTATGAAAATGATATGGCTGTACTTCAATATCCTAAACTGTTGTCAAATTTTATGACATGAAGCCAATTGAAGTTGCTGTTCTAAAGGAGCAGTCCAGACTCATAAAAAAAGGATTATAGCTGCTATGCATGACAGCTGCATAAAAGCTATTTACCAGCAAGCATCACTCTAAGGTAATGGTAAAAAGTGACTGAAATGCAAGCAGCACAGTTATCTACATCAATTTTACTTCTCTCTGTCAAGTGTACAAAAAACATTTAAAGCTTAGAGAACACTGAAAGCACCTTTTGGTTTTGTTACTTCAAAAAATTAAGTCTCAATATTATTTTATTTTTCTAGTAGGCTTTTACTTCCTAAGCCAAGGGAAACCATGCAGGCAAAATCCCTTGAAATCAGCAGCATTCTGTATCAGCAGGAAGATATTCCACTGTTATACTGGGGGGGCTTGAATAATTAAATGATTTTTCATTCCCAGAGTCCACAAAATTCATTAAGGCCTCGTCTACACTTACAAATTAGGTCGACACAGTTATGCTGTGCAGGGCTGTGAACATTTTCCCATTCTGATTGCTACAGTTAGGTCAGCATAACCTCCTTCTCACCCCACCCCGCCCATTGTAGACCAGCCATATCAATGGAAGAATTCTTCCACTGACATACCTACCATCTCTCGGTGAGATGGATTAACTACATCAGTGGGACCTTCTGTTGACACAGGATGCACTTACACTACAGTGGTATAGCTGCAGTGTAGCCAAAGACTGCATGATCAAAACCTGAACACATTTAACACACATTACTAAAAACATGACGTTCAGAAGCATGCACACTAGGAATGTACAATCCTGTTTGTTTAGTTATGTTTAACCAGTTAACCAATGAAATGGGGCGAGTGGGGGGGGGGGGGGGGGGGGGCGGCAGCGCCACTCCAGCCTAGCTGGGTTGGAGTAGTCACTCCCCACTCCCCAACTGCTGCAGTCAGGCCAGTTAAGGGTGAGGTGTACCAGTTAATTATTCACATCTCATGCGTGTGTGGGGGGAGAGAACATTAGGCTCCTTAGCAATAGCAAAATTAAAAAGCAAAATTAGAAAGGCAGAATTTAAAAATGATTAGAGTTTTTCCAATGAATCCAAAGTAAAAAAGAAAAAGGGTATTGAGGGTAATACTGTACTGATGTGTGAAAACTTAAAATTATTTCTATATATTCAATGTTATTTATGACAAGAATTTTCTAAGAATATAACCATACAAGTCCACTGAAGTTTCAGACAACCCACATTAGTCAATTTTTAAATTTGATTGTTCTATAGAGAATTTTACGTTTCTAATCACAACGCAACCTGTTCATTTGGCAATGTTAAAGCAGACTTTGCTTTTTTAATTTCAGAGAGCTTCCAAAGAGAGCAAAACACAGCAATACCCTTTTATAGATCAGAATAAAAACAAAATGCTGAGTACTCAACAGAGATTCATGAGAGAAATAAGAGTACAGTACACAGAATATCAGTGGCTTAAAATAAATGCACCTGCCTTACCATCGTGAAAGGGAACCTTCCTAGACAACACTGCCACTTTAACTCATGCCAAATTTGCTCTGAAAACAAGGTTCTAATTTCTAGGCTACTGCAATGAGACCCTAGGTTTCTCAAATAGAGCTCCACTTGCTCTGGTTTCTATTCACTTTCAAAGACTGATCTTTCCCATATGAAATGCCAAACACGTTATAAGTCAGTGTTTCTTAACCAGTGGTACGAGTACCTGTAGGAGTACTTGAGAGAAGTCTGAGGCATACATCAACACAACTGAATTTTGGGAAAAAATGAATTTTTGTTTTAAGTTTTACAGCACGTTATTATTTTTGTACTTTTTACACCCAAAAATTTCATCGCCTGCCTGGCTACGATTAAATTGTTTAAACAAATGCGTTGCAATGGTAGAAAAAAATTGTGTATGTCTGAAAACTGTAGGTACTGGGGGTACTTATAACTTTTTTTTTTAAAGGGGGTACTTTATAAAAAAGGTTGAGAAACACTGTTATAAGTAGCCTAACTTTTAAGAGAGGTGGAATGGCATTAAGCAGTCAAAAGTTTGGTTCACAGTACTGTTGAAAACTTATTTACCAATAAGTTAAATCGGGGGGGGGGGGGGGAACGACCTGCAGCACAGCCCCCAAGCACTGTGTCCAGGCCTGGGCTACACAGAGCAAAGCCAAGTGGCAGGCACATTGGCCATGCAGGTTGGGCCCAGAGACAGGTGGACGTCGTTCAAGGAGGCACGTGGAGACAGAGCTGTCCCTTCACCTCCATTTCATGGAGTGGTCATTTGGTCAGCGTTCCTGGGGCAGGGCCACCGGGGAGGAGGGAGGCTGCATGGCTGAGGGCGGAGGCAGGTGGTGGGATGCAGAGTGACGTGATATCACTCTGTTGTCCCACAGGATAAAATTTAGATAGATAAATTATGTTTAGTGTCTCATTCTCAAGAAGTTTATTAACTAAACATCTCATATTCCAACAACAAAATCTTAACATACACTCCAACTGTTTATACGACACCTTCCCCCTCCCTCCCCCCCCCCCTTTTTTTTTAAACACAAAGACTGGTCTTTGGGAGAACAGCGCTTCTGGTGTTGCCATTCTGGATAAGACATGAAACTCCTGTTCTCACCATTTAATTGTCAACGTTCCCTTGTTGCCTTCCCCCAAGTATAGAGACCTTCATTCTAAATTCCAGTTTAGGTACTCCGCTTAACTATTGTTTCACTTGGCTACAACAGCCATCACATGCCGTCTTATTGGATGTGTAATACTGATGGGCAATAGCAAATGCATTCTCTCCCAAAAGTAGCTTTCAAGGTGATGTTAAAGCACTTACCCCCTTCAACAATTGTATTTCTTCTGAATCTGGGTTTGAAAAAAAATGAATATTAGCATCTCTCCTAGATGTCTGGCATTGCGCCATAAATTTAAAATCAATTTAAGGCTAATTTAAAAGCCTGTCCACCTGATCAGTGCTAGCCCATGCTATACACGGATTTCATCTTATCTTTCAGGAAGGAAGCAAGTGGTGACGAATTCTGTTTAGTAGTTGTGTAGAAAAATACAAAAATCAGCTTCTGAAAGCGATATAAGTATATCAGTATCCAGGTTCATCACTATTTAAAGGTTCCACAATATACAACATTTCTAGAAAAGAGGACAAAAACATCATGCACAATCCCTAGCTGGGAAGGAAGATATTTTTAGAATATGATGAAACATGATCCAGAGAGATGATCTGGTAAAACTCCAAGACCTTATCTGAACTGGTATGTCTGAAAACTGCCCTGAAGGGGAGAAAAGGAGGGGGATATGTTCTGGTTAAACTCTTACAAAGGTAGACACAAGTGAGGAGTAGAGAGACCTTCTTGGGAATGGCAAATTATAAACTAGTTTAGCTAATCACTTGGTTGTAATTAAGGGTATGATTTGGTCACACAGGTCATGGATTCCGAGACTTCAGTTCTCCATGACTTCTCTAGCTGTCAGCCTTGGGCAGCAGGCCTCTTGTTTCAGCCCTGCTGTGACCACACCCTGGTTTGTCCTTTTCTCAACCCCCATCACTTGTTCTCTGAATTTCACTTAATTTTACCATTACCAAATTGTATCCATTGTTGTAATATACCCAGAATGCTGGTTGTAAATACCAACTGAGAAAGAACTGATACTCCAAAGTCAAATGTACATTAGAAAATAAAATCAAACCCAGACCCAAACCCTAAACAGGAGTTAAAAACAAAACACCACCCCTCAAATGGCTGTTTTTAAAAGGAACATTATCAAAATGTGTTCTATTTATCAAACCAGTTGGAATGTCCTCTAGATTTTAAATGCTTGTTTTCATGTGTTACCATACAAGAAACATGAACAGCCAACAGAACAGAAACATAATAGTGTTTCCCCTGCTGCTGCAGCAACTAAAAAATAACCCTGGTTCTAGTGCCAAGCTGATCCAAACAAAGGAAGAACATACATCACTAAAAATATGGGGATGGGAAGGAGATGTTTGGCAAGCAGCAAAGATAACTTTTCAAACTCCCAAAAGTGTGCGCCAAACAATGGAGTGAAAAAACAATTAAAAACTATAAATTTCAGTGATTGCTAGAAAACAAACTTGCATCCAAAGCATGACAAATACAAAAGATGAGTTTCACAGTGGAGTGCTTTATAGCAATAGAAAACAACATTTTTAAAAACACATATCAAAATCTTTAGATTACCAAAATGTAGGATCCATAGATGGCACCAGTTATACCACTAGTTTTAAACCTATGTGATTGTATCAGAAAAATGCCAATCCCCTAAAAAGAGCTTTCTAAACATACATCAAAAATCAATTGTAGAGCCAGGAATAATAATACTCACCAACTTTTACTCTCAAGTCAATACTCGTCAGCCATACTACCTAGTTACATTTTCTGTTTCCCACCTTTTTGTGTCTTAACATAATTTACTTCCACATTGGAAAACAATTATTTCTGCAACTGACATGATCCCCTTACAAAGCTTACAGAGTTTGCCACAATATTGCAAAATATTTACACAGGTATGGAATTAGGCAACCCTGATGTGGGCAATAGTAAACAATTGTGTCACAGGCCACATGTAGGACTCCAATGGTCTGCATCCAATATGAGGGCTGCAAGTTGCCCACCACTGTTATAGCATCTCAACACAGTTAGGCGGTGATGTATTATCCCCCTTTTTATATAGAAATGGCGTCCCTGGCCTCTGTTTGTCAGAGGCTGGAGAAGGATGGCAGGAGACAAATGGCTTGATCACTGTCTTCAGTCCACCCCCTCTGGGGCACCTGGTGCTGGCCACTGTCGGCAGACAGGCTACTGGGCTAGACGGACCTTTGGTCTGACCCAGTACGGCCATTCTTATGTTCGTATGTGAAGTTTGAAGAAGTAAATCAACTTGCCCAAGGTAGCACCGCAAGTTACTGGTTAAGCTGGGCTCTTGTACATTTGAAAGCAGAAGCGCTGCATGGAGCTTAGGGCCAGCAGGGGACTCTGAGTTCCAAAGATGGAATGCCACACTAGTCCTTATCGACTAATTGGATAGAAAATGGAAATCCCTTTGACTATTTGATTAATTAATAGAAATGTATAATTAATAGAAATTTAACATTCCTATTTGTGATGGCCCATGTCTGTGACCCCTCCCCCCACCATCCCTGGGGTGGCTTCATTGTGGGTTCTGCAGTTTAAAGATTATATATAAGCCCACAGCATGTGTAACCACTAGGCTTTTTAGCAGTTACACAGTTAAATTTTTAAACTACTTTTTACATCTCTACATATGAATAAGTGCAAACAGAAGACTGTCCACATCAGTAACATTATACACTCATACTTGGTACTTTAAAGAGGATAATTTCACAAAGACGAGTACAATTATAAGCTAAAATTAGATGGGAGAAAAAAATTAGTCAGAAAACATACATGATAGTTGGGAATTTTTAAAGAACTCTTTATAAGATGCACAAAAGCCACAATCAAAGAAGGTGATTGTACCAGTTAAAAATAAATGGTGTCGTGGGGAAGTAAAGGCACTGAGAAAAAAATATACATATAGAACAAAGAAAACAAGAGAAGTTGATGATAATATAAATCAGAACCTAGGAACTCAAGAAAATGATAAAGGAAACAAAGATGAAAGCTATGGCCCACAGTAGTAAGGACATTAAAGAGAATTAGAAAGTATACAGAGAAGGGGAAAAAATTTAGGGGTGTGGAACATCTTGCATATGATGAACAATTAGAAAAATTATTCAGCTTAGAAAAGACAACTGACGGGGGATATAACAGAAGTTTATAAATCATGAATGGTGCGGAGAAAGTGAATAGAGAAGTGTTATTCCACAGAAGAACCAGAGGTTACCCACTTAAAGGCATCAGGTTTAAAACAAACATAAGGAATTACTTCACATAATGTACAGTTAGGACCTTCTTAGTCCGGCACCCTTGGGTCTTCGAAAAGGGATTTTGCTGGAACAGGGGAGGTAATTTCTGGACCCCTGCCACCAGCCTCCTGGCTGGCTCCCCATCTTCTGCAGAACCTGCTGGGCAGTCATCACTGCTGTGGCTCCTGGGCCCAGCTGTTTGCCATGGCTTCCTACCCCACCAACAGACCACAGCTCCCATGTGCTGGGTCTCCCAAACCCAGTAGGCAGCCCCGCCAGTACTGCAAGGATCCTCCACCCAGACTCTCTGGTCCTGCAACATGTGTGTCAGACCATGGATGTTGCCGGATCAGAGAATCCTGGATAAGAGAATTTCAATATGTATAATTCATTGCCAGGGGATGTTGTAAAGGTAAAAAATGTAAATGGATTAAAAAAATTAGATAAATTCCTGGAAGATAGTCTTTGATAGGCCTATTAGCCTAAATGGTCGAGAACATAATCCCACACTGCATGTATCCCTAAACCTCAGACTGCTAGAAAATGGAACTGGATGAAATGGAATAATTGCCCTGTTGGGTTCACTCCCTCCAAAACATGTGGCTCGAATCAGTGTTGGAAGACAGGATAGTGGGCTAACTGAACTATCCCTTCTTGTGTTCTTAAGTTTAGTTCTTTAAGTATATTAGGAACACAAACAAGCCTAACAATTGTTGGTACTGCTCCATTACCAGATGGAAATGGTAAAATTATTAATAAATTTCTGTCCTGTATTTGAGGACAAACAAATGATGTAGTCATATATGATAAGAATCTTTCCACCCCACAAGTGTCTCACAAGGATATTAATATAGCAGATATGAAGATCCTATCCAAGATAATGGAGCAACTGATACAGGACTGACTTACTTAAAGAATAGTAGTACAATGAATGCTAATCAACACGGATTCATGGAAAACAGATCCTGTAGAACTAACTTGTAATCTCATTAAAAAATGATATTGTCTGGTTGATAATGAAGGTAATAGGGTGGGTGTAATATACTTAATTTCTGTAAAGCATTTGACTTAGCATCACATGACATTGATTAAAGCACTAGAAACATAAAAAACTAATGTAAGATGGATTAAAAACACCATTACAGATGAAGAACCAAAATAGTGGTGGATACAGCGCAAAGAGCCGAGGGGAAAAAGTTGAGACCCCCCTCCCCACACACACGCCGCCCACTTAAGAGGCATTGCCCTTTTAAAGCAGCCATTTTGAAGGTGGCCATTTTGAATTCTGCATGGGACACTGCAACTCCAGCTCTGTCTCTTTCAGACAGGAACACGCTGCCCCTTTCAGAGCTGCGAGTGTGGGAGCCGCAATTTTTTCTTTAAAGAGCTGCATGCAGCTCGCGAGCCTGAGCGAACAGATCTAAAAATATCATTGTAAATGAAGAATAATAATTGATAAAGTACGTTTCTTATCCCTACATGGATAAATTCTTGGCCCTGTGCTGTTTAACATTTTTATTAATGACCTAGAAGAAAACAAAATCTCCACTTAAAGTTTGCAGATGACAAAATTTGGGAGTGGGGGAGGACTGGCAATGATGAAGAGAACAGGTCACTGATTCAGAGCAAATGAGATTTTCTTGGCAAGTAAGATTCAGCCAAACAATATTTTGTTTAATAAGGCAAGATATAACTCTATACATCTAGGAACAAAGAACGCAGGCTACACTTACACAGTGGGAGATTCTACCTTGGGAAGCAATGACACTGACAAAAAATTGGGCGTCATGGCGGATAACCAGTTGAACATGAGCTCCCAGAGCAATGCTGTGGCCAAAAGGGCTAATGTGATCCCTGAATGCATAAACAGAAGTATTTCAGTAGGAGTAAAAAGGTTATTTTACCTCTGTACTTCTCACTAGTGTGATTGTTGCTGTAATATTATGCCCACTTCTAGTGGACACAATTCAAGAAAGGTGTTGATAAACTGGAGAGGATTAAGAGAAGAGCCACGAGAATGGATTAAAGCAGGGGTGGGGAACCTACAGATCAAGCTTGCCTTGATCTGGCCCATGAGACTCAGGGTTGGCCCCCTCCCTGCAGCAGAATGAGCTGGCTCGCACTGCTGTGGAGGAAGGAGAGGAACTGAGTCTCATGGGCCCCATCAAAGTAAGACAAAGGATGAATTGGGCCCACAAACTCTGGCTTGCAGGGGGAGGAAGCAACTCTGTGTGCTGCAGAGAAATGCTTCTTGCAGGCACTGCCCCCATTGCCCAGGAATTGCAGCTAATGGGAGTGACAGAGGCAGTGTCTTCAGGGAGCCCTTCACTGAAGCACAGAGCCCCACATTATCACCAAGCCTCCCAGAAGAGATAATCCAGCCCTGAGGGTAAGCCCTGAGCCTTGGTGCCATCCTCCCCTGTCCCAGGCTGGAGCATGAGGCAAGTGGTTTTTTTCCCGGCCTCTCAGTTGGGGACCACATCTGCGAGGGTTTCCCCCCCCCCCTCCTTTCTTGGGGTAAGGTCAGTGAGGGTTGTGGGTTCCCTCCCTCTCATTTGTGTGGGGCTCCCAAATGTTTTTTCTGTGGTTCAGTAGCCCCTGACCCAAAAAAAGTTCCCCACTCCTGGATTAAAGGATTAAAAAGCATTCCTTATAGAGACAGACTCAAGGAGCCCAATCAATTCAGCTTAACAAAGAAGGTTAAGGGGTGACTTGATTCCATACATATCTATGTGTGGAACAAATATTTGATAATGGGATCTTCAACCTAGCAATACAATGTAAAATAGGACCCAATGGCTGGAAGATGAAGCTAGAGAAATTCAGACTGGAAATAAAAGTGTAATTTTTGATGAGAGAAAGGTAATTACCAATTTAAAAAATTACCAAGGGTCATGGTGTATTCTCCACCACTGGCAATTTTTAAATCAAGATTGGATACGGCACTCAGACTATAATTACAATGGTACCTTCTGGTCATGCAATTGAGGAACTAGCAACTTTTTTGCAATTTCCCCCCATCTGACAAGAAGGAAAGATTGTCTGTCTGATACATGTGCCTCTCGTGAGGCAAAAAGCTTGATTGCATTCCTAATTGAGAACTTAAAATTTGCAAATAATTCCATTAGCTATAAATTAATCAATGCCTTCAACTCTGGTACTAGTTACTTTACTACTAAACTGAATTTATAAATCATAGAGCAAGAAGTCTTAGGCTTTCATTGAAGACAAATAATTTGGACCTGAAACATATCCATACATCCAACAGAAAATCTTTACCACATATCCAAAATTTCTGGGTATTTGGAATAGAAAGCTGGATTTTCCATTACAACAGTAAAAGTGAACAAAGGAAAAGTTTCCACAATATAGAGAAAAAAGGATTTTGCAGACATGATTTGTTTAAATGCATGCAAAGGAACAGAGAGGCGAATAAGCAATAAGAACACCCACCAAGAGAGCCAGGAAAAGACCCCCTTGGTTTTGCATAACAAAATTGTTCACCAATCAGTTCACAGAAAGGAAGATGCAACTTGTATGCATAATTGGAAGTTTTTGCGCCACTTCCTATGCAGCCAAGGAAGAATAAACGTTTCCAACTCCCACAGGTCATTATTTCCAGAGTAGTCTGGACATCAGAAGACTCCACATACTGATCTCATTTACCTCATTAAAACTGCAGAACTTTACATGTGAAGTCAAGTTTCCAAAGAAATAGTGACTAATACTGAAAACAACTGATTCCCAGTCCCTTTAGGGTCTTTTCTGATGCATAATATGTACAATTACTGCCAATACCGAAGAATTAAGATCCTTTAGACATTTAGCCTAAAAGATGAACCTAGATAGCTTTTATTTACAAGCTGCAAAACCAATCAGATGTTTATTCCCAAAAGAAGTCTTTTGATTGCTTATCTGAACCTTGACGTTTGATTCCTACACACCAGAGCCCGAAGCTGAATCTGGGGTGACCTCTGGTAAGCTTTTTGGCATGTGTTCTTTTATTGGTTTTAATGTTTTTCTCTGAAATGCTGCCACTAAGAAGCTTCCTCAAAAGGCTGTGTGGTAACTTGTAACTGTTGGCAATTATGCTGATTATATAGCCCCTAGATAGAAAGCAAAGCTCACACACTGGTCAGTTTAGGCAGTCTGGCTAAATGGGGATATCATAGTATAGGCCAGGAACTCTGCAGCCTGGAAAAACCTCAGTCAGGACAGAGAATCACAAAGGTCTTCACTCAAGAGAGGCAATGTCTGAGGAATCAGGAGGCTAGAGTGGCCCCTGGTAGACCACAAAGGGGGAAAAACAGATGCAGTTGCCCTGAACTGTGCACTGATTATCTTTTAATGATAATGTCCTATACTACATATTTCCAAGTATGGCCCATAACAATGGTTTTCAAATGTTTTTCTAGCTACCTAGTAAGAAAAGTGTTGATGCCCATGATCCAATGGAGCTGGGGATGAGAGGTTTGGGGCATAGGAGGGGGGCTAAGGGCTAGGGCAGAGGGTTTGAGTATTGGGGTGAAGGAGAGGACTCTGGGCAGGTCCAGGCTCTGGGGCAGGACAGGGCATAATGGGTTTGGATACAGGAGGGGACTTTAGTTTTGGAGGGGCTCAGGTCACAGGCTTACATCTGATGGCTCCTAGTCAGTGGTGGCGTAGAGGTAGGTTTCTTGCCTGTTCCAGCAATGTGGACTGCACTATGCCCTGCAAGAGTCCAGCAGCAGTTCTGGTTTCTAGGTGGAGGTGCGCAAGCAGTCTGTGTAGCTCTTGCCAGCAGGCATCACCCTTTCCAACTCCCACGGGCTGGAAACTGACCAAAGGGAGTGCAGAACTAACACTCAGGGAAGGGGCCACACACAGGGCCCTGAAGCTGGACCTGCTGCTGGCCACTTCTGGGGCACAGCTCGATGTCAGAACAGGCAGGGACTAGCTGTGGTTTTCAAAGTGCAGGTTGCAACCCAGCTTCAGGTGGCCACCAGAGTCCCCGAGTGACCCAATGCCTTACATTCTGTGACTCACTACTGGGTGTGTGACCCAGAGTTTGAAAACCACTCGCCTATAGCCACAGAACACAGCATCCCATCCCATGTTGTGCTACATTGCAGCACTGCTATTCTAGAAGTGATGGGTCATTTACCACATTCTTAAAAAGTTCATTTCCCACTCCCTTTGAGCTACAGGAAAACTGACTCCACTCCAGACACTGTCTCTCTGCTATTTTAACAGCACTCTTTCAACTCGCTACTTTAATCCAACAATGCCCTTATATTCTCAAAAGAGACTGTCTAAAAATGAGACTATGCTGCTCCATGTGCTGTTCCAGTATTTCAGAGTCAAGCTGAGTTTTCTCTGGCTTGTGCACAGATACCAGTGATAAAAAATAATCTGCATCTGGAACTTATAGTTCAGTAAGTGGGTGTATGAGCCAAGACAGAATCCAGATCATTTTCCAAAAGCTGTACTGACTCTGTAGGACTAGCAGAAAAAAAATCAGATATTTTTTTCACAAGAACTATGCACATGTGTACATCTGTATCTATCTCTTATTTCAGATATTTTCAGGGCACCTAACTTTGACCCAGAAAATAGGAAGCAACTCTTAATTAAAATATTAAAGTCTTAGTTTACTTAGTTCAGATTCAAGAAAGTAAGAGGAATAACAGGTTCATTGAATGGCAATGCAGAAGAGGTACATTTTGAGAGGAGACCTGGCTGCCAAGAAAGGATAGCATGTTTACCAGAGGTGGCTTTTACCAAATAAAGCATGGTCTTCTCCCATACCCAGGAAAATCTAGTTAGCACCAGTTTAAGACCTTTTCTATTTAAAAACGGTTTCATTAATGCACATCACATTATGGTTCACTTAGTTATATATTCAAATTGTAGTTACATAAGGCAGTAGATACTTAGATTAATTTAAGGTTGTACAAACAGAATAAAACCACTGTGGGAGTAACACTAAATACTAGGGCTGCTCCCCCTACTCGCTACGCTTGCCAATCACCTTCTCTCTGGAAGTAAGCAGCCCCAGCTCTCCTCCCTCCCCTGGTGGCCACCGGGGAGGATCTGGCCAAGGCATGGCAGCCCTGGCCTGCACTCTCCAGCCCCAGCTTTCCCCACTTCAGCTGCCAGGCAGGG
The DNA here is from genome assembly GCF_052426305.1 of Pelodiscus sinensis. NCBI lineage: Eukaryota > Metazoa > Chordata > Testudines > Trionychidae > Pelodiscus > Pelodiscus sinensis. Next base: position 9,130,760 of record NC_143077.1, on the reverse strand, counting down.
CTGAGGCTGAGCCAGCCCCATCTCTTCCCCCGCCCCTCCCAGCCACCAAGCAGGACCGAGGTTGTGCCAGCCCCCGCTCTATCCCCTTTTTAACTCCCGGTTGTGCCAGCCCCAGTCAGGTTAGCCCGTTTTCTCCCTTCCAGCCATTGGGCACGGTGAAGCCTCACCAGCACTCTCTCTCTCTCCCACTGGCCCCCCAGTCGGAGGGCCAGGCTGAGGCCTTCCCAGCCCTGGCTCTCTCTCTCTCTGGCCACCGGGAAAGGGGGGGTGCCATGGTGCGACAACCCCAGCTCCCCACCCTGAGCGCCGGGGAGGGAGGAGGCAGGCAAGACGCAGAGTGACGTGATGACACCACTCAAGTCATCCCACAGGAAAAATGTTTTTATATAGAGAGATTATGTAATATATGCAAGTATAATATTGAACATGGGAATGTCTGCATACATTTTGGTTTGGTATTTTCTCAAGGAAATTATATATGTCATGATTCCTATTTCTATATTTCATATACTTCACATTCAACTATATGAAAAACAACAATGCTGAGTTGTGTGCTTGCAGCATTAAGGAATCAAAAGCATACAGAGTTGCAGATACCAGTCCAGGTTCATTTGGCCATGCAGCATTCTGCAGCAGAATACCAACTCTGATGCAGCAGATAGGCCAAGCATATTCAGTTTTGAATAGACTTAATCATATTGTAAAGAATTTGCTATATGCCTACTGAACTTGCTGGACACTGATGCAGTTATTTTTCCCAGTTTAAACTAGATTTAATCTGGTACTTACAAGTGTCTTGTCCTTAACTAGTTTTTCCTGGGAAAGTGCCAACCCACCAATCCTTATTGGTGTGACAGCCTCAACAAGTAGAGAGCTGTAGGAATAGTGTTGGGAGTTAACTGCTATTCCCTCTAACAAAAGAACAATTGTAACTTCCATGTAGAGATTATTTTAAAAACTCAAGTTGTCCCATTCAAGCAGTGAGATATTCATGCTATCAAAACTGGAAATGCAGGACACTCCAATGTTCTACCTCTTCAAAATGATTAATTAATGATTTGCTTGGTTTTCCTTCAGGAAAGTTCTGGTATCAGCTCCACATCCCTTATTCACACATTAAGAGCATATATTCTTTGCAAACAGGTTATATTTGAAAATTAACAAGACACATTAATGTATTTACATACCTCATGTAAGTCTCCTATTAACTGCGGTTCTTAGTTCTTGAACACGTGGTCTTTGTCACAAATGGTTAAACTCTCCCTCAGTTTCTAAAGAAAAGAAATCACGTATCAGCATGTGTGTATTCCAGTCTAACAAAGACAGACTATCGAGTTTAGTCACTCTCACCTGCATTCCTCCCCAAGAAGTTTCAAATATTCAATTACATCAAAGCAGTTTAGATATAAAGCCCTAAGTCAACAAATTATCACCACTATGACACTATACAAATAATAAATAATAAATTAAATTAGTTGCCAATTTATTTTATATTTGTTACCCACACACAGGAAATGCTTCACCTTAACAACAGATCCAGTTTTCTTGGGACCAGAATTTAAACATCAGAAGCAAGGAGCAGAAAGCATTGCTTCTGCATTCCCAGTATGAAACCAAGGAGCCTTTTCACTATGCTCAGTAGTCTGTTGCCCTTCTCACAGCAGAAACTAAAGTGAAACACAAATAAGAACAAGGTTGACACACTCTTCGATGTCTCTAGAAAGTACAGCTCCCCACTCCTTATAGCGTGGATCTCCTTACAGCCATATTATCACCATAAATCATAATGAATGATCATAGTGGCTGGGAACCAGAGCTGCCAGCTGACACTTGCAGGGGCAGGGAGACCACGTGGGTCTTCTGTACATCAGCCCTCCCCAAAAGTAGTAAGGAATCTTTGAAATGGCCAGGAGATAATTTGTTGGGTTTTTTTAAACAACAACCAGAGAGGGCGAGAGTCACACACATACAGAGTGGGCAGAGATGAAGGAGAGTATGTGGACTGAATAAGGGCTGACAGGGACATTGTTCAGCTACTAGTCAGAGCAGTGGTTCCCAACCACCGGACTGCAGACTGGGGCCGGGCCACAAAGCATTGGCTGCCGGGCCATGGCGGCTGAAGCTGGCTGTTCACAGCGGCTTGCAGCTGCACAGCAGCCAGCTCCATCTCCAGCAGCCATGGTAGATGATTTAACCCACCAGTGGCGCTGGGGCTGAGTCAATGGCAGGAGACAGCACCACTCTCCCTCCTCCCTCTCCCACCCGGGTAAGATGGCAGCCTGGCCAGGCCTTTGCACTCCCCTCTGCCTCTACCCATGGGAGTGTGAGGAAGCATGCACACACCGCCAACAGCTGCTCCCCCTGCCCATGCAGCAGTAACAGCCACACTCATTAGAGAGGGCAGCCTCACTCTGAGGAGTGACGGGGTGTGGTGGGGTTAAAGCGCTGTTGGATAAGGCCGTGGGGGGGTCACAGGGAAAGAGGATGTTGGCATCGGCTGTGGGGGTCAGAGGCAAAGGGCATGGGGCATAGGGGTGAGGGTCAAAGGGTGTTAGACACTGGGGAGCAATGGGCTGGGTTGGGGTTAGGGGTTAACAAAGGAGGGCTGGGGCTGAGGGAGGGCAGGGGTTAGAGGTCAAAGGGCAAGAGCAGATGGATTGCAGTGGGTCATTGGCTATGGAGCCAGGTGCGGCGCAGCTTGTGCTTCTGTCTCAGGAGGCAGCAGATCTGAGAGTGTCTGAGCTGGGAATGTTAAATTTAGATTAATTGGCTAATAGACGATTTGATTAGTCAATAAGGACACCTCCACCTTTGAAGTGTAGCCACAGTCTAGCAGTTCCTAATGCATTTAAAAAGCAGAGGCACAGCGGGGAGGGGACGGGGGCAGGGAAGAAGAGGAGGGGAAGGGACCAGGATTGAGCTGGGACAGAGGCAGCAAGGGGGGGAGTGACTAGTTGAGTTACTACTTGACTAAGCAATAAGCATATGCATATCGGGTAGTCGACTAGTCGCTTACATCCCTAGACCCATGTACACAGTTAACCAATGAATCTGGCCTCATTGGTTAACATGTACGGTTATATTCATATTTTCTCTCTCTCTCTCACACACTCCCACACACACACCTGCCTCTGCATCAGAAGTAATAGTGTGGAGTGGAAAGGGGGATGGAAGCCAGTATGTGCAAGGAGCCAACTTTCAAGCCAGCTCCTGTGGATCCGCCTGCCCTGCGCTGCCTCTGATACAGAGGCAGCGTAGTGCAGGGAGAGGAGAGACAGAAGTTGTTCACGGAGAGCTGGCTTTTAAGACACCAGCTCCCACCTGGCCCCCTTCCCCTGCGCTCCTGCTCCTGTATCAGAAGCAGCAGGTTGGGGGGTGGAGTGGGGTAGGCAGCTCCATGGGAGCCATTTTCTGCCCACCTGCACCCCTCCTCCCCCGGCATGTGTAAACTGCAGAAATTTTCAGTGGTTACACGTTTAACTAACTAAACACATTGCAACATCCCTACAGCGGATATCTGAAAATAAATCCCAGTATATGTGCAGACAGCTATGCTGAAGAGCTGAAATCAAAATGCATACTACTAGCTGGTACTCAAACCTAAAGGGAAAAAAAAAATCACACACACAGCTGACATTACATGGGGAAGCCAGAATGGAACTTCATCATCACAAGAAAGTATTCCTGAGAATAATCCCAGCAACTGTCAGTCATCCCTTCATGATGCTGCATCATTCTAGGATAAAGTTACATGGCTATATAGACATGGCCCAGACCATATATTTGCTATGCATAATTTTCTCATATTTGAAAAGTCTTGAATTTCTCTGAACCTGTTCACGTATACAGAAAAAAGGTCAGTGAAAGACTACTGAAAAAAAAACCAAATGCTGTCTCAGGGCTTGTCTGGTGTGGCAGTCGATCTTCTTGTGTTCGATTTAGAAGTTCTAGTGAAGATCCACTAAATCGAATGCTGACAGTGTCCCCATCAACCACAGTGCTCTTTGCAGTTATGAGTAAAGGAAGTTGAAAGGAGCATTTCTCCCACCGTCCTCCCGCTATGGGGATGGCACCAAAACTTGGCTTAAGGTACGTCGACTCCAGCTATATTATTTATGTAGCTGGAGTTGCGTACAGGCAGTCCCCGGGTTACGTACAAGATAGGGACTGTAGGTTTGTTCTTAAGTTGAATCTGTATGTAAGTCGGAACTGGCGTGCAGATTCAGCCGCTGCTGAAACTGATCAGTTTCAACAGCGGCTGAATCTGGAGGCCAGTTCTGACTTACATACAGATTCAACTTAAGAACCCCAGGCATCCTCAAGTCAGCTGCTGCTGAAACTGATCAGCGGCTGATTCCAGGAAGCCCGGGGCAGGGGCTTCCTGTGACCAGTGGCTGACTACAGGAAGCCCCTGCCCCGGGCTTCCTGGAATCAGCCACTGGTCAGTTTCAGCAGCTGCTGACTTGGGGACACCTGGGGCAGAGCAGCTGGGGTGCTGCTGGGTTGGTCCAGTGGCGCCCAGAGCGGCGCTACGGGACCAACCGGCAGCGCCCCAGCTGCTGTACCACAGGCGTCCGGAGCAAAGCCGCAGAGCATAGGGGCAGCGGGACAGCCCAGACACACCGTGGCTATCCTGCTGCCCTCTGGGCTGTCCGCGTGTTCCGCCGCTTTGCTTCCTCTCCCTGGTCTGCTGGAGACCAGGGAGAGGGAGGGCCCCGTTCGTAACTGCGGATCCGACACAAGTCGGATCCGCGTAACTCGGGGACTGCCTGTACTTTAAGTTGACCTTCCAACTTTAGTATAGACCTGCCCTCACTGAGATTAACGTATTCTGTCCAACAATACCCAATATTTCAGTGTTCTCTTAATTGCCCAAGTTCTGTAAAACAGCATGCCTTTCATTCCAGTAAAAAATAATCCCATGTTATCGCTATTCATAGCTCTAATATTATGAAGCGAAACATAGTAGATGAAATTTTGAATTTCTAGTAGCAGTGATCACCCTCCCTACCCTGGCCCCTCTTTTTGAGATGTAATAATGCTCTTTACCAAAGGAGAGAATGCAGAAAGATGTTTCCCAGAGTTGGAGTGAAGTGGTCATTCAGAGAGCCTTCAAAATGGCAGATATTTCTCTCCAGCCACCACTTCAGAGCACTCAGAGAACAAAAAGAACAGGCCTAAATGATTTCCTGTGTAGGCACTTAAATGTGCTTTCATCCTCCTTCAGAGATATGTCATTAATATGGACAAACCAGCTTCTAAATCCTCCCATACATGGCTGCTGAATGTTGAAACCAGCCGGCCTGTCTGAAGGAAGGACTCTAGCAAGATAGGTCTCTAAATTACAGTGTGTTTGAAGGGCCACAAGGAGTGCCACCATAAGAACATAAGAGCGGCCGTACTGGGTCAGACCAAAGGTCCATCTAGCCCAGTAGCCTGTCTGCCGACAGTGGCCAGCAACAGGTGCCCCAGAGGGGGTGGAGTGAAGACAATGATCAAGCAATTTGTCTCGTGCCATCTGTCTCCAGCCTCTGACGAACAGAGGCCAGGGACACCATTCCTACACCATGGCTAATAGCCTTTTATGGACCTAACCTCCATTAATTTATTTAGCTTCTCTTTAAACTCTGTTATAGTTCTAGCCTTCATAGCCTCTTCTGGCAAGGAGTTCCACAGGTTGATTATGGAGCTGTGTGAAGAAGAACTTTCGCTTATTAGTTTTTAAACCTGCTACCCATTAATTTCATTTGGTATCCTCTAGTCCTTATATTATGGGAACTAATAATAACTTCTCTTTATTCGCCCTCTCCACACCACTCATGATTTTATATACCTCTATTGTATCCCACCTCAGTCTCCTCTTTTCCAAACTGAGAAGTCCCAGTCGCTTTAGCCTCTCCTCGTATGGGACCTGTTCCAAACCCCTGATCATTTTAGTTGCCCTTTTCTGAACCCTTTCCAAGGCCAAAATATCTTTTTTGAGGTGAGACCACCACATCTGTACACAGTACTCAAGATGTGGGTCTACCATAGTTTTATACAGGGGCAGTAAGATATTCTGTGTCTTATTCTCTATCCCTTTCTTAATAATTCCTAGCATTCTATTTGCCTTTTTGACCCCCCGTAGCATACTGTGTGGACGTTTTCAGAGAACTATCCATTATTCTATGATTCTATGATTCTATAACTCCAAGATCTCTTTCCTGATTTGTTGTAGCCAAATTAGCCCCCATCATATTATATGTATAGTTGGGGTTATTTTTTCCAATGTGCATTACTTTACACTTATCCACATTAAACTTCATTTGCCATTTTGTTGTCCAATCACTCAGTTTTGTGAGATCTCATGGCTGAAATGCAGGGGTTGGAAACCTTTTTTGGGTTGAGGGCTTCACAAAAGTTTAAAAAAAAAAAACAGAGAAGCAGAAAGACACTCTCCACATTCTCCTCACACACCACAGTTGGCCCCCCTATACTCTGGAGTGGGTCCAAAATGAGATGAGTTTGTGGGAGGGAGCTGCCAGGAAGTGGGCTTGAGGTGTGGAGTCTGGGCAGGAAGCAGGGTGCGGGGAGGCGGGGGGGCCAGGAGGTAGGGTGCAGGAGCAGAGCAGGGGTGTGGGGTCTAGGTGGTAGGGGGCTTAAGGGCTGGAGTGTCAGCCCGATTCCCCGATGTTGGGGGAGGGAAGGGAGCCCTGAGTCTCAGAGGCCAGATACAGCCCTTGGGCAGTAGGTTCCCCACTCTTACTGTAAAGGCTACAATGAGATACTGCAGTTATCTTCCAAATATTTTCCAGGGAGCCACAGTACCTTTTGCTAATTAAGTCTCTCAGATACACATTTGTCAATGTCAACAAACCTACACTAGTCACAGAAAGCAAAAATATACCTTCATGGATACAACAACCTTTCTTGCCACCATCATAACTAACATTGAAACAAAAGTGTCACAATCTCACACATTCTCTGTGCCAGGCAGCTGCTATTTGAATACTCCCAGGTATTAAATACAGTTCAAAGTAAGCTTGTTTTCCCAACTATGGAAAAGTGTTACAAGGATATATGGCCGCTTAAACAAATATCAAGTTCTGACACTTCAAACAGTCATTCTGTAAAAAGACAAAACCAGAAGAGCTGAAAATCCAGTCATGGAGCACTATTATTTTAAACATTGTGAGTACACAAGGAAATGCCATGGCCAAAAACATCCTCAGTCTTCATCTGTCCACCTAGACACTTCCGTGGCCTCTGAGAGCACACATTCTTTTATGTTACACAAAATGAAATCTCTTGATGTGAATGCATGTAACTGCTGATCCATTTTGTTTTCTGCTAACCTTTGAGTGTGTGACCACATTAAAGAATCTCTGCCACCTCTTTATCTGGCTACCAGATGTCAGAACCTGGTAATAAGCTTTCAAAACACAGCTAGAATTTAACCTGAAAGGCTGATGGCTTGATTTTAAAATAATTTTTCTAATTCTATTTGAATTAATCAAGCTCGATTATGCTGATAAGTCTCAAAGGCCTTTGTGCCAAACTGGATGGCATTAAAGCACTATAATACAGGCTATGCACATTTCATAAGAAACAACTACATCAAGCAGAACAGCTCCACTAAAGAAATTCAAATTTAAAACATTAGCAAGGGACTTGCTTCACTATATAGGCAACTTTAAATATATAGGCAAGTTTAAATGTGGGTCTCAAAACTCCCAAAGCTGACAATGCACAGAGCACAGGGAGATCAAGGCCTCACACTGCTCAAGCAATTCTTGTTCTATGCAACCCTTAAAGAGGATTGCTACAATGTAGAGATTGTCAAAGACAATAGTAGAGATGCAAAGCAAGGCAGAGCAGATAAAGTAGAAATGAGGGTGATTTCAAAGGTAGGTGACTAGAAATTGCAAAGAAAAGAAAAGCATAGGTAGGACTTTTCACAAGCAGATAACTACTGATGTTAGACAGCGATTAATTGAATAGGTGTGTAAGCACATCAAAAATATTATCAGTTACATAACTATTCAATAGTCCCCAGAGGCAGGGCCCGCAGCCAGTGCACTGCTGGCCCCAATCCTAGGGAGTGCCCTGCTACCCTGCACTGCTGTCTCAGTATCAGAGGCAGTAGCGCAGGGTGGCAGGCGGGAGCCAGCCCACGAGGGGAGCCGGTTTAAAAACCAGCTCCTCACACAGACCAGACCCTGCCTACTGCCCTACACTGCTATCTCTGATACAGAGGCAGCAAAAAAGGGGGGGGCGCCAGGTGGGAGCCAGTGCACGTGGGAAGCCAAGTTTCAATTAGCTCCTCACAAGGATTGGCTCCCGCCTCTCCCTCTCTCCCATGCTGCTGCCTCTGATACAGAGGCAGCAGCAGCAGTGTGGAGGGAAAGGGGCAGCAAGTGACTTGCGTGAGCTGGTATGGGCAGGGAGCTGGCTTGAAAGCTGGCTTCCCAAATATACTAGCTCCTGCCTTCAATCCCTTGCTCTCTCTGGGGATAGCAAAGGGGGGTGGGAATATGTGTAGTTGATAAGATTAATTGAGAATCCCAGGCTTATTGGTTAATTGGGTATTCAACTACACTATGACATCCCTACAAATAACCACTTGAATAAAGCACAGAACTCCACATTTGGCCATACGCAGGTTAGAATTTGTGCCCAATGGTGGACAATGCACAGCCAGCCAGCGACTACTGGATAGCTCAGGAGCAGCACATAAGGTATTTTAAAAGGCACAATAGGGGCAGCGATTCAGGTCAATATTTACATGATCAGATTTGGTCTCCTTACAGAGTTGGATAGTGAATAAGAACACAGGGCTATGAACAGGAGAAAAGGCAACTTGGCAAACTGTTTCTGCACTGTCATTTTGCCTTCAGAACAGCAATTACACATTCCTCAAGCCTGCTGTTCCTTCCCACAAGGAACGTGTACACCCAAAGCAACAGTGAAATCACTTTGAGTGCCCAGCACACCAGCTTGGTTTTCCCAAAAGCATGTGATAAGACCTTCTGCATCTTCACTGTTTATTGCATGCTGCACAGCACTGCAGTAGAACAGAGAAACCCAGGATGAAGACAGAGATATATAATACTACAACTATTAGACCACAGCTGTAGTACATTCTCCCTTCAATGCTGGGAGAATGATTCCTCATAAATTAATGACATGTTCTTAATCTTAAAGGAACAAAAGAGATTTGTTAAGAGATAAATACAGTGACTCAAGATGTTAAAACTATCAATGTGATTCAAAACCTGATCAAGGTCACTTGTTCCTCTACTCTGAGACAATAGTCTCATAACCAACAATATCTATAATAGCACTCTGTAAAGCTTTTTGAGACCGTTCTTTTTCCTTGGCTCTCAGCATAGTGTCTTCTGTACCTGGTAAAGAGAAACCAGTATCATCTTTTGTACTTCTATAGATATGCTGGAAAATGAGGAAAAAATGGATTCCAAGGAAAGCTAAACTATGAAAAGGCACCAGATACCCCTTGAAGGATTCTTTGTCCCAAGAATATACATTTTACATGACTCTTCAGAATAACTGACTTGCTTCACATCCCTTTCCAGTTGACCTTGCATCCGGGCAGATGACGATGCCATTTATTACTCAGCCTTTTTCTCACACTGCTTTGCTTTCTCCCAGTGGATTAGTTCTTGCCTGTTCTAATTCAGGTATTGCTAAAGTGCCTTTCACTGTGATATCTAAGCACTGAAATCCTTACAGAGAGAAGGGATCAGATTTCTTCAGCAAATACGGAAGGCCTAAGATTTACAAGCCAAACACTGAGAAGCACTTTCTTTTCCTGGACAGTAGAGTTAGAATTCATAGCAACAAATCTGACAAACAGAAGCTGCTCTCTCTTGATACCATCATCTGAATGAGGAGATGGCTGCATACACAGCATGCTTCAACATCATCAGGTGCCTATTATCTTACTAGGTACATACATTATGCTCATCACCATAAGCATGTGCAATAGCGCCATGATTTTGGTGCCAGAGAGAAGGGGGGAAAAGTAAGTACCTTTGCTAAACAATAATGTGAGGATTTGATTATTATGCCCTTTTTCTCACATAAGAAAGCACAGGCATTACATCGGCTGTTGTGACTCAACGTTCACTCTAACAAGCACTGGTTTGGCACTCCCACAAAGACTGAAGCAGCTGCAACTCTCTCCCCCTGCTTTTAATTATCTAAGTGAGCATACAGCAACCATCACATTAGTGTCTTAGCACTGGTGCAATTTGGTCAGTTTTAGGGAATGGGCAAACTGTTGTAGTCTCAATCTATTATGTTGCAGAGTACTTTGCTCCTTGTTATATTCAGTGAATTTGACCATTTCTTTGAGCAGAAAGCGTTTTCCTGGGGGTTATCAGAAGATTCATGTTGGAACAGCTGTCTCCTATACCAGCAGTAGTCTAATGAGAAATTATTATAAAGCAGATGCTATACAAAGCATGGCTCCTGAGCCTATAAACAGTTATTATCTGGGCTGATGCTTACATGCCTTAAGCAAACAGATACCCTACAAAAAAGGTTCACTGAGGTGGCATGAATCTTCAGTGCCTGCCATATTCAGGTCAGAGTTCCTTCTGAGTTTTCCCAGCAGAGTGGCTCTCACATCACCTTCAACTCAAGGGAACGCTAAGATGTGATAAACCCATATTAGGCACTTCTCAGTTAGGAATATGTTTAAATTATGTATTATATTTAGAGAAAGGGTGAGATTAGCCACACCAGACTCAACTTTAGGGAGCATCAAGTTCCAGGTCTAAATTACGTAAGCAAGCCCAGTTACAGAATTCCATCTTCTCTTGTATTTAACTTAACCTGTAAAAATGTATCTGCCAAAATAATCCTTAGTAATTATGAAGTAAAATTTTGCCTCTCTCAAAGCAAAACCAAGGTACTTAGTCAGATGGCTAATGACAACATATTGCACTGCTGGAGACTCCAGCTCAGTGCACACCTCAAATAATGTCACACCTCAAATAATGTCTAGAAGGGGAGCAGATTTAGTCTTGGGGCAAAGTGAACAATGTACCAGATTGTGATGTCTCTTCTATTTTATCAGAAAGTAACCTAGATGGTCTTAGATAAGTCTGGTCCATTTTAGTCCTTCACAGAAGATAGGAGTATGAAATTTACAACAAAATAGTGTAATTTAGAGTAAAATTCAAATGTAATCACCACATTCTGTTTAATAGATGCTTAAGTTCTAAACATAGCAAGGAAAAGGTAAAGGATACATATTTGGCATAATTAGATTCTGCTTGAGAAACTAAATTTAGCATTATAGGTTATATACAGTGTTGTATCCATGTCAGTCTAAAGATATTAGAGATGGGTGAGCTAATATATTTTATAGGAACAACCTCTGTCTGTGAGAGAAAGCTTTCAGCTACACAGAAAACCAGAGGAATGGCCCTGTGTAGCTTGAAAGACTGTCTCATGATCAGCCATTGGTTCTATTAAAGATATTACCTCACCCACCTTGTCTCCCTATGTTACTAAATTGTTTTGAGGAACCCCAGTGTCTCAAGGAACTGGAAGTCGAATACACAGCAAGTCACTACAAGTCCTTTATCAGATGTTCACACAGGACCTAGCACAAGGGGCCCCAACCTGTCCGTAGTAGGAATGTTAAACATTGGTTAATTGAATAGTCAAGTAACCTCATGAATTCTTATCGGTTACTCAACTACTTTATAGTCCCGGAGGGCTAGGTAAGCGGTCAGTGTGCTCCAGCCTCACTCCTGAGGAGCCCCCTGACACTCCTTACTCTGCCTTCCCGCCCAGCTCTTAGTACACTTTAAATGCAGAGCCGCAACAGGGGTAGGTCCTGAACCCGTTTCAAGCCAGGACTGAGCCTGACTGCTGGTGAGCCTGCTAAAAATTTACTGGGGGTGTGCACATGTAGTCTATACCATTAACCTATAAGCTTTTATTTAACAGTTAATCAATTACATTATTACATCCCTAGTTTGAAGCTTTACACTATATCAGAGCATGAATGTTATTTAATGCTTTAAATACATTATTATTTTGGTACTGACTAAATTATCTTCAAGCATTTGTAGGGATAGAGGCAAATGGAGCTGGATCTTCTAGAAAAGTAATTTCTTAACCTTTTTGGGCTGAGGACCAATCTACATTTGGTAATGGTTTAACAGAATGAAGTGAACAGGCTGGGTGAGGTCGGAGTGGAAGAAATGTCAGGTTGCAGATCCCTTCCCACATTGTCCCCGCAGCCACAGTTCCGGTCCTGAAAGGCTGGCTGGATATGGCTTTCAACTCCAGGCACAACGTGTCTGGGGGTGCAGAATCACACAAACTGGGGTTTTCTGAACCCACGCTGTCATGACAGAGGAGCAGTGGAATATAGCCAGCCCTGTGGGACTAACAACACAGGAGCCATCATATGACATTAGGAAACGATCTGGTGACTGCACTTCAGGTTGCAAGTCATGGGCTGAGAAACCCTGTTCAAGAAAAATTCATGCCCAGTCAACATGGACTGAGCAAAGCGTTTATTAACACGGGAACCACGTCACAGAGTAGTTCTAAACACCTCCCAGGGTGTACACAGGGCTTATGCTTGCCCTCTCTTTCTACGAGAAGGATTTATTCTTTCCCTCCATGCTGCAGACTCCCATTTCACAAGTCGAAACCCCGCCAGTGGCTGAAGAAAACTCTCTCTCTCTCTGGCTCACTGCCACAAACCAGGCACAGCGGTGCCAGCCAAACCAACAGGATTCCTTAGGCTGCCCCTGCGCTTACATTTGGCCCATTTCAGCCCCCCGTGTGGACGCAGTAACGCCAACGGAACAGCGCTTCTGCCTTAAGAAACGGCCCTTCCGGCGGGACAAGGATCGGAGAGGAAGCCGCCAGCGTTGCCTTGTATTTCCCCCCCCCCCCCCCTGCATCCGAGGGGGGGGGGGGGGAATCGATTTCGTCGCCGTGCGCCGAGGCGCGTGCACCGCCAGGATTCACACAGGCGGGGCGCTGCGCTGCGCGGATCCGTTGGGCGGCCTCTGAATCGCTGCTGCGTGGCCGCCCGGGGAACAGCGGCCCGCGCGAGTCTGGAGCCGCAAGAGCCCCGGCGGGGGGGGGGGGAGCGTGTCGCGGGCACAAGCCCCGCGTAGGCCGCGACCTGGGTGAGCCGTTGCGCGGCTACAGGGCTCCCCCCCCCCTTGTTCCCGCGAGGCGGGCGCAGCGCGCGGCAGGAGATGCCGCCTCCTCCCTCCCTCCCTCAACGGGCCGCACCCGCCGCTAGGTGCGAGCGGGGCCCCCGCGCTGTGCGGCACGTGATCCCAGTGGGGGGGGGGGGGCAAGCGAGCTACTCCCCACCCGCAGGCCCGCCATGGGAGGGGGGGAGCCCGCCCCACCCGCCCGCGCGCAGCCGGGCCTAGGCCCCAGCGCTGCGCAGCGCAGGCCGGGCGGGGCGCTGCCCCGGGCCTAGCAGCGACACGAGGCGCCTGGGGCTGGGCCGCCGCCCGCGAAGGGGGGGGCTCGCCTCGAGCCTCTCCCCTCAGGGCCGAGCCCGCGTGAGGCTCGGTCTCGATGCGTGGGGGGGGGCGTTAAGTCCGTTCACTCACCAGCTCCCGCTGAGCCCGCGGCCTCCGCTGCTGCTGCTCCTGCCTCCTACGCCGCTGCCTCACAAGCTCCGACTCCCGCCTGCCGCGCGGGCTGCTGGGAGGCGCAGTCCCCGCACAGCCTCCGCCCCTCGGCCGCGGTGGGGGAGGAGACTACAACTCCCGGCAGGCCCCGCGCGGAAGCCGCGCTCCCCCGCATCGCGCGCAGCGCCTAGGACGGAGGAGGCGGTGCTACGGGTGGGGTCAAAGGTCCCTACATGGGCATGAGAAGGGGGAGTGAAGTCCTAGTGAGCATGGGCCGAGGTTGGAGGTCAGACCCCCTTAGCTGGGGCTGAGGTCAGGGTGGGGGTTGCTAACCCACGGGAGTAAGCTGGATACTGAATTGGGCCGTGGGGAAGGTTTAAAAATACAGCAGTGTTGGAGCGCTAGGAAATCGTGGTGCTCCTGGGACCCAGGCTGGCTGTGTCTACACTGGGCCACTTATTCCGGAAAAGCAGCCGCTTTTCTGGAATAACTTGCCAGCTGTCTACATTGGCCCCTTGAATTTCCGGAAAAGCACTGACGATCTACTGTAAAATTGTCAGTGTTTTTCTGGAAAAACTATGCTGCTCCCATTCGGGCAAAAGTCCTTTCCCGGAAAAACTGTTCCGGAAAAGGGCCAGTGTAGACAGCACAGTAGTCTTTTCCGCAAAAAAGCCCCGATCGTGAAAATGACGATCGGGGCGTTTTTGCGGAAAAGCACGTCTACATTGGCCATGGACGCTTTTCCGGAAAAAGTGCTTTTCTGGAAAAGCATCCTGCCAATGTAGACGTGCTTTTTCCGGAAATACTTATAACGGAAAACTGTTCCGTTTTAAGCATTTCCGGAAAAGGGTGCCAGTGAAGACATAACCAGGGCGTATCTCAAACCCAGTCCACAAAAGTGTGACTCTTACCCTCAGAGCTAGGACATCACCATCTCTCACTTGTGGCAAACCCTAGAGCGCCTTCTGTTTTAGATAAACAACAAAAAGTCCGGTGGCACCTTATAGACTTAACAGATTTATTGGCGCATAAGCTTTCGTGGGCAAAGACCCACTTCATCAGATACATGGGGTCTGATGAAGTGGGGCTTTGCCCATGAAAGCTTATGCTCCAATAAATCTGTTAGTCTGAATCTGCATAAACAATGAGAAGTCCTGTGGCACTAACACGGCTACCCCTCTGATACTTCTGTTTTAGAGTTTATGGAACAATCTGCAGATGTGGTTATCCGTGGCTATAAAGTGGAAATCCATGGATTTTCAGCACTGTATTCATTAATGGAGCATGTAGGTCATCTGCCCACAATGGATTTGAAGGCTCAATGAGAGACAGACCTTCCTGCAAGGCATGGGGAATCATGAAATCCTGGGTGCTAGACAGAAAAGATCATGAAGCCAATACTCTCCTGACACACATTCCATGGGGGTACCCTCAGCATTTGATTTAATAAAGACCTGCTAAATCAAACCCTGGAAGATCGATTGCCAGAGAGTGGAACCTCTGCTAAGTGGAGACAAAGCCAGAGGAGGTTAAAAAGGAAAGAGCTAGTTCACATGAATCAGTCAGCAGCAGCAAACACAGGCAGCCTTTTGCCAAAGCCTGATGAGCAGGAAGTTTCAGAACAAGCCAACACTGAGTTGCTGTGGGTGCCTTTGCCCTGATGCTGCTTCCTTATTTAGAGTTGTCTTAACTCCTTTCTGCAGCCATTTCTGCACTAGAATAGAACAAAAAGCCCATGAGTTATAGCCTAAAAATACAAGTGTTGAGGGAGGCACAGGCAGTGCAGATTTCATACCAGGCACTGGAAATGTGCAAACTGGCTTACTGAGTGGCAAATTCAAGGCTTTGGAATCTGGCTAGGAGCCACGAAGTTTACAGGCTAGGTTACAGCAGAGGTTACTGAATCTGGACTCTCAGGTCCTCTTCCTGGTTCTTCACTGAATGATTCTGGGTTGGTCACTCCATTTCTTTGCCTCAGTTAGTTTCCTCACCAGAGCTCATCTCCTTAGCACGGCTGCAAGGGTCAGTTTGTAAAGTGTTGCCCAGGCTTCCTAAATCTTGCAAAGCCATGCTGAGACTCTTCTGATTTTTCGTATGGTTTTTCAGCATTCAGGTTCCTGCCTGAAACTGGAAATGAGCCCATTTCTCCAGAGCGTTTGGAAACTGAACAAGATTGCGTGTATAGTTCAGGTCTAGCCTTGGGCAGTGACTGGAGGGTCTGAACTTGTTCCAAGCCTCCTCTCCACCCAAAAGCTGAGAAATTCCCCATGCAGGTGCCCACACCTAGTGATTCCTGTGTTGTTCCACTGCAGTTTTAAGAATCGTCCCTATGGCTGCCAGGAGGTTTGGCTTTGGGGGGAGAAGGGCATTGCTTTCTGCAGGGACTGGAAGGTGGTGGAGCAGCACAAGGGGTTGGAACCCCTGGCTTTCTTTCAGAAAAGCACTTGGTTTCAAAAGCAGTTAAGCAAAGAGCCACCTTGCTCACAAATCCCCAAGCCAGAGGAGTCTGGATTGTTTTTCACTGACCTTTGAAATTACCCAGGGCTGCTCTTACAATATGTAGGACTCCAAAGCTTCCAGGGAAAAACAGCAGGGAGTTGCCTTCCTTCCTAGACCTGCTTCCAGTGGGGGATGGTCTGGGTCAGAAAGCTGCTCTAGAATGAGGACTCCACAGAAGCAGAAGCCCAAGTGGTGGTTTCTTTCTCTATCAACCTTGTACCTGGAAAGATGCTGCCCAGAGCTGCTCCTGGTCACACACCTGATTTACAGTGATTCTTTCCTTGATGGCCTGCCTGGCGTCTGTATGGTCTAGAAATCAGAGCATAGGGCTGGGTTTGAGATTCTGCCACTGACTCACCTTCTGGGGCTGGGCAAGACTCTTAGACTCTATGTCTACACTGCAGGCTTCTTGCGCAAGAACAGCTGTTCTTGTGCAAAAACTTGTGGAGCATCCACACTACAAACCCGTTCTTGTGCAAGAAAGGTTACAGTAGATCGTCAGAAGAGAGGGCTTTTTGTGCAAGAGTTATTCCTCTCCCCACAAGGAATAAGCCTTTTTGCACAAGAGCTCTTACGCAAAAAGACGTGTGGACAGGCAAGTGTGACTAAAAATGGCCATCAGAGCTTTCTTGCGCAAGAGAGCGTCCACACTGCCATGGACGCTCTTGCGCAAAAGCACATCTCCTGCCCAAAAGCACGTGGCAGTGTGAACGTGCTCTTGTGCAAGAACTTTCGCACAAGAATGCTTGCGGAAAAAGTTATTGCGCAAGAAGCCTGCACTGTGGACATAGCCTTAATGTCTTTGTGCCTCAGGTTTCTCATCTGTCCAATGGGGCTAAACATAACTTGCCTTCTTCAAAGGGGAACGGTGTGAGGCCGGATTCCTCCTTACGTGTACAGGGCACCTAGCAGGAAAGGAGCTGAATGTTTTCTCCTTTAGTATTCATGCTCAAGGGCAGCTGCGAGGATCCCATGGCAAATAACAAAACAAAGGCCCAGCACAGCTCAGCTGATGCTGATTTGTAGCTGGAATCCAGCTGGTGTCTGCAATCTTTCAGGAGCACACACCCCGCGGCCTGCTCTCTGTGCAGGCCGGCTGTTGTTCCATGTAAAACTGCAGGGAGTTTTGCTTGGCGCTGACACCTGTTCCATTTATTCGCCAGCTGAACATCAGGGCTTAGAATTTCGCCAGTAAAACCCCAGCTATGTACATGTAGGGCTCAATGCTCAGCCAAGGAAATGTCTGGCACCGGCTGCAGTGACACCCCCTGGCTATGCTGCCCAGCCTGCTTTGGAAAGATATTGCAGGAGCCATCTAACTGCATCGCAGCCAGCTACCCAAGCACCACCTGTCCCCTTCCCTGGATGGCCAGAGCAGCTGAGCCCTTCCTAGTGACAAGTGAACATGCAGGGGACTTGTAGCTTGGTCTTGTGCAAAAGCAGAGGACAAGTTGTGGGAGAAGATCGAAGCACCCTGGTTTGATGGTGAATCCTGCACTGACCAGATGCTGCTCTGCCCTCTGGAGCCAATACAAGGGCTGTTCCCCTCTCTTCACTTCACAGGGTCCCTCTGAGACTGAGGCATCTGACTGATCCCTGATGTTTACAAGCGGAAGCAAAATCTGGGGCTTTCCAGCATTGCCTAGGGGGGTTTCCACCAGTAGATGAGATCGTTTTCCTTCCTTCTGTAGGATCCATCAGCCTCAGGGCTGGACTGGTGGCAGGGTGCTAAATCAAGGCCTCTAATTTCTTTATGGCCATGTCTTTACACCAGGGAAGATCGGTGCTGTGGCAGTTGATTTTCCAGTTTGATTTAGTGGGTCTAATAAAGACCCACTAAATCGAACGCTGAGGGTGCTCCGGTCGACACTGGTACTTCTCCCGTTGACTTCCCACCGTGGAGATGGCACCAAAAGTTGAAGTCAGGTATGTGGACTTCAGCTTCACAATTAACGTAGCTGGAGTTGCATATCTTAATTCGACCTTTCAGGTAAGTATAGACAAGGCTCGTGCGAATTTGTAACCTCACCTCCCAGCCTCCATACCTGACCTGTCCTCTCTTGGGACAAATCTAACAGGACTTCTCAGAGGCACAGAGGAGGGGCCTGAGGTTCAGGTCCCTCCTCTGCCCTTGACTCCCTGTGTGACCCAGGGCAAGTCACCAGCCGCTCTGTGCCCCACTTCCCCAGCTATCGCTCAGCCCTGGTGTGTTGTCCATTTACATTCTCTGCCTGTGCAGCACTTGGCAGAACAGAGCCTGGACTGCAGCTCGGGCCTGTGGTTGCTGCTGTAATGCACTTGTCCTTTGCAGTCCCATGCAGAGGCAGCACTCCTAGGCTGAGGCAATGCATGGGGCAGCACAAAGGTCTAAACATTCACAGCTTTGCCCCCTGGCTGCAGTGGGGTTAACAGGCTACTTCACTGCAGCTGACTTCTTAGAACGGGTGTGAACCCTGATGCTGAGCCATCTGGTCCAGCTTCTGTTGAGCCGGGAGGCTCCCAGGTCCTTTCCCAGGCCTGAAGCAGAGCTCCGAGCTCATCTCTTACCAAGAGAACTCAGTGCAGTAGAAGAGGTTTCCTACCCCACCCGGCATCTAATCAAATCCTGTGGTTCCTTCCCCACAGCTGTTGCTTGCTGGGCGGTGGGGACAGAGAACGAAGAACAGTAGCTCCGTACTCGGCCTACAGGGTCCCCCTGAATCCCCGACCACACTCTCTCCCTCCACGCAATGCTGTAAGGCAGGGGTAGGGAACCTAAGACCCGGGGGAGAATGCGGCCCACCAGCGTTGGAGAGCCCACGCAGATGCTTCAGCCCCTACCCACCACCTCCCTCTCCTCCCCCCCCCCCCCCGGGGCTGGAGCACACAAAATCTACTAGCCTGGGCTCCCCTGCACTCTGCTGTGCGAGGGGAATGTGGGGAGCGTCTGTCTCCTTCTCACGTCAGTGAGGATTTGTTGAGGGGAGGGTTTTTTGAGCCCCCCACTGATTTTTCTGTGGGTCAGCCCCCGCTGTAAGGAACGATGGGCCATTTGATCTGGGCAGATGCCACAGCCATCGCTGCGATGGGAGGCCCAGCGGAGAGAGAACCGCTGATCCGGGAGCCAGAACAGCCGCCACAGGCCCTGCTGGGACGGCTAAAATGAGACCCCCCCAAGGAAGTTTGAAACGTAGCAGGGGACTCACTGCAGGCCCCAGGGGGGCCCTGTCGGTGGGCGGGAGCGGAACGGCACCAGGGAGCGTGGCCACGCAGTGTTCTTGGGGAACGTCCGACGAGCTCTGGGGAGCTGGTCACCTCCAGGCCTATCTTGGCGTGGGAGGAGCATCCTGCACCCCAGGGACGGTGGGAGCATGCTCCCATGTGGGTGGGTTGTGTGACCCACATGCCCACTGAACCCACCAGCAGAGAACACACTGCTGGGCCCGGACAGGAACTCCCTCCCCCCAGGGTAAGGATGTAAGCAGCTCGTCGAGTAAATACTCGACTTGTCAGTCCCTCCCCCTTGCTGCCTCTGTCAGTCGAAATTCCATCGACTACTTGGTTAGCTGATTAGCCGCATGTTAACATCCTTACCTCCACCACTGACCGATGTGACCCACCCTCCTCCTAGCTAGGCTAGGCTGGCACGTGAATTGTGTGTCTCTAGCATACCGCAGACATGCAGCCCACGAAAGGAGCTGCCTTCCTGGCCCTTTAAGAAACAACAATCTAGTGCTGACAGGGAGTCAACTCAGAATGCCAGATTCCAGCTGTCAAAGCCGGGAATGGATACCCGCTTCCCTGAACCCCCTCCTACCACCAGGGCTTGCTTCGAACAGCTGGGCACAGAACCCCACATTGCTTTTGAGCAGGAGGCTGGGGACCAGGAGCACTGTGTTGACCTTGCTGTGCTGTGGGAGCTGGGACCTTCTCTGTGCCTCAGTTTCCCCCTCTGCCTAATGGGGACACGGTGCTCCTGAGCACCGTGAAAGGTATCGCTCTTTGGTTATTTTCAGCTGCGCTGTTGCTGTCGCATTGGGCTGCAGCTGAACCCGTCCTGGCCACGTTCCTGCTGCATTCCAGCCCGGTGACAACTTGGAAAGAACATGCCTGGAGGCCCCTTTCCCACCCTGGCCAGGCTCTGTGGGTGGGCAAGGGAGGAAGCCAGCGTAAGCATGCCAGGCCCAGCCATGCTGACCTTTGTATGCTGAGGGGGACTGAAAATAGACCCTCGGGATGTCATCAATACATCAGAAGGGAACGACAGCTGAGCTGGCAGGCAGAGGGGGAGGGGCATCCTGGGCCAAGGGGAGCAGGCTTGGGAGGGAGACTTAACGCTTTGAGGAAATCTGCTCCTCCAATGGAGCAGCGGGATCGTGGGTCCCCAGGGCTGGAGCCAGGCCAGCTGTCGTTGCAGGCCAGGCTGAGCAAGGGCTCCTGGCCCAGCACGGAAACGTTCTCCAGCATCGTGCCCCTCCGAGGCTGTGAAGGGGACGGGCAGGGTCCCCAGCCCAGGAGTAACGCTGGGCAGTAAAGCCGGTTCCTCAGCATCTTAGCAATTAACCCTCACCAATCCCGTCCTCGGCTCGCATGTTACAGGCACGGAGGTTAGCAGCACGGGGCACAGGCCGAAGGGGAGACCTTCCTAGGGATGTGTGTGTACTTGAATAGTCGTGTAACTGCATCAAATTGTAGCGGTTACACGACTATTCGATAGTCCCTGGAGGGGGCCTGGCAGCCAGTCAGCTCCTAGTCCCACTCCCGGGGAGCCCCCTGCCACCCCACACTGCTGCATGAGGTGCCAGGTGGGAGCTGGTCTGCAAGGGGAGCTGGATTAAAAACCGGCTCCTTGTGCAGATCGGCTCCTGCCTTCCGCCCTGTGCAGCAGCAGCCCCTGTCCGCGAGGGGCTCGAGCTCCCTGTGCTTGGAGGCTGTGCTGGTGTCCCACAGAGCAGCCTTCCCTGCCCCTGTGAGAGGCTGCAAAGGGGGAGCAGGAGGCTCTGCAAAGCCAGCATGCAGGGAGACCCAGCTTAAAAGCCAGCTCCCCACTGTACTGGCTCCTAACTGCTCCCCTCCCCTTCCCATGCTGCTGCCTCTGATAGAGAGGCAGCAGCGTGGGGAGCAGACAACTCCGCATGAGCTAATACATGGGGAAAGCTGGTGTGAAAGTTGGCTTCCTGTGTGTACCAACTCCCGCTGTGCTGCTGCCTCACAGGCACCGGCTCCTACCTTCCCCGGCCTTGCTGCCTCTGATACAGAGGCAGCAAAGGGGGGAATGTGTGTAGTCGACAGGATGAACTGATAAGCCCAGGCTTATCGATTAATTGCACCGTCATCTACACGCGGACATCCCTAGACCTTGCCACGAAAGGTGAAGAAAGCATCTGCCCTGCACTGCCGTTAGTAAGTAGCACTGGCACGACGGGAGCTCTTGGCTGCTGAGCTCTGCACAGCCGCACCACGAAGAGCCAGCCCTTGCCCTCATGCTGTCAGTAATGTAGCAAGGAGCAGAAGTATCCGGCTAGCTCCAGGCACATTGCTCTACCAGGCTGAATCCCCTCACCATACCAAGCCAGAAGCAAGATCTTGCTGTCTACAGTCCAGCCCCAGCCTCCGGGCTCGCTGAACCGCCAGCTTTCCTGATCATCAAAGAGACCTTCCACATAACAATCAGAACTTGCCAGTAAGAGGAAGTTTTGGAGAGCAGAGGGTTCCTAAGCCTGCCAGGGCTGTGCCCACCAGCACACCATGCTGGGGTGGCTCTATAGCTACAGGCTATTTGTAATAAAGAACTCACAGACTCCAAACTCTCTCCACTGGCCTGCAGGGTGGGTGGCAAGCAATTGCTCAAAACACAGGGAGAAGTGCAAGCAACTTGTTTTGTATTTAAGGTTTGGAGGTCATGAAAAATTCAATATAAAAATCCCCATTCGCTTCCTTTCCCCGGTGGATTTCAATCCTGTGTTTATATCCTAAAGGGAAATTTAAAATATTCAATCTGAGCTGAGGGGCGTTCGGGTGGATGGGAAGTGTCAGGGACATTTTTCCATAAATGTTCCCATTTAAAAAAAAAAAATCACAAAACCGAAACATTGGGTCAGTTGTGAATTCTGCCACCCGGAATCAGACGCGCAGTTCCGACCCGGGCTGCCACACAAGCGGCTGCTGGATGCACCCCCACAGGCCTGCTCGGCTCCTCCCAGGCCCCTCCTGGGCTCGCTGGGACCCATTCTCCTGTAGCTAACTCCACACCCCAGTGCATTTTGGCAGGGAGAGAAAACAAGGCCGGCTTGGATCTCGCGCCCCAACAACGGCTTGCTGAGCACAAAGCGCGCTGCCACCTGCTGGACTGCGGCGGTGATGCAGAAGGAACGCTCAGCTCCTGCAGGGCTGGCAGGCTGGGAGCGGCCAGGCCCAGCGTGGCAGGGAGAGGCTCCAGCTGTGGGGCAGAGGCATCAGCATCCCTGGCTGGAGAGAGTCAGAGACTCCTCCGGGCTGCAGAGGGGCTGGGGCTGGCCAGCAGGCTCAGGCGCACACAGAGAGGCGGAGGCGGGGCAGCTCTTCCATTTTATTGTTTGAGCAGGTTGTTCAGATGCATAACACTGTCACAATGGCACCAAGTGAGGCGGGCGCAGCCCTGGTGGCCCGGTTCCCCCCCACACAGCACCGACACCCGCGCCCACCGCGGCCCCCTCCCACACGCCCAGCCACGGCCCCGCGCTGGCCCCCTCCCACGCGCCCAGCCACGGCCCCCGGGGCAGCTGAGGAGCGCAGCACGTCGTGCACCAAGGGAGCGAATGCACACGCCCGGGCTGGCCGGGCCCGGCTAGGGGAGGTTAAACACGATCAATCCCTACCCCCATGGACGCGGCCGGCCAGCGCCAGCCTCCTGCGCCCGCCAGCCTTGCGGGATGGGCCCTGCCTCCTGCACAGAGAGAGCTGGGCCTGGCGCGCGTCACTGATGTCACACGGAGCTTTATTTACATTATTCACATACACTGTCCCCAGCAAGTTAAATAACGACATTATTACACCACTCGGGGGAGGGGGGGAGGAATCGCTAGGAGGGGCGGGGGTGTCAGTCTGATAAGGTGCATGTTAAAAACGAACAACAAGAGAAACCAAGAGTCCCTGGGACTTGAGGGGAAGGGGGCACGTCCCGACCCGGCCCAGCCCCCTGCCCTGCCCGGTTCATCCTCTTCGTGGGGCGCTAGCGGGGAGCGATGTGGTTTTTCGTCTGATAACAGCTACAGTCCTGTGAGAAAGTCCGTACTTGGCACTTCTTCTCCTTGCCCCCGCACGGAGGCAGCCACGGCCTGGGCCACCAGGGGGCGCTCTGCCCAGGAAGACGCACCTGCCCCTCACAGCACTTCTGTGGGCAGAGGGCGAGAGAAGAGGGAGGCGGATGACGCCGGCGTGGCTCACAGACGCTGCCTGCAAAGCCCGCCTGGGGAGCCGAGCCGAGCCCGCCCCAGGGCTCCACACGCAGCCTCCGCTGGCCACGGTCGCAGACATTGGGGAAAATGTGGCAGGAGGGACGCAAGAAGCCAGGGGCCACGAGGCGGGAACGGTGCCTGTGCAGCCCTGGTTTGCTACAGGCTGCGGCTGCTCTGCCAGGATCTGCTCCAGGGCCAAGCCAACCTCCCCCCCCCCACCAACGGCCCTGCAGGGGCTCCAACCCCCCACTGGGCCCTATGCCCCGTCCCCTGCTGGCCCACCCAGAGAATCCCCAACAGGCAAGCATGAGGGCGCCGCTCAGCCGGGCCCCAGGAGGGCAGACAGGGGAAGCTCCTACCTGTGACCTGAGGGGGCTTGACGACGGCCGTCTTGAGGAAGGGCTCCTTGTCGCCGAAGGGGATGATGGGGTCGGTGCTGCTGCTGTGCTGGGAGCGCTCCAGCATGCCCTGGCCCGCCTCCTTCCCGGGAAAGCCGTTCTCGTGCTTGCTGGGCTGCACGCCATTCACCAGGGGCGCCGTGTCCTTGCTGGGGAGGCTGGCGGAAGATGGGGGGCTACAGTGACACGTGGGGACAGGGAGGGTCACCGGTCCCAGCCCCAAACCCTTTCGCTCCACCCCTCACAGGCTGCAGAGCTGCTGCACCCCACCAGGCCCAGGGCTGGGCGCTCCCAGATCCCCTGCCCTCCCCCACCGCGCATACCCAGCTCCCTGTGGGCCCCAGGCACTTCCAGCCCCCTTGCTCCCTCCCCCACCGCGCATACCCAGCTCCCTGTGGGCCCCGGGCACTCCCAGCCCCCTTGCTCCCTCCCCCACCGCGCATACCCAGCTCCCTGTGGGCCCCGGGCACTCCCAGCCCCCTTGCTCCCTCCCCCACCGTGCATACCCAGCTCCCTGTGGGCCCCGGGCACTCCCAGCCCCCTTGCTCCCTCCCCCACCGCGCATACCCAGCTCCCTGTGGGCCCCGGGCACTCCCAGCCCCCTTGCTCCCTCCCCCACCGCGCATACCCAGCTCCCTGTGGGCCCCAGGCACTTCCAGCCCCCTTGCTCCCTCCCCCACCGCGCATACCCAGCTCCCTGCTGGCCCCAGGCACTCCCAGCTCCCCTGCCCTCCCCCACCGCGCATACCCAGCTCCCTGTGGGCCCCAGGCACTCCCAGCCCCCTTGCTCCCTCCCCCACCGTGCATACCCAGCTCCCTGTGGGCCCCAGGCACTTCCAGCCCCCTTGCTCCCTCCCCCACCGCGCATACCCAGCTCTCTACTGGCCCCGGGTGCTCCCAGCTCACCCTGTCCTGCCTGCTGCCTCCCCCCAGGGCAGATACCTTTGCTGCAGCCCCTCAGGGCCTGTCCGCACCCCCTGGCTTTCGGTGCTGGATGTCTCTGATTCAGGGAGCTCCTCTTCCTTCGCCAGCGGCCCTGCTCGCTTCCCACAGCCTGGGGACCATAGCAGAGATGGGTCAGCCCCCAGGCCCAGCCCCCAGGCAGGGTGGGATGATCAGGCCCGGCAGGGTAGGGCTGCAGGTGCAGTGGAGGGTGGGCGTCACCCGCAGGGAGATCTGGTGTGTGTTACGGGTAGGGCTGGGCTGCATGTCCCACCGGGCCAGTGGGGTGGGCTGGGCCATGGGAGGGCCCTGCAGTATTGGCCTCATGCAGGGCGGTCTGGAGAGTGGCGGGGGGACGGTGCATCCCACAGGGGTGAGGGTGAACCAGGGCAGGGGCTCTCCCAGGCAAGCGTTGCAGGGCCCCAGACCCTGCGCTTACCTGGGCTGGCATCAGCCTCCTGTCTGGCTTCTTTTCCATTCATCATTTTCTTCTCTTCCTTCTTCTGCAGGGGGGAGAGGAGCACGCTGAGCTGTGTCCCAAGGCCAGCTGGCTGGGGGCCGGGGGGACAGGCAGGGACCAGCCTGAGCTGGCAGCCCTGACATTTGCGGGGAACACCCAGGCTGAGGGGAGGGGGCATAGCCAGGGGAGAGCCCCCAACTCCTCCCACCCCATCCCAGGGCTTTCGGCAGATGCTGGGATGTGGGGCAGCCTGCTAGCCCCACGGGGGCACTGACCTCCACCGCCCTGGCACCTGCCCACTCACCACCTCTGCACCCGCCCAAGGCTGCCCCAGCCCAGCAGAGCGAGGGCACAGAGCTCAGGCCCGTGGCATCCCAGGGTCTCCCCAAAGCTCAGAATCTCCCCGTGGGTCTCCCGACAGACGGGCAGCCCCGCGCACAGCAGGGTGCTCGCTGGCACGTGGCACCCACAGGCACCCACCTTGGCATCGGCCGCATCCGACTTGCGCGTCCTCTTCATGATCTCTTCCAGCCGCTGAGGGGGGAGAAGGCGGATCAGCCCCAGAGCCCTCGCCTGGCACCTCAGGCCCCGCAGGACAAAAGGGCCAACCCGGCTCGCAGGCTTCCGGTGGGGAACGTGCTGGTAGCCGCCCCCCATCCCTGCTCTCCGGGGCACAGCGCACTGGGCACTTCCCGAGTCCCAGCTGCCCTCTCTGCCCAGGGCTCTGCCTTGCCCTATTGCCCCTTCTTCCCCGCCCTGCCTAACGCCGCCTGGGCTCCATCACACCTGCCCCGCCCCCACCCTGTCCCACTTCCCCATCCGGGGCCATCCCTAGGAGAGCACTGAGGCCTGGGGCAACCCCCCTCCCCTGCAGGCCCCGCCCTTGCTCCACCCCCTTCTTCAAGCCCCACCCCTGCCCCATGCCCCCTCCCCGGTGCAAGGTGAGCTGAGGGATTACAGGGGAGGGATGGGAGCTGGCGTGAGGCGGCAGCAGGGGTTGCTCCCCCTCCCTCGCCCTTACCGAGGCGGCAGGAGCCGGAGCAGCCCGGCAGCCTGCTCCACTCCACCCCACTGCTCTCTCCCCGCCCCTGGGCTCCCTGCTGCCCTGGGGAAGCCAAGGGGAGAGGGCGGCAGGGTGGGGCGGGGCAGGCTTGGCCACTCCGGCTTCCACCACGGTGATGAGTGCAGGGCGGGGAGTCCCTGCTGCTGCCCGCCAGGCCTCCAGTAACCCCTTGGGTCCTGTCCATAGGACAGTTGAGGCAGCCACTTTAGGGCCCTCCAAAGCGCGGGGCCTGGTGCGCCCACCCCAAGCCATGCGATGTCCCCATCCCTCCTCCCTTCCTTGCTCTCCATCCCCTCCCACGCCACTCCCCCTGCAAGGCAGCAGGCCAGCCACGTCCCCCCACGTCCCGCCACGTCCCCCCACGTCTCCCCTCACCTTCTTCCGCTCCAGCCGCTCCTGCTCCTCCCTCTGGAAGTGCTTCTCCCGTTCCAGCCGCTGCTTCTCGGCCTCCTCCCGCGCCCGCGCCTCCGCCTCTTCCCGCTGCAGGACAGGGGAGAGCCAGCCCCGGGTTCAGCACGCAGGCCGTCCCGCCGGGGAGACGGGGCGAGTGCCTAGGGCAGGCCTGCCCGCCCAGGGCGCAGGGCACGGGCACAGCAGGGTGCTGGGGCACTGCCAGGCACCGCTCGGGGCACCACCACTGAAATGCAGCCAAGGCCACGTCCTGGTGGCTCAGCAAAATCCCAGCTCCGGCCTGGCCCAGCCTCCTGCAGCGCTTCTCTCCACCACTAGGTGGCAGGGCAGGTCCGTGGCTCCCTCCCACGCTGGAAGTCCGGGTACCCGGACCCCGTGTCACCCCTGCCTCCACCCTCGCTGCCCCTGCGCCCGCCCTGCCCCTCCGCCCTCCCTGCCCCTGCGCCCTCCCTGCCCCTGCCCTGCCTCCGCCCTCCCTGCCCCTGCGCCCGCCCTGCCCCTGCCCTGCCTCCACCCTCCCTGCCCCTGCGCCCTCCCTGCCCCTGCCCTGCCCCTGCCCTGCCTCCGCCCTCCCTGCCCCTGCGCCCGCCCTGCTCCTCCGCCCGCCCTCCCTGCCCCTGCCCTGCCCTCCCGCCCCTCCCTGCCCCTGCCCTCCCTCCGCCCGCCCTGCCCCTGCCCTGCCTCCGCCCTCCCTGCCCCTGCGCCCGCCCTGCCCTCCCTCCCTCCTGCCCTCCGCCCGCCCTCCCTGCCCCTGCCCTGCCTCCGCCCTCCCTGCCCCTGCCCCTGCCCGCCCTGCCCTGCCCCTGCCCTGCCTCCGCCCTCCCTGCCCCTGCGCCCGCCCTGCTCCTCCGCCCGCCCTGCCCCTGCCCTCCCTCCGCCCTCCCTGCCCCTGCGCCCGCCCTGCCCCTGCCCTCCCTCCGCCCGCCCTGCCCCTGCCCTCCCTCCGCCCTCCCTGCCCCTGCGCCCGCCCTGCCCCTGCCCTCCCTCCGCCCTCCCTGCCCCTCCGCCCGCCCTGCCCCTGCCCTCCCTCCGCCCGCCCTGCCCCTGCCCTCCCTCCGCCCTCCCTGCCCCTGCGCCCGCCCTGCCCCTGCCCTCCCTCCGCCCGCCCTGCCCCTGCCCTCCCTCCGCCCTCCCTGCCCCTCCGCCCGCCCTGCCCCTGCCCTCCCCGACCCTGCACCTGTCCTGCCCCTGCCCTCCCTCCGCCCTCCCTGCCCCTGCCCCTGCCCGCCCTGCCCTGCCCTCCCTGCCCCCCCTCTGCCCTCCCAGACCCTGCAGCTGCCCTCCCAGAGCCCCACATCCGGCCCCACTCCTCATCAGCCCACGCCCTGCCCCCCACACCTGCTTCTGCAGCCTCTCCATCTCCTCCTGCTCGGCTCGGGCCCGCTCCTCGGCCTGGCGCTCCTCCTGGCGCCGCTGCTCCTCCTGGCGCCGCCTCTGCTCCTCCTCCAGCCGGCGGGCCTCAGCCTCCCGCCGGGCCTGCTCCTCGGCCTCCCGCTGGGCCTGCTCCTCCCTCTGGCGCCTGCGGCACAAGGCCCCTCAGTTCCCCAGCCTGACCCCTCCCAGGGATGGTGGAGGGCTCCCAGGCGAGCTACCCCAGGGTCTGCCCCTGTGGACAGCCGGTGCCCCCAAGTGCCAAGCTTCAGGGGCGCCACTTGGGCCCACTGCCGGGTATCAGGCCACTGGAGGGGGTGAGCGATGCCTCCCCATCCCCGGGCAGGGTGGGGGATCCCGGGAGGCAGAGAAGACCCCCATCCCCACCCCGCTTACTTCTCCCGCTCCTCCTGCTCCCGGCGCTCCTGCTCCTCGCGCTCACGCTGCTCGCGGGCTTGCCGGCGTTTCTCGGTCAGGAGCCGGGCGGCCTCTTCTCGGTCCGTGGTGCCCGCCATGGGTTTGCCCGAAGGCGTGGCAGGAGCTGGCGTGGCGCTGGGGGGGCCAGAGGGAACAGCGGCACCTGCGGAACGCACACGGCCTCACAAACCAATTCGTCCCACCCGTGCGCTCCCCAGGAGTCCCGGCTCCCGCCCGTCCCCTGCTCTCGCCCACTAGGCCCCACTCCCTCCCCGAGACAGTGAGGGACCCAGGAGCTAAGTTCCCCCTTGTGGCCCCTATGAAGCCCCATGCAAGGGGAGAGAACCTAGTGGGGTGCAGGGCCTGGGGCAACCCCCTTTAGTGTCCCAGGTGTGGGGCCCCTGCCGCCCTTCTACTGCCCCCCCTTCCCACCTCCGCTTCCCCACTTGCCCCTGCCCCGAGTGAGGCAAGCCAGGGTCTCCCTGTCCCACCCGCCACACTCACCCTGATGCAGGAGCCAGTGCGGCCCGGCAGCCGGCTCTACTCCGCCACGCCGGCCTCCCAGCCCGCTGCGTCTCGCTTCTCCGCGGCGGTGGGGAGCAGAGAGCCCTGGGGCCGGGGCGCTCGGCTTCCTGCTGCCGCAGAAAAGCTGGGGGGGCGGGGTGGAGGGTGGAGCGGAGCAGGCTGCCGGCCGCTCTGGCTCCTGCAGCCAGGGGGAGTAGGAGGGTGACCCCAGCTGCTGCCGCAAGCCCAGCCTGCCCATAGGACGGCTGAGGCAGCTGCTGCAGGGCTCCCCAAAGTGCAGGGCCTGGGATGGCTCTGGCCGCAGCTGGGGGAAAGGGGCCCTCCTTGCCATCCCCAGCAGGGAGCTGCCCAGGTAAGCCCGAGACCCAAACTGCAACCCACTTTCCCCCAGCCCTGAGCACTCTCCTGCACCCCAAGACCTCACCCCCAGCCCCACCCCAAAGCCAGAGCCCCCCTCCTGCACCCCACCCCCACCCCAAAGCCAGAGCCCCCCTCCTGCACCCCACCCCCACCCCAAAGCCCACACCCTCAGCCCAGAGCCTGTACCCCCTCCTGCACCCCAGCTCCACCCCAAAGTCAGAGCCCCCCTCCTGCACCCCAACCCCACCGCAAAGCCCACACCCTCAGCCCAGAGCCTGTACCCCCTCCTGCACCCCAGCCCCACCCCAAAGCCCACCCTCAGCCCAGAGCCTGTACCCCCTCCTGCACCCCAGCTCCACCCCAAAGTCAGAGCCCCCCTCCTGCACCCCAACCCCACCGCAAAGCCCACACCCTCAGCCCAGAGCCCGTACCCCCTCCTGCACCCCAAAGCCGGAGCCCCCCTCCTGCATCCCAGCCCCTCCCCAAAGCCCACACCCTCAGCCCAGAACCTGTACCCCTCCTGCACCCCAGCCCTCCCCCAGAGCCTGCACCCCAATGGGGCGACGCTGCAGTGCATTTCCTGCCAAACCCGGCAAGGATGTGGCTGGCTAAGGGTGTTTGTCTCAGACCTGGGGGCTGCTCGGTGGGCCCAGGGGTCTTGGGAGCATCGGGCGGAGCTGGGGAGGCTGCTCCCCTCTCCTCTTCTTCCTTCCTCTCGCGGGCCTTCGGCTGGCTCTCCTGCTCCGGGCACTCCTCCCTGGCCCTGGGCCGCCCCTTGGGGGACGAGTGGGTGCTGCGAGGCAGTGGCGGCTTGCGGGGCGAGCCAAGGCCTGGGCTGGGGGACGCCGGACGGTGCTTGGGGGTGGCAGGCGACAGGGGCCGGTTCTTTGGCCCCGGGCTGCAAATGGAGAAGCACGAGGTGTTCAGAGGAACTGGGGATGCTCCCACCCGGAGCCTGCCCATCACGCTACGGCCCTGCAGCTGCCGGGCTGCACCACCGCGGCGCGGAAACCATGGCCCAAGGCCCGGCTGGGCCCAGGCAGGCTGCATCCCCACCCCGCTCGTGAGGCCCCCCCGCTCCCGGAGCAGCTACCGGTGCCCTGGGCTGAGGCGGCTCCTGACCTGCTGTCGGCGGCGGGTCGTGGGAGTCGGGGCTGGCTGCCGGGCAGGGGCTGCTGCTTCTTGAGGCCCCGCTCGCGAGACAGGGCGCTGCGCTCCTTGGCGTTCTCCCGCTCCTTGTCCTTCTTCTCCTTCTTCTTCTGTGCGGGGGCGAGAGGCGTCAGCCCGGGGCGGGGGAATGAGAACCAGGGGTCACTGTGGGAGGGGGGCCGAGGCTGGGGGCACACGAACCTCTCACAGCTACGGCGCACGTGGGAAACCGAGGCACAGAGCCCTGCCCGGGAGCAGCTCAGGCCTGGGCTGTCTCTGGGGCGCAGCCTGAATACCAGCTTGAGAGCCCATGGGGTAAGGCCTGCTCTGCAGGAGACAGGAAGGGCCGGCTGATCCCTGGAGGGCTGGTCGGGTCTGGCTGGGGGGTGGCAGGTGTCCCCTTCGCTACCCTGCCCCCTCCACCCGGATGCTGCAATATCTCTGCTGGATTTGCTCTCTGGCTAGCCACAGTGGGGCCCTGCCTGGCAAACCGCCCGGCTCCTGGACATCAGGCGGTGGAGCGCGGGGCACAGGGGAGCCAGGCGCTGGGCACGGGCTGGTCCCCCCAGGGCTGAGCCTAGGGAGAGCCGTGGTCGGGGCCGGGGCCTGAGCAGGGAGGGACTCACCGGCGAGGACTCGGGTCTCCGGCGCGGCGTCACGTCGGGGCTGCCGGTCACCCCCCTGCGGCGCTCCCAGCAGCGGTGCTGTGGGCGGTGGTTGTTGCAGGGGCTGAGGGGGCTGGTGGAGGCAGAGCGGGGGCACACCGGCACTGCTGGGGGCGGAAGGCACGCACGCTCAGGCTGGGGTTCATCAGGCCAGCAGGACTGCCCCCCCAGAGGAGCGGGGAGGGGACCCCGGCACGTGGGGGGCAGGGTCCAGAGGAACAGAGGCCTGGACAAACTGGGCTGAGATGGCTCGCCCCCTGCCACACCGCGGCAGTGCTCAGGGCACGCTGAGGTGATGATGGGGGAGGGGGCGTGCGGGACCCCAGGGGGACAATCTGTGGCTCCGAGACCAGGCACACAGAGCTGGGAGGCTCGCACCCAGAGGAGCAGAGACGCTACCAGTCCCAGGGCCCCGCGAGCAGCCGGCCCAGCCTCCACAAGGGCCCAGGGCGTGAGGGGGGCAGACCAGGCGGGGCTGCAGGAGCAGTGAAGAGGCAGGTTAACGTAAGACCTTTCTAGCTGCACAGGACCAGACTACCCCCCCCACACACCCCCCAGCAGGGACCCTGGGCACAGCATCCAACTGCCCTGCCCTCTCCATGTGCCCTTCCCGGGGGGCTGGGTACTGCTCTGCTTGCCAACCGCAGGATGGGCTGCCTGCTCCCCTATCCCACCCCCAGGCTGGGTAAACTGAGGCCGGCCGGCTGCATCTCTGACCTCAAGTCAAGGACCGAGACACCAGACAGCTCTCCAGATGGGGCCTCGTGCTGATCAGCCCCCGCCCCACCCCATGGCTTTGGCGCTCCCTTGCTCCACGCACCCCTGGCTGCCCTGCGGCCCCCAGCTTACCCTGCTCCTTGCCGGTGCCGGCCAGCGTCACGGCGCTCCTGCTGCGGGCCAGGAAGGAGAGGGTGGGCGTCATGAGTCGGTCCACGATGCTGCTCTCCCAGGGGCTCAGCTGCAAGCTCCGGTCTGGCAAAGAAACAGTGTGTGTGTGTGGGGGGGGGCAGATCTCAGCACCTAACTGGGCCCAGGTGTGCCCCCGCCCTCAGGCCCTGCATCCCCACTGGCACCAGCTGGCTAAACACCCTCCCGCCCCACCTCCCAGGCCCAGCACCTCAGCAATGCCCTACCCCCTCCTCCCACCCGTCCCTGGAGAGCCCCTCATGGTCCAGCTGGCCTGGGTCAAGGCCCCGCCCCACAGTAGCTGTCCCATCTTTGCACAGGCTCAGCTGGGCTGGGCCCCTCCCCGCAGCCCCCTGCCCAGGACTGACCTGCCCCACCTCGACTGAGCCTCAGCCGGGTGCCCCCCAGACTTGGCGCAGCAGGGCAAGGGGGCAGATGCCCCGGAAGGCCTGAGGTTCCCGAGTCACAGGGTGCAGGGGGAATCACCGGGGCAACATGCTCTCAGCTTAGGCAAGGAGCCTCCAGTCTTGCTGGTCCACGGAGCCGGTGCCACTGCAGAGCCGCCCTCTTGCACAACCCGGTCTCAGCACAGGGCCAAGGACCGAGCCGAGCACGGGGCCCACGGCCCTGCTGCATCGGGGCCGCTACCCAGGCTGCCCCTTGCCAACACCTCCCCCAGCCTGGCGCTCGCCACAGGGAAGTGAGGGGCAGCCGGGCAGCCAGGGACAGACGCTCTGCACAGTGAGAGGAGACCAGCTAGCAATGGGGTTGCAGGGTGGCAACGGGGCAAGCAGTGTCTGGGCCAGCTCCTCAGAGGCAGGCAGGGCATTCACCCCCCTGGCGTCCGCACAGACACTGCCTGCAACCGCCGCGCGGGCTCTGGGGTAGGCAAAATGCCGCATTTCGGTGGCGGTCTCAGAGCATGCGCCTGACGAGGGGAATAAGTCCTAGAGGATGATTTGCTTATGCTTGTTTGACCCTGCCAGCTCCCCTTCCTGGTGAGACGATGTTTGCTGCCAATTAAATTGTGCCTCCTGTCTGCCTTGCCAGCTAAATCGTGTAAGATTCTTGGTGCTGCTGTAACCCTTTCTGAGACGTAACCCTCGCTGTACCCCTCGGCAGAGCTTCTTGTCGGGCAATTCCCCGTGCGCTGGTTGGGGTGAGCGGGGGACGGGTGCGGCGGTAAGGATGAGCGTGGAGGCCGTCACGAACGCCCGCGGGGTCAAGAAGTGAGAACCTTGAAGACAAGCAGGCAGCATCCACCGTGCGCGATGCTCGAATTAAATGAGCAGAATCGACAAACCCTGGAGACAGGCAGAGAGCCCCAGGGAGAGACGACAAACAAGAGTTAACGATGGGAAGCCAGACAAAAGCCATCCAAAGCGAGTGCAAACCCCGGAGGTGAATGCCGCTTAGGGATTCATGGTGGCAGCATGACACTGCAAAAGCCACAGATTCAAATGGGAATGGACACGTATAAAAGCGGGGTGCTCTTGCCAGGGAACTCTGGGTTCAATCCTGCCTCGGAGCTTCGGATCAGGACCGACAGACCCAGCGCCTCACTCACGTTTGATCTATTGTGTGTGTGTGTGTAACTAGACGATCACCTGCAGCGAGCGTTCGTGTTGCTTTTCATGTTGCCTATGCAGTCGATGCAGCATGCTGCCTTTTCCCCGCAAAAAGATCCCGTGTGCTTCTCATCAGCATCACACTAGGCCCAGCCCCACAGCCTGTACCACCTCGGCTGGGGGGCACTGGCTTCGGTCATCCCACGGCACGGCAGCTCCAGGACCATTCTTGGCAGCCTCTCCTGCCCATCCTTGTGCCGGGATCCATGTGTCCCTCCACTACCACCCCCGCCCCCGAGACAGCCTCAGCCACCGGCCAGAGCCGCTCCTGGGACTCTCTCTCCGGTGGGGGAGCAGCTGGAAGAGCAAACACCCTCCAGGCCAGCGTAAGGGAATCGTGGACACAAGTGACAATGGGGGGCACCAAACAAGGACCCCACTCCCCACGTTCTCTGATCCTTCCCCTCACACCGCCCCTGGCTAGAGCAGCCCCATGGCTCCTGGACTCAGACTGTCACCCTCCGGGAGACAGTGAGCCCTGAACTCCAGGGGCTCTGCCCCTCTGAGCCCCAGACCCCCATCCCAGGAGCCCTGGGGTTTAGCAGGCTACAGCTCTGCTGCTTGGGCCCTGTCCTACAGGCCTGGAGGGCAGCCCTGCCCTTGGCACAGAGCTCTGCAGTCTGGCTGCTCCCCGCTGAAGCCCGGCTCCAGGGGCAGGCAGAACCAGCTCCCTCCGGCCCTCGTGGGGCAGCTGAGCCAAGTTCGCCCAGCCCTGCCCCTGCCAGTCACCCCCATCAGCTGTCGGGCTATTAATAGCTCGGCAGGGCTGCAAACTCCCATCACTAGGCAACCAGCAAACAGAACAGCAGCTTGGGGGCTTATAAATAGCGCTCGGGCTTGGCGAGCTGTGGCACGGGGCTGGGTACCGGGCTCCGGCTGCTTGGGCAAGCTCCCCGCAGAGCCGGGCAGCCCCGGAGAGCAGACAGCAGCCCGTACGGAGGGGCACGGCACACACCAGTGCAGGGGCGGAGCTGGATCCCCAGCTCACTCCCCCCCCCCCCCCCGAGCGCTGCAGTGTGGACGGGCCAGGCTTAGGCCAGCAGTGCAGAGGGAGCCCTCTTTCGGCAATCCCGCCTTCGCCCCATAGCCAATGGGCCGCAAGGAACTGGCAGCCCAGTCACCCCACCCCTGCACCGCCGGATCACGCACGCCCGTGTGCCCCACACGCCAGACACACTAGCGAGGCACCCTGCCAGCTCACCGAGGGGCAGCAGTGTGTCTGGCACCAGCCCCTTGTCCTGAATTCACCAGGCCTGCAAACACGGCCGCAGCCCCCTCAAAAAGAGAGGAACTAGTAGGGGGAGTAGAGGTGGATGACAACCTGGGAAGCAGTGATCATGAGATGGCAGATGACCAAAGGAAGAAAGGAGAGTAGCAAAATACACACCCTGGACTTCAGAAAAGCAGACTTCGACTCCCTCAGGGTATGTCTACACTACCCTCCTAATTCGAATTAGGAGGGTAATGTAGGCATACTGCACTTGCAAATGAAGCCCGGGATTTGAATTTCCCGAGCTTCATTTGCATAAGCGGGGCGCCGCCATTTTTAAAACCCCGCTGGTTCGAACCCCGTGCAGCGCGGCTACACGGGGCACGAACTAGGTAGTTCGAACTAGGCTTCCTAGTTCGAACTACCGTTAGTCCTCATGGAATCGTTAGTACAGAGGCGTACAGATAGTGCGGAATGGCTTGCTAGTTCGAACTATCTAGCCCGTGCCGCGTGTAGCCACGCGGCACGGGGTTCGAACAAGCCGGCATTTAAAAATGGTGCCGGCCGGCTTATGCAAATGAAGCCCGGGAAATTCAAATCCCGTGCTTCATTTGCAAGTGCGGTATGCCTACATTACCCCGCTAGTTCGAACTAGGGTGGTAGTGTAGACATACCCCCTGAGAACTGATGGGCAGGATTCCCTGGGATGCTAACATGAAGGGGAAAGGAGTCCCGGAGAGCTGGCAGTATTTTAAAGAAGTCTTACTGAAGGCACAGGAAGAAACCATCCCGATATGCAGCAAGAAAAGCAAATGTGGTAGGCGACCAGACTGGCTTACCAGGGAAATCCTTGGTGATCTTAAACAGAAA
The DNA here is from genome assembly GCF_052426305.1 of Pelodiscus sinensis. NCBI lineage: Eukaryota > Metazoa > Chordata > Testudines > Trionychidae > Pelodiscus > Pelodiscus sinensis. The sequence continues at coordinate 9,094,846 of NC_143077.1, read as the reverse complement.
AGGAAGCGTACAAGAAGTGGAAACTTGGATAGATGACTAGGGAGGAATATAAATATATAGCTCGAGAATGCAGGGGAGTTATCAGGAAGGCGAAAGCGCAATTGGAATTGCAGTTAGCAAGGGATGTGAAGGGTAACAAGAAAGGTTTCTACAGGCATGTTAGCAATAAGAGGGTGATCAGAGAGAGTGTGGGGCCCTACTGGCTGAGGGAGGTAACCTAGTGACAGATGATGGGGGAAAAGCTGAAGTACTCAATGCTTTCTTTGCCATGGGTCCATGATTTAATGCATCCGAGGCTACTGAGGGAGTTGGCAAATGGCCCTGCGGAGCCTTTGGCATTATTTTTGAAAAGTCGTGGAGATCAGGAGAGATCCCTGATGCCTGGAAAAAGGCAAATGTAGTGCCCATCTTTAAAAAAGGGAAGAAGGACGATCCAGGGAACTACAGAACAGTCAGCCTTACCTCAGTCCCCAGAAAAATCATGGAGGGGATCCTGAAGGAATCCATTCTGAAGCACTTAGAAGAGGGGAAAGTGATCAGGACTAGGCAATATGGATTCACCAAGGGCAAGTCGTGCCTGACCCATCTGATTAGCTTCTATGATGAGGTAACTGGCTCTGTGGATGTGGGAAAGTCAGTGGATGTGAGATACCTTGACTTTAGCAAGGCTTTTGATACGGTCTCCCACAATATTCTTGCCAGCAAGTTAAGGGAATGTGGATTGGATAAATGGACGGTAAGATGGACAGAAAGCTGGCTAGGATGTCGGGCCCAACGGGTAGTTATCAACGGCTCGATGTCAGGTTGGTGGTCGGTTTCTAGCGGAGTGCCCCAAGGATCGGCTCTGGGACCGGTTTTGTCCAACATCTTTATTAATGACCTGGATGAAGGGATGGATTGCACCCTCAGCAAGTTTGCAGATGACACTAAACTAGGGGGAGAGTTAAATACACTAGAAGGCAGGGATAGGATCCACAGTGACCTAGACAGTTTAGTGGATTGGGCCAAAAGAAATCTGATGAGGTTCAACAAGGACAAGTTTGGAGTCCTAACCTTGGGACAGAAGAATCCCAAGTACTGTTACAGGCTGGGGACCAAATGGCTAAGTAGCAGTTCAGCAGAAAAGGACCTGGGGATTACAGTGGATGAGAAGTGGGATATGAGTCAACAGTGTGCCCTTGTAGCCAAGAAGGCTAATGGCACATTAGGGTGCATTGGGAGGAGCATTTCCAGCAGATCCAGAGATGTGATTATTCCCCTTTATTTGGCTCTGGTGAGGCCACATCTGGAGTATTGTGTCCAGTTCTGGGCCCCCCGCACCCACTATAGAAAGGATGTGGACGCATTGGAGAGGGTCCAGCGGAGGGCAACCAAAATGATTAGGGGGCTGGAGCGCATGACCTATGAGGAGAGACTGAGGGATTTGAGTTTGTTTAGTCTGCAGAAGAGAAGAGCGAGGGAGGATTTGGTAGCAGCCTTCAACTTCCTGAAGGGAGGTTCCAAGGAGGATGGAGAGAGGCTGTTCTCAGTAGTGACAGATGGCAGAACAAGGAGCAATGGTATCAAGGTGCAGTGGAGCAGGTCTAGGTTAGATATTAGGAAAAACTATTTCCCTAGGAGGGTGGTGAAGCTCTGGAATGGGTTGGTGGAGTCTCCGTCCCTAGAGGTTTTTAAGTCTCGGCTTGACAAAGCCCTGGCTGGGTTGATTTAGTTGGGATTGGTCCTGCCTTGGGCAGGGGGCTGGACTTGATGACCTCCTGAGGTCTCTTCCAGCCCTGGGATTCTATGAAAGGGAGGGTTTCCCAGAGAACCAGCTAGTTCCCCACTGGGACGGAAGCTGCGCTCAGCCGTCAGGGACACCGAGGCCTTGGATGGAGAGCTGTTGCTGGATCACAGAGCCCTCTCACAGGCAGAGCAGCATCCGCCGAGCGCCACGTTGCCAGGCCAGGTGACTGGAGCTGCTGTCACTTCATGGCTCTACCTCTCCTCCCATCCTCGCCGTACAACAGCCAGGCCTGGGGGCTCTCCACTTTGCTCCCAACCCTGCAGGGAATTTGAACTAGATGCCAGTGGGAGGGTTACAGGCTCCTGAGGCTGCTGAAGGCTTTTGGGATGTGTAAAAATTAATATGGGTCTGGGATGGCTAAACACTAGTGGTTAAGAAGTTCAGCCACGGGCGGCATTACTCTTGAACATGTTTTTCCCCTTTGTTTCTATAGTCTGGAAAGAGAGACTAAGAGTCCGGCCAAAACCGGTATTGTCCTTCCTGATGTATAAATATGCTTTTTCCCTGCATTTTTGCAGCCTAGAAAAATAGATAAGTAATGCAGCTGCTCTTCTTTGTTGTGTCTTTTACCTCCCCTCCTGGGCGCTGTATAATATTTCAGGGTTACTTTTCCTGTAATCTCTGTAACCTGTTGATCCGGAAAGTTTGCAGCATAGAAAAGTGTTGATTTAATTAGACATTCTGTAAATAGTAATTAGGGAGGGGTATAATAATATTCATTACCTGCTTATTAATATTCATTGTATGGGAGTTAACATCAGTGAAAAGGGTTTTAGTTAAAGTAGGGAGAGATGTGTGAATTAACATACTAAAATAGATAAAAAGGTGTAATTGGTGCCAAATTGTGGCCACTTGGGACATTGTGTTGAATGTCCGAGGTAAATATGCGAGGGCAATAAAGTGGTTCCGTTTATCCCATCCACTCCTGGATCGCCTGTTTCTTCTCTAAGGGTTTGTTTACACTGTCATCCTACTTCGAACTAGGGTGGCTAATGTAGGCATTCGAACTTGCAAATGAAGCCCGGGATTTAAATATCCCAGGCTTCATTTGCATGTTCCTGGGCGCCGCCATTTTTAAATGCCCTGTAGTTCGAACTACCTGCCCATGGTTACACGCAGCATGGGCTAGGTAGTTCGAATTAAAGCTCCTAATTCGAACTACCGTTAAACCTCCCTGGAGGGGAGGTAGTTTGAACTACGGGGCATTTAAAAATGGCGGCGCCCGGGAACATGCAAATGAAGCCTGGGGTATTTAAATCCCGGGCTTCATTTGCAAGTTCGAATGCCTATATTAGCCACCCTAGTTCGAACTAGGGTGGCAGTGTAGACATACCCTCACAGAGGCGTCTCCGGGGCATTGGGCCCATGTTCCCAGCCTGCCCCCTGAAGCTAGGGAAGGTGCACCTGGAACCTCCAGGGTTCCTTGCAGAGCAAGAGGGGTAGGCAAGGCCAGGGCAGGGTGCTCTGCCCAGCGAGCGAGGAGATGCCCACGGGCTCCTTGCAAGAGAAAACAGCAAACGGCTTCTCCCTCTCCACAGACGGGACATTGCGAGGGCAGGGACTGGGGGGATGGGCTCTCCCTGGCACTTAAGGGGGCCTCTCCCTAGTGCAGGGGGGGGGGGCGGGATCTGGGGTCAGCTCCCTCAGCTGCTTCTCCCCACTGGCCCCATGCACTGGTGGGAAAGGCAAAGGTGTCTTACTTCTACTGGGAGAGTTCCAGAGAGTGGCGGAGGATTTGGAGAGCCGCTTGTTGATTATAGAGTCCACGTGTTTGGGGAGGTTAACAGCGGACACTGAGCACCGGCTCGCACCTAAAGGAGGGAAAAGACACAAGGGCATTAAGGTCACGGCGGCTGGGAGCCGGGGGCCCTTCGCATGCAGGCATGCAGCGTCGAGTGCCAGGGCGGAGCTGCCTTCGGAGGGCCCTGGGGCCTCCGCACAGGACTGCAGGAGGGATGGGGCGGCAGAGACAAAGCCCTGGGCCCAGCATGCAGGAGGCACAGGGATCCACTGGCAGCTGGTGCACCCACTGGGGTCCTGGGCCCTCTGCCCAGGAGGGAGCCCTGAACAGCAGCCGTGCCCCGTGGCTTCCCGGGCAGGAGGCTCGGTTGGGCTGTCCTGCTCAGCAGGCCAGGATGGCGTTCGCCAGGCCCGGCTGGGTGCTCTGGGGCGACGCTCCCCTGGGGCGACGCAGCTGGGCCCCATGAGGAGCCAGGTCTGTGTCTGGCCCTGCCGGGGGCAGGGTGGCATCAGGGTGGGCTCAGAGACGGCTGGCTGAGGACCCCAGCGTGGGGCCAACGGGCAGCCTGCCCGTCCCGTCCCAGCCCCAGCTGGCGCCCGCAGAGAGAGCACCAGTCTGGGTGGAGAGGAGCCCGGATGGGGGAGTTACAGGGAAAGGAGGAGCCTGCAGGCATTAGACAGGCTCCCCCAGATCATACACACCAAACCCACCCCTCACCTCCGCCAGTGCCCCTCGATCCTGCCCTGCCCGGCCCTCTCTGAGCCCGGGTGCGGGTCTCTGCAGCCTCTGCTGCTTGCTCAGGCAGGGGGAGAGCTGGCACCGGACTGCCCCCTGCCTCAGGCACAGGCCGGGCAGGCTCAGCACAGCCGAGGGGCTGCCCCAGCACGGAACTGCCCCTCCCGTTAACTCACTGCAGCTTGCTCTGCGCGGGACGCTGCCCTCCCAGGCAGTGCATGGGCTGGGGGAGGTTTGGGCATCTCCCTCTGCCCAGGTGCCAGGCGAGCCAAATGGAGGAGGGTCAGAATCTGCAACGCAGCTGCGGATGGGTGGAACGGGCCTGAGATCCCAGGGGACTGCCCCACTGCGAGCTGCACAGCCCTCAAAGAATCCACTCTGGGGCGTCAGATGGCGGCGAGTCACAGACCCAGGTGCCTCCTTCTGGCTGCTCAAGTCCCCGTCAGAATTCGGGGCAGGGCTGGAGCTGGGCCCGGCTCTCCCAGGTTGGGATCCTGCCTCTGAGCCCAGCTCCATCGACGGCTCCCAGCAGGAACCAACCCAAACTCAGCCATTCCCACCAGGTTGCCCCACAAACTCAGCCAACGCAGCCCCCACCCGTCACGCCGCTGCCTCTCCAGCCCCTCCACCGGTGTCCCTTGGAGCGAGTCGCCAGCTGCTCTGGCTGCAGAGAGAACCCCAGAAACACGGCCCACAGGTAACCGCGACATTTACTTGAGTCTGCAGAGCACCTGCGCCCCCAGCTCGGCAAGGAGAACCGCCCCCTTCGCTCGGCGGCCCAGACACATCGCTTCACTATTTCACCCGCCCATATGGCAGAGCGGGGGGGGCCGTGGGGCGCGCCACGGAGCTGCACATGGGAGCGACGCTGCGTTTTGGTGACAGAGGCGGGAGACTTTGGGTGCTGCCTCCAGAGGGAGTCACTCTGCCCCACCGACCCGGAGCGCTGACCCTGGGCAGAGCGTCCCACTTCGAGCCCTGCTCCAACCTGCCTGTTGGAGGAAGCCGTAGGGACCTGGGCAGAGCCAGCTGAGTGCCCGGAACGGGGGGGGGATGCCGCGGTAAAGTGGACAAACGACTCGGAGACCTGTTCCACCGGACCACCAAGGGCTCCCCAGACGGCGACGCCAACGCGAGGAACGGTGCTCTGCGCAGTGCCGAGCTGGCTGCAGGGAACGCATCCCCCAGGCAGACCAGACACCTACTGGACCGCGCCGTGTCTCCGGCCAGGGGCGGGTAACAGCAGCAGACGGTTGTGCCGTTTCCACACACGCTCACTCGTGCCACGTTCCCCGAGAGAGGGTGACGCCGTGTCCATATTCACAAACAACCGGCCAGCGTCAGGCTGCCTAGGAACCGTGGGGCCCTGGAGACGGGGAGTGACCGGGCGCCACCAGCCAGAGAGGCCCCCAGGACAGGGCAGCAGGACACTGAGAGCCCACACACAGGGCAAGCGCGCCGAGAGCAACACCCCTAAGCAGAGGGAGGGGGTAGGGGGACCGCGTGCCCCGAATTTATAGGGACAGTCCCGCGATCTGGGGTCTGTCCTGGACAGGCGCTTGCTACCCCGCACCCCTGCCCTGATTTTTCACACTAGCTGCTGCCCCAGGAGGGACCCTGGCAGGCACCGGGTACCGTGCTGGCACCGCTATGCAGAAGGCAGCTAGTCAGGAACAAGGAGGTTCCTGTGGATCCCGACACCCCTGCCCCTACCTAGACACTGCAACCCGCCCACGCTCCTCCCAGCATGGCCAGCCGGTGGCACGTGAGCCTGGGCACAGCCACCTGCAATGCCTGGGTCGCTGCAGAGAGCTCGGCCGGGGAGACTTCCAAGGATCCCACTTCCATCTTCTCCCACGGGGAGCCCAGGCAGCTTGTGCCCAGCCACGTGTGCACGGGAGCCCCCCACTCACCATCCTTGTGCCGAGGGGAGCCCTGGTGGAGCGCGCCAGCCCACGACCACCTCTGCTGCCGGATCTCGGACCAGGTCTTCTTGGCCGACCGCTGGATGGCGGCTTCGTAGCGCTCCTGCGTGACAAGGGGCTGGGTGAGGAGCAGGTTGTGGGGGGGGGGGGGGAGCCTGCAGCTGCACAAGCTGCATCCAAGCATCGGGGCCCAGCCCGTGGGAGTTAATATTAGGGACCAGGGCAAGGGGGTGGTACCTGGGAAGGAGTGAGCCAGGACAAGCACCTGTCGCCAGCTGCACCCCACGCTGCCAGGCCATGTGGGAGGTGCAGGACATTGGTCTGTGGGTGCAGGGGGAGCTGGGGAGCACATGCATGTTGGGGGGCTGCCGGTGCACAGGGAGGCAAGAGGCTGGATTGGGATGGGGGCATCCAGGGGAGGAGAGGCTAGGGCACAGGAGAGGCAGGGGCTGGGGCATGCAGCAGGGGGTGCAGGTGCACTGGGAGACAGGGCGGGAGATGCAGTGGGAGTGCAGGTGCACAGGAGAGGCGGGGGCTGGGACATGCAGTGGGGGGGGGGGGTCGCAGGAGCCAGGGGGCTGCTTTTCCCATCCCATTTTGTGCCTAGAGATCTCATACCCACGGGCAGGTAGACAGGAGAGGCGGGGGCTGGGGCATGCAGTGGGGGGGTGCAGATGCACTAGGAGACAGGGGGTGGGGCATGGAGTGGGGGTGAGGTGCACAGGAGAGGCGGGGGCTGGGGCACACAGTGGGGGGGGGGGGGTCGCAGGAGCCAGGGGGCTGCTTTTCCCATCCCATTTTGTGCCTGGAGATCTCATACCCACGGGCGTGTTACGCCAACCAGAGCTGCCCCTGCCCTGCCCGTCCCCGCACTCACCTTGTTCTTCTCCAGCTTCTGCCTCTGGCGCTCCTCCAGGATGGCCCGGCGCTTCTCCGCCCTCAGCCTCTGCTCCTCCAGCCGCTTCCGGCGATCCTCCAGCTGCCTCTCCCGCAGCACCTTGGCCTTCTCCTCCTTCTCCAGCCACAGAGCTCGCTTGGCAGCTGCCGAGAGAGCCCGGCTGTGAGAGGATGGAGCCCCCAGCCCCCAGCGAGCTGCCCGGCCAGTGCCACAGGGCAAGCTCGGCCTAGCTCCTGCCTGGGGCCCCGGCTCGGGTGGCCGGGCTCACCCTGGTGAGCAGTGCGGAAAACAGACCCCACCCTCCGCTGCGTTTGCACCTGCAGCGAGCCCCACGGCCCTTTCTATCCTGGGCCTCTGTGCACCTGGGGCCAGACGGTGCCAAGCAAGCTAGAGACCCCCTCTGAGCGAGCCCCCATCTCTGCCCAAGGCAGATACAGCCTGGCCCAGCTCCCACGCCCGGGACACAGCCCCGAGCACGGCCCTGCTGGTCACCATGGGCTCTTCCCTTCCGCCGGACCCGGGCAGCAGCGGGTGGCGCAGTGACGGGGGCACGGTCTGAGGAGGACGGGTTGGGACGGCACCTTGCTGAGACCCCCCCAGGAGTGCAGGAGAGGCCCCGAGTTGGGCAGGGTGGAGCCGTGGAGCTGCTGGGGTCAGGCGGACGGAGGCGCTGGGCTCTGCCGAAGCCCGCAGCAGGCGACTCAGCCCCAGGTGCCGGGGGAGGATTTGGGGCAGAGGCGCCTGTGGCAACAGCCGGGCCCGGAGGGGAGGAGCCTGGGGCCAGGACAAAAGGGAGTGGAGCAGCAGGCCTGAAAAGCACATTCAGGGAAACAATGGGGGAATGAGGGTGGAAATAGTTGGGAGACAAGGAGGCTGCTGTGTGGGGACGCGGAGGGGGCCCTGCCGGGAGCTGCCAGAGCACGAGGCCCGGGCTCGCTTGGGGCTCCTGGACCCCCCCCCCCCGAGGGGCAGGCGCAGCGAGGACCCATCCTGCCGCTCCTGGCTAATCGCGTTCCCCGCCCAGCCACAGAGCTTCTCCAACTGGGCCCGTCTGGGTCCCGCTTGCCCCTTCGAGAACCGAATCCAGCCCCAGCCCCCGGTGCCCCCCGCCCCAGGCACCTGCACGCACGGCCCTCTCCCAGCACCCCCTGGAGGGGCCAGGCCTGGGGCTCTGGCCCCCTCCTCACCCAGGTACTTGGCTCGCTCTTCCCGCCGCTCCTTCGCCTGCCTGCGCCTTGCTTCTGCTTTCTGGGCACCTGGGGGGGAGAGGAAAGAAAACCTGCTCAGCACTGGGATGTAGCCGTGCCCCGGCCAGCCAGGGAAGCTGGGGACAGCTGCTGGGCAGAGATGAAGGCTCCGAGGTGCGATCCCTGAGGCCTGTCCCAGCGCTGGACCCGCCACTCCAGCCAAGAGCCCCCCCAGGGAACCAGACCGTGCCATGAGAGCGCAGGCCTCTGCTCTGTGCAGCGCCTGGCACTGTCCCCCCCCCCCCCCCGCTTGCTCCTGTGCAGGGGAGCGCTCTAGGGCTGCACCCCCGCCCCGGTGCATGCTGAGCCTGGGTCAGCACTCAGAGCTGGCTGCAGGGATCGATGCATCAGCTCCCAGGAGCCGCACCACGGGGAGCTCCCAGGAGGCCGGCGGGCCAGGCACAGGCACTCAGGTTATTCCAGCCCCACTGCTCCGGGCCTGTCCGCCCGAGTGGGCACCCCGCTCGCTCACCAGGGCTACGGGGGCCGAACGGGAGACACCCAGGGCCCGTGGCGCACACACCTTGCTTGGGCCTGGGGCTGGTGGCCGCTGCGGCAGGTGGCAGAGAAGAGGCGGTGGCAGGGGGCGGCCCATCGCCCTTGGTGGGTAGCGCTTCTCCGGCGGGGGCAGCTGCAGCCGGGGAAAGCCGGACATTTCCTGGAGAGCTCTTTGCTCCCGGAGGGGTCCCTTCCACCGGGGCAGGGGAAACTGCTGGGGCTGGCTGGTCTTGCTGGGGGGGCAGGGCTTCTTCTACAGGTGGGGGGGCAGCAGCAGGGGCAGTCAGGTCTCGCTGGGGGGTCAGGGCTTGTCCTGAAGGCGGGGGGGCAGCAGCAGAGGCTGGCTGGTCTCGCTGGGGGGGCAGGGCTTGTCCTGAAGGCGGAGGGGCAGCAGCAGAGGCTGGCTGGTCTCGCTGGGGGGGCAGGGCTTGTCCTGGAGGCGGAGGGGCAGCAGCAGAGGCTGGCTGGTCTCGCTGGGGGGTCAGGGCTTGTCCTGGAGGCGGAGGGGCAGCAGCAGAGGCTGGCTGGTCTCGCTGGGGGGTCAGGGCTTGTCCTGGAGGCGGAGGGGCAGCAGCAGAGGCTGGCTGGTCTCGCTGGGGGGTCAGGGCTTGTCCTGGAGGCGGAGGGGCAGCAGCAGAGGCTGGCTGGTCTCGCTGGGGGGGCAGGGCTTGTCCTGGAGGCGGAGGGGCAGCAGCAGAGGCTGGCTGGTCTCGCTGGGGGGTCAGGGCTTGTCCTGGAGGCGGAGGGGCAGCAGCAGAGGCTGGCTGGTCTCGCTGGGGGGTCAGGGCTTGTCCTGGAGGCGGAGGGGCAGCAGCAGAGGCTGGCTGGTCTCGCTGGGGGGGCAGGGCTTGTCCTGGAGGCGGAGGGGCAGCAGCAGAGGCTGGCTGGTCTCGCTGGGGGGTCAGGGCTTGTCCCGGAGGTGGGGGCGCAGCAGTAGAGGCTGGCTGGCCTTGCTGCGGGGGCCGGGCTTCTCCCAGAGGGGTCACTTCCACAGGGATAGGCGCAGCAAGGGGGGAGAGCTGGTCGCTCGGGGGGGGGCTGCTCTCTCCCATAGGGGTTGCTGCGGGAGGGGCAGGCCAGTCACTCCTGAGGGGCAGCGTTTCTCCTGCAGACAGCGGGGGGATCGCGGCAGGCGCTGGCCGGTGGCTCCGGGGGGCACCGCTCTGCCCTGGAGGAGTTGCGGCTTTATCTGAAACACAGAAGCAGAGAACAAGGTCACTCCCTGACCCAGAAGCCAGGACGGCCCCGTGCACGGTCCCCGCAGCAGGTCCCCAGCCAGGCTGGGGCAGGACTTGGGGGAACCCTGCTCTGCCCCCCACCTCAGAGCTCCGGACCGGGGCCTCATGGAGCAGTGACCCCTGCAGGCCACCGAGGGGCAGGCACAGCAAAGCCAGGGCAGAGCCCTCCTGGCATCATGGGGCCACCTGCACTGGCCCCCGCAGCAGGGGAGAGCCGGTCAGCACTGCCCTCCCCAGCGGCCACAGACTATTTTAGCCTCAAAACAGGAACCAAGGACAGGAAGTGACACCCAACACTGCTGGACTCAGCCTGGCGCCCCCCTGCCCCGCAGCCCCTCGGGACTCCCATGTCTCTCCCACACGCCCCCCCATGTTTGCTCTCTCGGACCTGGCAGGGGGCTCGGGAACGGCTCCAGGGGCAGGGGAGGGTGGCTGGGCCAAGGCTGATTGCAGGAGAAAACAGCCCCGTGCCCTGACGGGAGCTGGCCAGAGCAAGGCCTCTGTGGGGACCCAGCCGGCCCATGGCAGCTTGCGCCCCTCCTGGCCTGGCCCCCGGCACTGGGATGTGCTCAGCACCATAGACTGCCGGGAGCAGAACCACAGACCATGGGAGACAAAGCCCCGGGCAACCCCCTATGGGAGCAGGGGCAGTGCAAGTAGCCAGGCAGGGGATGGGGGGGTAGGGGGAGGGACAGGACATTGCTGGGCCCAGATTCTCCCGCCAACACCGATGTCCCCCCCCATAGAGACGGCAGCACCCCACAACGGTCAGTGGCCCACACACCCCGCAGCCCCCCGTTGCCAGGCACAGTACGTCCCTCCAGCCAGCTGGCACAATGCACAGAGCGCCCACAGGCAAGGGCCTGGTACTGGCAGGCACTAGCCACCGGGGCATAAAGCCACCCTGTTTCCTGTGGCAGCAGCTGCCTGGCCTGCTCCCAGGTGGGGGCCGAGGGTCTGGGATCCTCTGCTCCGAGCCAAGCCCGTCCCCAGACAGCGAAAGGTTCCCGCGGTAGGAAGGGCAGGGCCCAGGGCTGGACGGGCAGGGCCCTCCTGGCGGGAGGGGGCCACGCCCCCATCCCTTCCCAGCGCCAGCGTGGGAGCTGCCTTTGCCAGCCCAGGCTGGTGATGTCCCAGCTCCCTCTGCGTCATCGCTCCTGCCCCAGCCGCGGAGACGGGGCCTGCGGCAAGTGCGCGGCGCACAACAATTGACTAATGCTGCAAGAATGTCCATGTGAGGCCGACGCATCTCCAGCAGCCCCAGCCAGCGGGGCCACCCAGCACCTCCCGCTCCCACAGGAAGCGACAGGCTGGGCCTGGTGGGAGGAACACGCAGGCCCCTCCCAACCCAGCCGGAGAGAGATGAAACAGGGAGACAATTCTCTCTCTCTCTCTCTCTCTCTCTCTCTCTCTCTCACACACACACACACACACGCACGCTCTCTCTCTCTCACACACACAAACACACGCATGCTCTCTCACACACACACACACACACGCTCTCACACACACACACGCATGCTCTCACACACACACACAAACACACGCATGCTCTCACACACACACACAAACACATGCATGCTCGCTCTCTCTCACACACAAACACGAATGCTCTCACACACACACACAAACACATGCATGCTTTCTCTCTCACACACACGCTCTCACACACACATGCATGCTCTCACACACACAAACACACGCATGCTGTCTCACACACAAACACACGCATGCTCTCTCACACACACACAAATGCTCTCTCACAACCACACACAAACACATGCATGCTCTCTCTCACACACACACACACACACACACACACACACACACACACACACACACACACACACACACACGCTGCAGGGTTGCTGGGAGGTGGCAGGGACCAGGACCTGCGGCTGCCCATGCTGCACGTGGGAAAGCAACCCGCAACTCCCAGCATAAAGCTGTCTGGGCCGGGGGGCAGGCTCAGCGCCGGTTCAGATACAGGCTGCCAGGGGGCTGCAGGGCAGGAGTGAGGGGCACCGAGGTGCATTCAGGAGCCTGGTACCCGAAGGTCGCCTGGAGTTAAGGTGCCACGAGTGGTTTGCTGCCCCCTTCCCTGGAGGAGCCCAGGTCCCTGCCTGCCCACATCCCCGGAGACGCGCGAGGAGTCGGCCCCCTCCGGCTGCAGCAGAGGCCTGCATGCGGGTTTGGAGAGCGCGTCCCCTGGGATGGGTCTATTCCAGTCCTGGCACTGGGGCTGCCCCTCTCCACTGCAGGTGCCAGGCAGGGATTAACAGCACCAAAGGGGATGGGAGCAGAGCAGGTCTCGCAGCAATAGTGTCACTACAGGGCAGCCACAAGGGGGCGCCTTTGGGCGGGGTCAATGGGGATGGGCAGCAAAGCAGATGCTTCCCTGGTGCAACAGCAGGGTCCTTCCATTACCTCCACCCCCACGGGCAGGCAAGGGGCATGGCCGAGCCTGGCTTCAGCCCCACAGAGGGGAGTGGGCGAGTGCATGTAGGATGGAGCCGCCTGAGAACCCCCCTTGTTCATCCTGGGCTCTGAGGCCAGCAGGGGCAGCCCCAGGGAGCAGGGCAGTGGGGAATGGGCCGGAGACTGGAGCACACCCCAGGAGGGCAGAGCCGTGCCCCCGAGCACTGCTAAAGAGCTGAGTCGGATGGACGGATGGACAGACATGCCAGAGGGACACGGACAACTAAGCCAACATCCACCTCCACGGACAGGCCCAAACCATGGACTCACCGGCAGTTCATTAGGCCGCATGGCCAATGGGGAAAGCGCCTCCAGCCACAGGGCCCTGGGGCAGGCAGGCTGGACTACGCGGACGCTCTCCACTAGGGATGTTAAATTAATTGAATAGTTGACTGATCTCATGAATTCTTATCACTTAGGGTATGTCTACACTACCCCCCTAGTTCGAACTAGGGGGGTAATGTATGCATACCGAACTTGCTAATGAAGCCCGGGATTTGAATTTCCCGGGCTTCATTAGCATAAAGCCGGCGCCGCCATTTTTAAAATCCGGCTAGTGCGAACCCCGTGCCGCTTCTAATCCGAACTATCTGTACGCCTCGTGGAACGAGGGGGGTAGTGTAGACATACCCTTACTCGACTATTCTATAGTCCCCAAGGGTGGGGCCGGCAGCCAGTGCGCTCTGGCCCCACTCCCGAAGAGCCCACTGCTGCCTCTGTATCAGAGGTAGCAGCAGGGGGTGCCAGGCAGGCGCTGGTCCACAAGGGGAGCCGGTTTAAAAACCAGCTCTCCTCATGGACTGTCTGCCTGTCACCTTGCGCTGCTGCCTCTGATACAGAGGCAGCAGCACGGGGTGGAAGCAGCCTCCGTCGGGGCGGGGTAGGGGGGAACTGAGCTTTCAGACTCAGTGCAAGCCAGAACTGAGCAGGGCTGCCTGCGCGCCTAACTCCTAATACACTTTAAATGCAGGGGTGCAAGCCAGAACCGAGCCGGGCTGCTGGCTAGCCTGCTAAAAAATATGCTGGCGGGGTGTGTGTGGGGGGGAGAGGGGGAACGCGTGTGGTTTATAGCATTAACTGATAAGCTTTTGCTTATTGGCTAATCAGTTAATCAACTCCACTATTACATCCCTACTCTCCATGTGTCACGGTGGTAAGAATGGCAGCCACATGGCCAGGGCTGCACCAAGGCCCCATCAGCGCAGGCCCAGGAAAGGCAGCCGCTGAGCAGTTTTTTGGGGGAGGGTCTCACAGCAGATTGGGAGACAGGGGGCCTGTGGCACAGTGGGGAAAAATCGGTCCCTGGGGGGACAGCCATGGCCCAGGCAAGGGAGAGCATCGCGGCACTGCCCTCCCAGAGCTCCTGAGGCGGAACGGCCCCAGCACGCTCCAGAGAAAGGGGCTGACTGCAGCTGGTCCCTTGGCCCCCCAGCCTCATGAACCAAGCGCTAACCCAGTCCACGCCAAGAGAAGAGGCAACGCCTCCCCTTGCCCCGGCCTGCTGGTGTCTAGAGCTCTGCTCCGTGGCGAGGTGGGCTCGTCCCTGCTCCGTGGCCCTCCCGTCGCGAAGGGGGTTCTCACCTCAGAGCTGCTCTGTACAAAGCTCACCTGAGGCGGCAGCACTGGCCGCCCCCTCGTGAGGAGGGGACAGACGGACGGACGGACGTGCCACGCCGGAGGGGCACTGGCTCCACTAGCACAGGGAAGGAAGCGGCTCACAAAGGGCTTTCCCCACGAGCAAAAAGCCAGCGAGCGGCGGAGTGTGGATGGCTGTGGCGTGCCAGGTAGAGGGGCATTGCCAGGGCTGTGTGAGCCCAGAGCTGGGACAGCAGCGGCTGGGGGCTGAGACTGAGGGGCACCAGCCGAGGTGGGAGAGGGGAGGTAGGGAGCTGGCCCTAACCCCGACTGGCTCTGGTTCTCTGGCATTGCCCCCACCACACCCTCTCCACACGGGGAGTCCCCGCCCTACAGCGTCTCCGAGACAACGCCCTGCCATTTCCCCATTGGCAGGGCCCGGCTCCAGGCCCAGCTCTCCCGGCTGCGGCACTGGAAACTCCGTCACGCTGCCTCTGCGAGGCATAGCTCACACGCGCCGCTCCCGCCCCTCCCGTCGAGTCTGCTGGGGAGTGGGCGTGCGACACGCCAGATCAAAGGGGTGTTTTGTTTACAAGGCAGGGGTGTCGGCGCTGGCATCACGGCTCCGGGCTCCCAGCAAAGCTGCCGCACAGGCAGCGGGAGGCGGGTGGCTCGGCTCCGAGACTCACAGAGCTCAGCATCCCTCCTCGGAGCCGGACTCCCGGGGCGCTCCGCTCGCCTGCAGGCACAGAAACAAGGGCCAACATCTAGGGCCAGTAGCTCCCAACGGGGACACCAGCCACCACGGTCTGTAGGGAACCCCCCCAGGCCCCGCTCCCAGGGGGCTGGTAACTCCCTCCATCCCCTCCGGCCGCAGTGTTCTCCAGCCATTGCTCAGAGCCACAGGGCTGGGTCATCCCAGCTCTCTAGTGCTTAGGGTTACATGTGGCAGGTTCCCAGTGCTCTAACCGCAAGGGCCCTGCCTGGGCGCCCTGCACGGCTCTGGCGGGGTAGAGGAGCTGGGATGGCGGTGCCCGCGGTGGGACACCAGCCAACTCTCCCAGTGCGTGAGATTTACTGCACCACGTTTCATTTCCGGGCCCCTGCTCCGCCAAGGCGAGCGCTTTGCCGCCCCTGCCTGTTTATGGAGCAGCGCGCAGGCCTTGTGAAGAGAAAAGCCAGACCATGCTGGCAGGGCAACACCGGCCAGGCACCACCTCAGGCCTGTCTGCCAGCCCCAGGAGCAAGGCCGAGGCTGGGAGCGATAGCTGAGAGGGTGGAAACCGTAACCCAGAGGGCTTGGAGACGTCTCGGGAAGGACGTCTGCTCAGTGGGGCAAGAGGAGGGGCGGAGGCGCATGTCTGTCCTACGTTCATGGGAGTTTGCCTTCCTAACACTGTGGATAGAAAACGCCCCCCTCAGACGCAGGCCTGGTGCGGGGCCCTGGGACTCACGTTCACATACCGAGGCTGAAAGCAAAGAACCTGCCGGCCTGGCTAAGGGAGACAGCGTCCGAGCAGCCAATTCCCTGGCCTAGCTGCCTGCAAAGCTCTGAATAATCACCTGGACTAATCGCAGAGAGCGGCCGGGGAAGCGCAGCAGCAGCAGCAGCCAGGGCGGGGCAGGAGAGACGCCCAGTGAAGGTCGCTCTGGGACAGTCCACTCTCATCCTTGGCGCATTTCCTCTTTTCCTGACCTCGCTCGCCTGCGTCCAAGGCCCAGCCAGCACCGAGCCCGACACTGGCCCCCTGCGCCGATCCCCTCGCCACCAGGCCCAGCGGGAGGGGCACGTGTGCAAGGCCGGGTGGGCACGCTGGACGTTCGGTGCGGCTGTGCCTTAGACGCACGCTCACAGAGATGCTGCGGTCCCTCCCCCCAGGGCTCCAGTGTGGATGAGCGAGCCACGGACGGATGTTGGGAGCTCGCTACAGGCCCCAGCGTGGGAACAGTTCAGAGCCTCGCGGTAGGAAGGGCCAGTTAGAAGCAAGCCAACGACAACTGATGAGCATCTGTTAACCCTTTATAAATGTGCCCTTACTACGGAGCATGACCAAGACCCCCGCCTCCAGCCACACCTTGCCACCAGTGTCCCGGGCGGGAAGGCCTTCCAGAGCCCTGTCTACTCTAGGGCTCCTGCCTGGGGAGAGTCTTTCCTTGGCTTGTGAGTTGCCCAGTCAGCCATGGCTCTGTTTTCCAAGCTCACCCATGGAGACCCAGCCCCTGAACACAGCAGGTCCAGGCTGGGATCCCATGAACACCGCTGAGCGGGCCCCGGATGGGAAGAGGCCCCGGCCTGTGGAAACCAGGCACTGAGGGGTTCAAAGGCCGGAGAGCAGCCCTGCCCATAGCCCAAGACTATCCGCACCCGGGGCCCGCCCCAGGGAAAGGCTGTGAGCCCCAGGGAGCGTGACAGGGGCTGGCTGCGGGAGCCCACTGGGGTGTCATTCAGCTGTCGCATCCGGAGCTCGGAGATGGAGCCCTGTTCCGTTTGGGGCAGAGAAACTGACCCGGCTGACGTCCCAGCCTCAGTCTCCTCCATCAGCCCACGGGAGTGGTAGCACTGGGCAGGAGACCCCAGCAGGATCCTGGTGCCTGTGACCCACAAGCCGCTGAATGTGCAGCACATGACAGGGGAGGGCTGACGCTGCAGTGATGGCCAAACATACGGGCAGGCAATGCCTGTCAGAGCTACAGGGATTCAGAAGGTTCAGAAAAGGGCAACAGAAATAATTAGGGGTTAGGAACAGATCCCATGTGAAGAGAGATTAAAAAAACTGGGACTTTTCAGCTTAGAAAAGAGGAGACTAAGGGGGGGACATGACAGAGGTCTATACAATCATGACTGGTGTGGAAAAAGTGAACAAGGAAAAGTTATTTAGTTGTTCCCATAAGAACCCAATGAAATTAATAGGAAGCAGGTTTAAAACAAACAAAAGGAAGTTTCTCTTCATGCAGCGTGCAGTCAACCTGTGGAACTCCTTGCCAGAGGATGTGGTGAAGACCAGGACTTTATCAGGGTTCAAAAAAGAACTGGATAAATTCATGGAGGTTAGGTCCATCAATGGCTATTAGTCAGGATGGGTAGGTCCCTAGCATCCGTCTGTCAGAGGCTGGGAATGGGTGACAGGACAGGGATCACTTGATTGGCCACTGTCGGCAGACCGGACACTGGGCTAGATGGACCTTTGGTCTGACCTAGTCTGGCCGGTCTTATGAGCAGCCCGGGCCGTGCAGACACACGTAGCTCAGGGGCGCACACATGGGAAGTCAGTGCTTTGCCTGGGGAAGTGAGGCCCCTTCAGCTCCAAGTGCCCCAACCCTGCATAGTCTCTCGGGGGGAATCAGACCTTGCACTCTGGACTGAACAAACCCTGGTGAAACAGGTTTGTAAAGAACGGTCTGATCCAGCACTATCTAGCGGGGCCTAGGAGCCAGGTTCTGTTCCCAGCTCTGGGAGGAGAGTGGTGTTTAATGTCTGGGGAAGGAGGCAGGACTCCCCAGTTCTCTTCCAGACTCTGCACAGCTACATGCCTCAGTTTCCCCACCCACGAAACACGCAGTATTAGGAGGCCCAGCCAACACTCTCAGCTCAGCCTCTGCACGGAAACCTCACAGCTGGGATGTGCCACCTGCACCGAGGAGTGGGGAGGCTGAAGTGCAGGCAGGCCTAGGGCAGCTAGCGCGAGCCAAGCTGCACAGGAGGGGAGACGCGGCTGCAGGGCCAGCCCCTCCCCAGCAGAGGGACGAGAAGCGCCCAGAGAACCAGGGCTGGGTAATGTTTGCACAGCGCTCTGCAATGCACAGGGGCTGGCCAGGGCCCGAGACAGGCAGCGCATGAGCTCTATAAACAGACAGGAGAGAAAAACAAACGTGCAAGGGCGGGCCCTGGCTGGCTCCAGCCGCAGGGCCCGGGGTTGGCAGGCCAGGACAGCCCCCTTGCCACCTCCATCTCGGCACGCTGGCCACAAAAGCGGCAAGCGGCTGGTGGGCGTTTCTAAGACAGGCCCAGCATGCGGCTGGCAAGGGGCGGTTTGCACTAGTGCAGGGGCTGCCTGGCGGGTGTCCCCGGGGTCCCAGAGAAGACACCCCTTGTCACCGGCAGAGGATGGCATCACTTCCCAGCAACAGCCCGGGTCACAGCTCCCACTTGCCTGTGCCAGGGGAGAATGCAGAAAAACCATCACTAACCCCCCCCCCCCCCCCAGTGTCCCCTACCCCGGCATGCACCTCCCCCAGCACACGCTGCACCCTGCCTCCAGGCAGCTGAGCCCAGCCCCACCCCAGGGCACGGCCAGGGCTGGGGACACAGATGGAAGAGGGAGAGCTGCAACCCCACAATTGGAGCTGGGCCGGCTCCATCCCGCAGCAGCGTAAGAACCTCCCCAGCCCTCAGTCCACCGCACCGGGTGTGTCCGCACAGGACTCTGCCCAGCGCAACCCTGCAATCAGCGGCCCACAGCCCCTGTGTACCCAGTCACTGCTCAGCAGCACCCCTGCCCCAGTGGGGCAGGCAGCCAGGGGAACAGCGGGCTCCCCCCTTCCTGGGGCTCACGGTGCCCCACGCAGCAGGGCTCAGGGAGCTCTTAGGTCGTAACTCCGGTGGGTGCTGCACAAGGTGCAGACCCCAGCGCCAACGGGTTAGACACATGCGTTTACATCCGCCCCGCAGCAGCTCCAGCCTGACCTGTCCTAGTACCCCAAGCAGGGGCAGGGCGAGTGGGGCAGCCGCCCCGGGCCCTGCGCTTCAAGAAGCCCCGCGCATGCTCCGTGGCAAAGGGGGGCCCCGCAAAATGGTCATCTGCCCCTGGCCCCAAGCCCTCCCTAAGCACCACCCCCCAGGGACCCAGCCTCCGGAGAGCCAGCCCCACTCTCCCTGCCTCGGACCTAGCCCTGGCCCGGCCTCCCCAGTGCTGGCCTAGGTCACGCAGGTTGGGGAGGGAGCCCACGGGGGCATGGGCGGACATGACATGAGCCGAGAAAGCCCCTTCCCGAACCTGTCCCGTCTCCACACACACGCTCTGCGCCCCTTCTCTGCTGCCCCCGGGGAGGTTTGGCTGCCCATGGAGCTGGAGAGGAGAGTGGCCATCCAGGGGCCACAGGGTGACATACCCGCCGGGGTCACAGCCCTGGCACCCACACCCAGGCCGGGCAGACAAAGGCCCTCCGAGAGGCAGCCCACAGCCGGCAGATGAGCAAACGCTTCAAGCCCAGAATGATGTCTCAGAACAGATGGCAACGCCGTGCCGGGTCCCCAGATGTGCCCAAGGCAGAGCCGGGGGATGGGTGACTCTGCCCAATGCCAAGACCAGTCTGGGTGCCCCGGCAGGCCCTGACTCCCAGCAGACCCCAGGCCCCCGGCACACAGTTTCTCCTTCAGGCCTCTCGGACCCGCATCTGACCTGCCATGGGCGGCCGAATTAGTGGGCTCGGCAGGGCCAGGGTATGGATGGGAACCTCCCAGGAAAGCCCAAGTGGTGCTTCAGGTAGCAGGGGGAGAGGGGAACGGAGTCAGGATGCTCTCCCCTCACCGTCAGCCCCACTGCGCCAGGGCGGCACGAGGCCAGGCCACGCTGCCACGTCAGTGGCATGTGAGAGAAAACCAAACTGCCGGTGGCCATTAGCAACCCCGCCAGCCCGAGCCACCGGGGCCCATCTAGGCCAGGTCACCAGCCGGGCCAGGGTCCTTCCCGCTGCCCATGACGCAGGGACCAAACTTCCGTGGCTGGGGCAGCGCCTGAGTTAGCCCCTGTGCTGACCCGGCTGAGGTGCAGCCCAGCCCTGTCCCAGCCCAGCCCCAGCTGTCGCTGTCTTGTCCCAGCAGCTGCCCCCGAAACCCGACGCTGTTTGTCTGCCAGGACAGCGGTGGGGGCAGGCGTGCCGTGCTGCGGGCAGGGAGGGAATTCCAGAGGGATGAACCCCCACCCCGCAGCTAACATGCCCGCCCACCCCCAGCCACACCTGACATCTCTGGGGTGCCAGGAGGGCCACAGGAGGGATGCTCAGGGCAGGCAAAGCGCTGCTGTCAAAGCCACTGGGGAAAGGCAGGGTGTGCCCCCCAAGCTCACAATCCTGTGATCACCACGGCACACAAGCACCGGGGGCCTCTCTGCTGACGAGGCCCCGTCGAAGCAACCAGCCAACCGCAGGGACACCTTGCTCTCCCCGGAACACCCCACCGGCCCGTATGCGTTGCCCCAGGCAACTGACAAGTGCTGGCCGGGGTCCCCTGCAAGGCCCCAGCCAGAGAGATGGAGCCACAGGGCCTGTGCCCAGCTAAGCGATATTCTTTGCTGCCTTCACGCCGCACCCCGTGGGGGGCACGAACGCGGGCAGCTGAACAGGGCCCCGGGACTCAGCCTGGTAACATGGGGCTCACTGGGATCCCCACAGGGCCGGGCGGTCCAGGGGGGTCAAAGAGGGGTCTTGGATCCTCCTGAGAGTGGAGGGGCGCAGTCCCTGGGCCTGGCTGCTAAGTGCTTTGCCCCAGCAGGGCCCCCACGGGAGGGGATGAAGGTGCTCGGCCCTGCAGGAGGCGGCATTTCTCCAGGGCCCCGCTGGGAGCTGCCAGACCACAGCATCCCCCATTGGTCCAGTCCTGGGCCCAGGCCCGTGGGCGGACATCACTCATTCCCTAGCAGGCTGCAGCACGCCAGGCTCGGGTCCCCGTGTCCTCCCCCGGCCCCATGTGGCACCAGCATCAGCAGCTTGCGCAGGGGAAGAGCCAGGCTTCACACCCCCCACCCCGCCAAGCTAATTCCCGTACCCGCCCCAGGCCGGGCGGGGCCCGGCGGTGACGCCAGGCTGGTCCTGAGACAGGGGCTGCATCACACCAGCCTGCTTCCCTCCGTCCCGGGGCAAGGAAAGGGGAAGGCGACCCAGTCACAGCCCCTGCCTCCGGCGGCACGTGGGAGGGAGAGAGACCAGGGCACCCGCCTCGGCTCCCCTCTGAGCCACAGGGCACAGCCCAGCCCACCCCCCACTGACCACGCCAGCCACGCTCCTGCCGAGAGTCCTTTGCACGGTTAATCCAGGGCAGCTTGTAGAGCCCAGCCTGGAGATCCAGTCCAAGGAGCATCCTACTCCTTCCCTGGACTTTGGGGAGGGTCTACCAGGCTCGGTTCACCTTCCTCACCCACGCCGCCCCCACCCCACCCTGCCTTCCTCACCGACCATTTCACAAGCCCCTTCACGCATTCTCCAATGCCGCACGGAAGCTCCCTGCAGACACCCCCAAACCACCTTATGGCCGCCCTCCACCGCAGCACTAACACCCCTGCCTCTCACGTGGGGCCACGCAGCCTCGGCGGTGCTGTGTGCTCCCCCAGCTCTGTGGAAGCGCCTTGGGGCAGAGACCCCTCCCTTTGTTGGCTCTGCACCTCTCCTGGTGCTGCTGGAGTGCAAATGTGGCCTTGGCACCACCTGGCAACCCCAGCAGCGAGTCACGAGACCATGGACAGCCCGGCCCATGGCACAGCTTGCCACAGGGGAAAAGAGGAAGAGCCAGAAATCTCAGCTGAATGCTCCAGCAGCTCAGTGTTGGCTGAGACAACCCAAAGCAGGGCTAATTCCCAAGCGCTCGGGAGTCCCCAGTCTAGATCTCAGTGGACTGCTCTCAGCCCTGAGCCGTCCTAGCTGCCGGCGTCACACTGCCACAGCAGGGCCCTGTGGGCAGTCACTGTGCCCACCCTGAGGTCTCCCAACTACTCAAGAGAGAGATCTTGGGAGTCATTTGTGGACAGTTCTCTGAAAATATCCACTCAGTGTGCAGCGGCCGTCGAAACAGCAAATGGAATGTTAGGAGTCATTAAAAAAGGGATAGAGAATAGAACAGAAAATATCTTAATGCCTCTGTACAAAACCTTGGGACGCCCGCATCTTGAATACTGCATAGAGAGGTAGTCGCCTCATCTCCAAAAAGATATATTGGCATTGGAAAAGCTTCAGAAAAGGGCAACACAAATGAAGAGGGGTTTGGAACAGGTCCCATATGAAGAGAGTGTAAAAAGATTTGGACTTTTCAGCATAGAAAAGAGGAGTCTAAGGGGGGATAAGATAGAGGTCTATAAAATCATGAGTGGTGTGGGAAAAGTGAGTAAGAAAAAGTTATTTACTTATTCCCACAATATTAGAAGTGAGGGTCACCAAATGAAATTAATAGGCAGAAGGTTTAAAACAAACAAAAGGAAGTTTTACTTCACTCAGCGCACGGTCAACCTGTGGAACTCCTTGCCAGAGGATGAGGTGAAGGCTAGAACTTTAACAGGGTTCAAAAAAGAGCTAGATAGATTCATGGAGGTTAGGTCCACCAATGGCTATTAGCCAGGATGGTAGGAATGGTGTCCCTAGCCTCAGCACGGCACAAAAGAATCCCCGTTCCATTGCAGGCTTCTGTGATGGGGGAGAGAGGTTTCCCCTTGCCCGTCAGCGCTCATTTCCAGCTGAATCCGCGCCACGCTGGGGCTTGAGCCTGCGGCACAAACGGCGGCCACAGGGGAATGCGGCTGGATGCTGGAGTCGGCGCCGCAGGGAAGATGGGCGAGCCGCTGTGGCTGGCCTGTTGTTGTGGGGCGCTTGCTGCTCAGGAGCAAGAGGCTTCAGGATTTGGAAGAATTTGTTTGAGGGGATGAAACAAAAGAAACCCAACTCCGCAGCCCCAGGGAGCAGTCTAGGGATGTGAAGGACTAGTTGACAGGACCCTATCAGAGGCAGCAAGGGGGGGAATAGAGGAGGGTACTTCAAGGAGCCCGGGGTCAGCGGGGGGAGACCATTCCATTGTCTCCCCCCGCTGACCCTGGGCTTCCGGCGCTTTTGCCTTTGAAGTGTCACAACAGCCCTAGGGCGGAGGTGCCCTATCGACTAATCGAAGAGTCAATGCAAAAATGCATCAACTATTTGATTAGTCAGTTACCCGATACTTAACATCCTAGTCTCGCTCTGACCTGTCCCTGGAACAGAGGGATTCTGCTGCCCTGGGCAGAAACCAATTCCCGGGGCTGTCTCAGGCATAAGGCCACCGATGTCGCGCCCTCCCGGCATAACCTGGTCTAGTGCGCAAAAGGCCAACCCCTCCCCAGCTCAGCACCCCAAGGCCGTGGCAAGTGCCAATGAATCGGCCGCTGACCCTGTGCCCCACAGCCCAACCCCTACCCTAACCCCAGCAGGGGTCCAGCATGGGGCCATCTCTTCTGCCCGCACCCAGGCTAATTGTGCCTCAAAGCGAGCCTTCTAGCAGGGAGGGGACACCATAGTCTCCATGGCTCATTCAGCCCTGGCCTCCTCACTGCAACACCCAGCTGGGGTCTCTTGCCCGAGGGGCCCACAGACACCTGAGTCCAGTTACACAAGCCAGACCCTCCTCAGGTGGGAACACCTGCAGATCACTGCTACCCTGACCCCAGACAGGAACCAGCACCCTCGCGGGGGAGAACCCCCATCCCATCCCCTGCCTCTGAGTCAGCCAGTCCCTGCCCCGCCAGCACCCTAGAAGGGAAAGCCCGGGGCCCCATGCCACAGCCATCCCACGGGATCATCGGGAGCAGCAGAGCGTGTCTCAGACACGCTGCAAAGCCACACGCCCAATTGCTCACACACACGCAGCTTCCGGGGATTAGCAGGAACAACTGTATCCGTCACACCTGGATGACCGGGACTGAGCGCGTCACTCAGCCGCCCGCGCCCGGCGAGCTCCTGGCAGGGACAACTGCTCCTCTGCCTACGGCGCTGCTCCCACGCCCACCCCAGGCAGCTCCACGCTGTAGGCCTGCCCGCCCCGCAGCAGGAAGCCAGGGGTGCCCCAGAGAGTGCCCCACAACTCGGAGGGCCAAGAGCTCCCTGGAACCCTGCAGAGCTCAGCACAGACAGACGCCACAAGAACAGGGCGCTTGTGACACAGAGCCCACGACCCTCCCGCATCCTTGGTGTGGGCTGGTGGCTGGGTCCCACGCCGCCTGGGCTCGGTGCTCAGAGGAAGCCAACAGCCCTCCAGGACCATCTCCCAAAACTCAAATTAAAACTGGGCTGCTCCCGTTGGGGTCTGGCTCCCACGCTCCCAGCTGCGTGTGTGTGAAGCGGGGTTCAGCAGGCTCACAGCCAGGCCCTGAATTCACCCCTGGCCTGGCAGGGGAGCTGCAGCCGGGTACCTTCCCAGCATTCATTCCTCCTCACAGTGAAAACAGGGCATAGTAGGGAGTGGGGTGATTAACCCTTCCCCTGAGCCGACGGCACCAGAATCCTCTGGGCTCAGAACCCAGGGGTCAGGGCTGGAGCACCCGAAAGCGAGAGAGATGGGAAACAAAGCCTGAGCTCCCCAATGCTCCCCAGACCCCGGAGATCAGCTCACCAGCTGGGGGTTGTCCAGACATGTGCATGCCGAGGGGGTCTCTGCTGTTCCTGGAGGGCCGTTCTGCCCAGCACGCTGAGCTGTCCCACCACACAGAGAAGAAACAGACCTGCCCCAAACACGTTCCTAACCCCCCTGGGCTAGGGAAAGGAAGGCTGTGGCGCCGGGGGCTACCCAGGAGGTTTGGGGTTAAATGCTGTACAAACCAACAGAGAAGATCTGGTTCGAAAAGGAGGAGGGTCTGGGGACTGCTGGGAGCGGGCTATCCCCCAGCTGGATAACCTGCGGCACTCCTATAGCTTGTAGGGCACCGGAGCGACCCTTCGAGGCGCAAGGGAGGCCTGCTTGCAGTGCAGGAGGGGTACCTCACTGCCCTGCCACCACCTTCTGCCCCAAAGCACCACGCAGGGGCACAAGAGCGTCAAGGATGTGGACTGAGGAGCAAGGAGTGACAGGGGATCTCAGGGCAGTGCTGGGATGGGGCTTCGGGATGTTCACGGTTCGTTTCCAATCGGCATCAAGGAAAACAGGCCGGAGAACCTGAGCTGCTTTCGAGCCCTGCGTCCCCCACCGTGAATTTCCCACGCGGCTGGATCTGAACTGGACCGGCCCGGAGCCGGCGCTGGATCCCCAGGGCAGGCACTGCGACCTGACACCCATGGAGCCAGCGACAGAACAGGTGGGTAGGAGGTGTCCGAGCACCCGACACACACAGAGCAACAGCTGCGTGCATGGGCAGAATTACCAGCGGCCCTCCGTGAGGGGCACAGAGCTCTTGAGAAAACCTGCCCGGCTGCCGCTGGGCACTTCCAAAAGTCTGGCCCTCGTCCCAGTGCCGAACTAAGAGCTCAGCTCCTTTCCAAAATCAGGCCTATCCGCCTAATATGCAGAGGCGCTGAGCTCCTAACAGGAACAAGGGAGCACAGCACCTCTGCAGGCGAGACCGCTGGCCTTTCGAGCCTGGAGCACGAGCCCTAGACGGCTAGCAGGGCCTGGCACACAGATCCTGCTTTCGCCCAGCGAATAGGCCGGCCATTTCCCTAGCGCTTGGCTCTAGCGCAGCACTGCTCCATCCCGGAGTCAGGACTCAGGACCACTAGAGCGCTCAATGCCCTCCAAGGCTGTCCCACTGCGATTCTGCCACCCACCCCAGCTCTTCTTCCATCCTCTCCCTGACCTGGCTTCCTCCAGAATCGCTGCCTTGCCTGGGGTCCAAGATCTCTGTATGGTGGGCCCCAGCCCCAGGAGGAAGAAGAGCTGCGGTAACCAGAAAGGGACCATACAGATAACAGGCCTGTGCCCCGCTCCATCCGTATCCTTGGCCCGTCTCGCCAGCTGCTTGCACGTAACCACCATCACTCCGCTGATGGCTCTACACCACAGCGGCCTCCTCGGCCTAATCTTCAATCTGTGCACCAGCGTTCTTGCTGGCTCACTAAGGGACACGGTTCACCCTGTCCAGCATCACTGGAAACTCCCTCCCCGGCACTACAGCCAGCTCCAGACCATCCGGAGAAGTGTCAGCCCCTCGGGCAGGTGAAATCCCAGCCCCACTGAAGTCAGCGGGGGGATGAGTTCCGCTGCGGCCAGATTTCTCCCCCCATTTTCTCGTCCCCATGGGCTCAGGACCGTTCCACACAGCCGGGGCAATGGGCAGAGGCAGGGTGGTTCCATTTTTGGACAGCCCGGACTGACCAAATTCATTTTAAAAAAGGAAGAAAAAGAGGGAAATAGTTAAACAAACCCCTTTTCACCAGCAGCAAAAACACGTTCACATTCCTGCCACGCGCCAGAGCGACCCGGGCTGCAAAAACGAGTCGTCCTGTGGCGCCTTAGAGACTAACAAAAACACACAGAATCATGAGCTTTCGTGGGTGAAAACTCCTTTTCCTCAGGAAGTGGCTTTTGCCCACGGAAGCTCATGATCCTAGATATACAGGCAGTCCCCGGGTTACATGGATCCGACTTACATCGGATCCCTACTTACAAACGGGGTGAGGCAACCCCGCACTAGCTGCTTTCCCCCAGCAGACCAGGGAGACGCGAAGCTAGCGCCCCCCCTCCCTCCCCCAAGCAGACCAGGAAGACGCGGAGCGGCTTTTCTCAGCAGACACCTCAGCTTGAGAATAAAGGACTGAGGGAAGTGAGGTGTGGGAGAATAAAACTGAGCTCTGGAGAAATGTTTGGCTAGAGTTTCCCCTACAATATGTACCAGTTCCGACTTACATACAAATTCAACTTAAGAACAAACCTACAGTCCCTATCTTGTACGTAACCCGGGGACTGCCTGTATATTTTTGTTAGTCTCTAAGGTGCCACAGGACCACTCGTTTTTAAAGTTCCCGACTAACACAGCTACTACCCCTCTGAGACCCTTCTGCAAAGCTGGGCCAACACAACTCGGTCACATCCTTTCGCAAAGATCAAGCGCTAAGCGCTGCCACATGCTATAAAACGGTCACCACCTCTTCCAAAGGCTTAGCACCTGGATTCCCCCTCCCCCCCAATTCCCCTTGTTTTGTTGCTAGGAGATTTAACTCCAAACTAGCTTCCCAACATATTGGTGGGACACACTCAAATCCGTGGGGGTCTATGCCCAGGGACGGGCACCTCCTGCTACTGCCCGGGAACTTACCGCCACCCCGCTGGAGTAGCATGCCCATGCGGCCAGACACCGGACATCATGACGAAGAGAGGGGAAGAACTGTTCTCCTCCGCGATAAACAACGGAAAGCCAGGCCTATCGGAGGAGCCGGGCACAGACAATACGTCTGCCGTTTGCAGGGCCCCTGGATGGCAGGTCGGCATTTAGGGCCCGTTCGCCGGCTGGCCACCAGCTGCAGCGAGCTCTGATAAACTAAGCAGGCCCCGTGGCTCTTCTGTTCCCCCTGCCCCCATGTCCTCCCCTCCCCCGAAAGGCCACCTCAGCCCCATGCACATGAGGGCCTGGATGAATCACAGCAGCTGTCCCTCCCACTCTGCAACAGGGAATCAAGGACGGAGGGGGAGGGGGGCTGCCGGGCCTTCCCTTTTCCTCCATGGGTGGAGAGACAGGCCTGCCACAAAGCCATGCTTAGTCACAAAGCGGCCCTGCCTGCACCCAGAGATATCAACCGAGTCAGGGCCAGAGAGCACTTGGCTGGGTCCCTTAGCGAGACTCGGAGCCAAAACAAACCCTGGCTCCAGCAGACTTGGCCCGAGCCAGCCGCTGCCCTCCCTCCGGCTGCGCAGGAGCAAGAGAATTCAGCAGAGTTCAGCCTGGGCAAAGCTGCAGATGCAGGCCCGGCTGCTCCTGTGACCCAGTGGAGGGCCAGCAAACCTCGGGCCAGGCGCCTGGGAACACCACCCAGCCCAGAAACGCAGCCAGGAGACAGCCACGTGTTGAGGATGAATCCTCAGCTCCAGTCCCCCATGTCTTCTCACGCAGGGAGCTGCCACAGCCCAGCCACCACCAAAGGCCTTTTGCCTTCTGGCTCATAAGACCAGCCCCCGTCTTCCTCACTTGGGGGTAAGACCCGGTTAGGACCTAACACACCATTGCAGCCAGTGGTGTAGACAAGACCTGGCAGTGTTTTAACTACGGGTGCAAGCAGCTAGTCGACTACCCAGTAAGCCTAAACTTACCGGGTAGTCAAGTCGACTACTTGACTACTCGCATTCCCCTCACCCCCTTGCTGCCTCTGTATCAGCCCTTCTCTTATCATAAGAACATAAGAATGGCCGTACTGGGTCAGACCAAAGGTCCATCTAGCCCAGGATCCTGTCTGCCAACAGTGGCCAATACCAGATGCCCCAGAGGGACAGATCACAATTCTCACGTGATCCCTCCCCGGTTGGATCTAAGGATGGCATTCCTACCCATCCTGGCTAATAGCCATTGATGGACCTAACCTTCATGACTCTATCTAGTTCTTTTTTGAACCCTGTTAAAATCCTAGTCTTCACCACATCCTCTGGCAAGGAGTTCCACAGGTTGACTGTGAGCCGAGTGAAGAAAAACTTCCTTTTGTTTGTTTTAAACCTTTGTTTACAAATTGCATCAACTACACGGTTGGCCAACTGCCCGCCTCTTAACATCCTTGGTTTTAACCATGCTTCTGAACTAGTCCCAGATCTGAATAAGCCAGGCTGCCATAGTGCAGCTCTGGGACAGGTCACTCCCAGCTCCACAGCTGGCTGGGGTGGTGTCATAGGACAGACGTGTCATCCCCAGGGGGCCCGACGCTGTGGACAGTCTGGGCAAGCTCTGGAAACCGATACTGTGGCACTCAGCAGAGACCCAGCACGCAGAAGCTCTGAGTGGGGTTGGCTATGGGCTGCTCGCAGCCGCAGCAGGGGTACGGAGGTGCAGCAAAAGAGGCAGGGCTCAGAGAGGGCAGGATGGGTACAGAATTCCTGGCAGGTGGCTGCTTCAGTTCCAGAGTTCACGAGCCAGCAGATGTGCCTCCTGCACCCTGTATGCCAGGCAGGCTGAAGCCCAGGGCTTGGGGAGGGGTCACCTGTGCGGGGAAGAAAGGGGGCTGGCAGGCAGGAGTAT
Organism: Pelodiscus sinensis; assembly: GCF_052426305.1. NCBI lineage: Eukaryota > Metazoa > Chordata > Testudines > Trionychidae > Pelodiscus > Pelodiscus sinensis. Next base: position 9,065,849 of record NC_143077.1, on the reverse strand, counting down.
CAAAGTGCGAGAAAGATTCAGCTAGCCCAGGTGTGCCACTGCTCCTTAGGCCTGGCTCATGCTCTAATAAGGAGGTAATTAGTTAACCGGTTAAATAGTATGTTTGACTGATTAAACAAGGGCATGCGGGGGCTGCTCCCGGCTGGTCAGAGACGCCCCCTTCCGTGGTGAGCGCACGCTGCGGATGGGAGCTGCTTCCAGCGAGCTTGGGCTGGGCCCGTCACAGATGGGGGCCTCTCGGGCCCTGCTGAGGTGCCCCTTGCAGGGGCTGGAGCAGCCCTCTGCCTACGGCCGGCCGGGGGGTGCGCCAATCCCTACTAGTTATCCGTAACCGGGAAGCATCATCCAGTAAGGGTGACGCTTACCAGTTAACCATTCACATCCCTAGCCTCTCCCAAGCATCAGGGCTGGAGACGGATGCCAGATGCAGGGCAAAGGGAGAGGAGGTGCAAGCGGCACCGGCCTGACCCACAGCAGCAAGGTGGGGGACCAAGCACACGCAGAAACACCAAAGCCCCCAGCAGAGCTGTCCTGTCTGCGTGACAAAGGCTGCTGCTCCCTGGAAAGGTCTCGTCAAGGGCAACTTCTATTTTGCAGCCACTTGAGTGAATCTAATTAACTCCTAGGGGGCTCTCCCCACGCTTGGCTCTCTGTGGCCTACTGAGACTGTGCTAGCTCCTTCCCTCCTGCTTCGTGTAACTCCAGGGAGGGGGCACTGCCTTCATCCAGAGGCTCCATTTCAGCTGGGTCTATAAGCCTCCGGCCCTGGGCCTTCCTTTCTCCCCTCCCCATCATTCACAACTCCAGGAGAGCCTGGGGCCTGTCACCGCCCGGAGCACTACAGAGGGACCTGTACCCCGCTGGGGCGCAGGGCTTCCGTGCCACTGCTCCGACTCCCTCTGCCTGCCCAGAGCGACCCTTGATTTACGCTGGGAGGGGCGAGCGCAGAGTCGCGCCCCAGCAGCCTGAGACTCTAAAACCCCTCTGCCCCCATCGGCTGCTCCAAAGCCATTTTCCTTGCCCAAAGCCCCGGGTGCAAATCACGGAGGTCAGTGGATCTGGCCCCTTCATTCCAATGGGAGCTGCCCCCATTTTCACCAGCTGGGAGGCCCAGACAGCAGGGGTAGCTCCCGATTTGCAGAGCCCTGGGTCTCCCCGCCCCAGCCCCAGTCAGTCACGTCTGGGCTGCAAACACTGCAGGGCGAGGCTGAGGTCCTGGGCCTGGCCTAAATTAGGACATCTGACAGCAGCCGGCCGCTTCTGCTGGGGGGAGGAGGGATTCCAACTCTCCCTGGAAACCCCATGTCCAGGGCTGCTTTCAGGGGTTTCTACCCAGCCACAGGAAGGGCCCTGCCCCTCCACAAGCTCCCTCCTCCCCGGAAAGGGCTTGAGCGCCCCCCCTTCCAAGATCACCCCTCTCCCTGCAGCCGGGTGCCCCCCCTCGGTTCCCCTGCACAGCAAGACGCCGGGAAGGCAGATCTGGGGAGCGGGGGGGGGGGGGCGCAGTCCCAGCATCGGCCTGGCGCCCAGACGGGAAGCGTCACCCCCCAAGTTATTCCCACTCGGTTCGCTCTGCAGCCCGCCTGGGCGTTATTCCTCCATTCCTGCCCGGCGAGGCCTGCGGGCCAGCGCCTGTGTCCAAGGCCAGCGGCCGTGCCCAGGGCGGAGGCTCCCCCCCCCCGTCTCCGGCAGAGGCGCCGGGAGAGATGCTCCGGCCCAAGGCAAGTACCCGGGCCCAGCGCCGGGGCGGGATCCGGGAGTTCCGAGCAGATGAGCTCATGGCTCTCGGCGCCGGGGGAGGCGGCCAGGCTGGGGACCCCCCCCCCCAGCCCGATCTCCAGCCTGGCGCAAGGCCACCAGCTTCCTGCGAGCGGGACCGGACTCAGCCATGGCCCCACCCCGGCATCCTGCGGAGCTCGGAGGGGGCTGCCTGGGGCGCATCCCCACAGCAAAGGGCCGGGGGGGGGGCCCGGGGCTGCAGCCCCTCCCCACCCCCCGGGAGCCCAGCTCCCTGATGCAACCCCCCCCTCCCTTCCCGGGCTGGAGACCAGCCAGCGGGGGGAGGGGCACGCGGTATCCCCGGCCCCCCCCGTCCCGGCTCCGCGCGGTACCTCGGGCTCCGTGCCGCGCCGCCGGCCGCCGCTCCATGCCGTGCGGGGGAGGCGCCGCTCGCTCTCTGGTCCTCCCCCCGGCCCCGCCGCCGCGCCGCCCCCGGTGCCTTGCAACCAGCCGCGCAGCAGCGGGCGCGGACGCGACTCAGCCCCTTTTCCGCCGCAGGCGCATCCCGCCCCGGATCCGACCCAGCCCCTTGCAGGGGGGGCGGTATCAGCTCGGGCTCATGGCCGGGCCGCCCCGCGGGGACAGAGGCGCGAGGCCCCGGAGCGGGGCGGGCGGGGGCGGGCTGCGGGGCGGGGACCCCCCAGGCAAAGGCGCCCGGGCGCTATTGTGCAGCCAGCCCGGTCCCTGCCCGGCCGCGGGGGGAGGCCCCTACCATGTCTGCGCACGGAGCCGGGAGGGGGGCTCGGACTCGCCCCGGGACAGGCCCGGGACAGCGGGGCGCCTGCTCCGGGGAGGGGGGGGTGGCCGGGAGCCCGCTGCGCTGCCCCGATACACCGGCGCCCCCCAGCCTGGCCGGGGGGGCGTCCCGAGGGGGCAGGGCAGAGGCCCGGGCAGCTCAGCCTCCCCCCTGCCGCTTGGTTGTGCCCAGCCGCGAGTTCAGACTATCTAGGGAAAGTTGGAGGCTTTGGCTGATGATTCACTTAGGAAAGAAAGAAAGAAGGAGCCACGTGCGGGGCCCCCGCGCCGGCGGGCGGGGCTCCAGGCCTGGGCATGCTGGGAGCCCCCCTGCTCCTCCTCTAGCCCTGGGGGGACCAGACCAGGAGACACTGGGAGCAGGGAGGCCTCTAGGCTTAGGGGTGTTGGAAGCAGGGGGGGGGCTTCTCTAGTCCTGCGGGATGCTGACACAGGTCGGTCCTTCTCTAGTCCTAAGGGACCAGGCCAGGGGATGCTTGGGGGGAGAGGGAGTCCTTCCTGTTTTTATTCTCTGCTTCCTGTGGGCCGTACCCCTAGACTAGGCAGCTGGCCGCTGGTGCAGTACACCCTGGGATTGGGGTCCTGCAACCATCTGAGCCTGCTCCGTGTTGGGGCCCCCAAGGGCTGGTGCAGAGTGAGTTGTGGTGCTGTCATAGAGGCCCAGGGAGGACGGGTCAGGGCAGGTGCAACATGCCATTGAGGAGACCGGTCTGGTCAGGGAGGGGAACAGGGAATAAATCCACCACTCAGCTGCACCAGTAATCCTCCTGCCCATCCCAGAGGGGGAAGGGAGGGCTCCAGGCAGCAGCTGGATGTGTGGCCATGCCAGGACTCTTACTTCCAACTATGACCTAGTCACAATTGTGGCTTCTAGTACTGAGTGGAGGCCACAAATCTCTAAGCAGGGGCTAATGGACACAGCTGACTTGGGGGCTCATCACGGGGCTAAAAAGCCTTCTCTGTTCCTCCCTCACCAACCTGAGAATGCACCAGGTCAGCAGGGGCCTACAGTCATTACAGTGCAACAGCTGCTTGGCAGGGAGAGAGACACTGCGTGCAATGAGTGTGATGGGTCTCAGTTCAGCTACCAGTGAGACAGGACTATAACCTCTCCCACGAAGCCCCCCTCAATTGGGGCTGGTGGTTGAGTCCTGAAGACCTGCAGGGCCCAGACAAGAGCTTGCCTTCCCCCCATTTTGTTAACTAACAGGTTTTACCCCACCAAAGCTCGTGATATAAACTCTCCTTGGACTTTGAAAGTGGAAGGTAATTGGGGTCCGGTGGCTGTGCCGTGCTGAGCCATCAGTACAGGTTCCCTTAAGGGTCCTAATGAAGCAGGCGCAGGATGCCCTTTGCTAAAGCCCAAGGGTCAGATGCTTCTTGGGTGTAAATCATTGGCCTCAAGTGGGTGACGTTTTCACCAGCTGGGGCTCTGGCTTAGCAAGCATGCCTCCACGTGCACCACCCAGTGCACGCCCTGTCTCAGCTTGTCTCTCACCCCAGCGGGACTTTTTGCACCAGGAAGGAGCAGAGTAGGAATGAAATCGTGTAGTCAATTAACCGATTAACTGCTAAGCAACAGCTTATAGGTTAATGCTATAAACCACACACATTTCCCTTGCCCCACCCTTGCCGGTACATTTTTTGCAGGCTGGCCAGCAGCCCGGTTCAGTTCTGGCTCCTGCTGGGTCCAGAACCTACCCCTGTTGCAGCTCTGCATTTAAAGTGTATTAGGAGCTAGATGGGCAAGCAGCCTGGCTCAGTTCCGGCTCGTGCCAGGTCCAGGAGCTCATACCCCCCCTTAGACAGGGGCTGCTGCCACCCCACACTGCTACCTCTTTATCAGAGGCAGCAGCACTTGGCGACAGACAGCCGGTCCAGAAGGGGAGCTCATTTTTAAACTGGCTCCCCTCGTGGACCACCCCACACCTGGCAGCCTGTGCTGCTGCCTCTGATACAGAGGCAGCAGTGTGGAGTGTCAGGGAGCTCCTTGGGAGTGAGGCCGGAGCGCACTGGCTACTGGCCCCACCCCCGCCCCCGGGGACTATGGAATAGTCGACTAACTGATAAGAATTCATGAGGTTACTCAACTATTCAATTAACCGATATTTCACTTCCCTAAAGCAGAGGTTTTGCTGGTTCCACTCGCCCTGCTCTGGGGGAAGGCTCTCAGCCGCGCTGTATAACAGTTGGCCAGAGAAGAAACCACCTCTATTCCATCCTGCCAGCGGACTCGAATTACCCTCATTGGAATCCAGCCAGGAATGTGTGGAATAAAGTGAAAGATTTAAAAACCCTTCTCTAGCCCCTTCAATCTGTGTTTTGAAGCAGCCAGTGGCTCGGGAGATCAGCCCATCGGTGGGGCTGCAGGGGTAGAGCTGCGTTCAATAGGCCGCTTGCCCGGCCCAGGGAATCGTTAGATTCAATACATTGTTCAGCTAAACTGCCTGTGGCTCTTTGAGGTCAGATTATCAACTGGCAGCATTGTGGGGGGATTAGCAGCATCTCGCTGGGGACTGTGAATTCCGGTGCTATTTGCATGTTTAAGGAAGGGCTCTGGTGCCAGCACTCGTCCAGTCTGGGCGGGCGGGTGATGGGGGGGAGGGAGGAGCAGAGAGAAGATGGCGGGGAGCAGCCCAGCCGGGTGTGCAAGCCACGGAGGCTTGGGCAAGGCGGATGGTGCCACCGAGATGGGAATGTAGGGACGTGGTCTGCGACTGCTCGGGGGCGGCAGTGCTCAGTAGCTGGTGGTGCTGTTCTAAGGTCTAGGGTTTTGCCCCCCCCCCCAGGGATCTGCAAACGCAGGGGCCACCCAGCCACCATTGTCACATGCCACATGGTCTGAAGCCACCCTGGGGAACAGCCTGCAGGGAACAGCCCCTTCCAGGAGAGGAACCTGACTGGGCTTCCTGGTCTCTAGCCTCTGGGATCAGCCCATTCCCCCAAGACAGCAAATCCTCCCTTTAGCCAGCAAGCAGCATCTTAGTAAGAAGGAACCTTGCTTGTCATTGGAGCCTCTGTCCTCACCCTGCCCCACCCAGAAGAGCCCTGGCTTTTAGCTGCAGACAGTTCTGTGCTGTCTGTATCAATGTCACATTCTCTCCGACTGTCTCAACCCGCCCCCACAGGTTTCCCAAACCCTCCCCTCTCAGGAACAGGAGACAAGGTGGCCCCAGTGAGCTGGCTAGCTCAGGGCCAGTCTGGCAAGAGCAGGAAGCAAAGGGCCTGCCCAGTACCCGGAATGGGACAGGTGGCAGCCGCCATTCAGTGGGAAACCCCCCTCCCCTCCCCGATCCCAGTGGGCAGCGCGCCCTCTCGGCAGCCTCTGCTTGGATCCAAGTGGAGCAGAGCATGTTGGGATCCAGCCCTCCACGATGGCAAGGGGGGGAGAAGAGACCACGAAGCCGAGCACCAGGAGAGGGCAACACAAGAGGCACCAGCGCCGGAGCCATGGGCACAGCCAGCCGGCGCTGCAGGAATGCTGGGGCGGGACAGAGCCCCTCCAGCCTGTGCTCACCAGGAGTCCTTCCAGGGCTCGGATCCTTGATTACCTTGGTGCTGGCCTGTCAGGCCAATAGAGACTCTGGCACAGAGGAGTGACTCCGAAAGAGAGAGATGGGGAGCAGCAGTAGGGACACAGGGCCAGTCCTGCTCTGGCTGAGCCCAGCACTTGGCATCCCTGTTCCTCCTAGTCCTGGGGCTTTTTGCCCAGCTCAGCACCGGGCTGAGGTTTCCCCGAAACCCCATCCGGCCTCGCCCTCCCAGCTGACTCCGCACCGGGGAATGTTGTCCAACAGAAGGAGAGCAAAGGGAGCCGCGCAACCCGATCCTGGAGAGAGGCAGTCGGGCCAGGAGCACGCAGAGCTCCAGCACAGAACTTGGGGGAGTGGGCAGCTCCCAGCCGGCCTGTGCCCAGGCCCGGACAGAGCCCCCGGGGCTGCGGGAGACAGATGCTAATAGACTCACACAGGTCTACTCTGCTGGTGTGTCGGTGTGTGGGGGGGGGGTGCCCAAAAGGGGGCTGGATGCTTCCTCCCCCCTTGCCATACACTGGCATCACACCCAGCACAGACCATGGCACGGGAGGGGGAAACTGGCCCAAAATAACCAGGGGGCAATTTTCCAGCGGCTCTGTAACTGATTGGATCCCCTACCCCTCAATCAACCATCCAGTGCCACACAGGCAGGGCAAGCAGGGGCACAGTGGATTCGGGGGGCAGACAGTAGTCGCTAGGGGTGGGGACTCTGAAATCCAATGCCCAGCTGTGGCTCACGGGGTCAGAGCTGGTGCCTAGAATGCCTGGAGCCTGCGCCCCTCCCCCACTCAAAGTCGCCCACCAGCTTTTTAAAAATTGCCTGGGGGGTAGCAGGCGGGACGGGGGATGCACTCAGGAGATGCATGCAGGGGCGGTAGGCAGGACTGGGGGATGCACGGGTGGGGGTGCATGCAGGGGCTCAGGTGGGCTGGGGAATGCAGCTGGGGGGGCACATGGGGGCAGCAGGCAGGGTCGGGGAGAGACACAGTCTCAAACTTTGGCAGAGCCTGGCTCCAGACCAGGAATATTCCTGGTGCTGGGACACCCGTCCATGGCCCGTACCATTCACTGCCTATGCTAGGCCGAGCAGGGCACGATTGTTTCCTGTGCACAGCCTGGCTCTAGGGGAGGGACTGTCCCCCTCCATCTACCCACAGGGCAGCTCCCAGGGAGGCTGGGTAGCTGCGGCCTTTGCCCAGCCAGCCCTTGGCTGCAGCTTGGAGTGCAGCCGCTGGCTCTGCATGAGTGAGCGGCTCCGGGAACTGCTATATTGTCGCTCCCCTTCTGGGGGTCTCCAGCAGCCCCTCACCCTTTCATTTCCATGACAAATCCCATCAGCCAAGCGACCCCCCAGTGGAGCCCAGACGGGGCCGCTCAGCAGAAACCCTGCAGCGGGCAGCCCCACACAAGGCAGCTCTCAAAGGCATTTTTGTTTGGTGAGGCAATGGCACCTGCGGGGTCCTTCGGGGGGGGGACAATGGGAGCAAGGAGACCCCTCCCTGCATCTCCAGAGTAACCTCCCACCCTCCCCATCTCCCGGCCCTGCTCCTGGGATAGAGCTGTACATTCCCCAGCCTCCGAGAGACAGGGATTGGGGCTGCTCCCAGCAGCGCTCCATGGTGCTCTGGGATTCCCCGGCCACACAGAGCCTGGGGGATGTGTCCCCTCCGCGGGTTTGCCAGCAATGGGGGAGGGGTCTTTCCAACCCCTTCTCTGCTGCCAGGCCGACTTGGATCCACCGAGCCTCGGGGACAGCAGGGGTGCTGGGGAGAAGATTTGAACCAGCAGGGCTCAGCTCTCAGGTGGGGTCTGCTAGGAACTACAGGGGCTAGTGGGGGGGGGGGGAGGATATAAAGCAGCTGACTCCCTGCTCCGCCTGGGCTCAGCTCGCTCCCCGGGGCAGGCTCATTGCTGCAGGCAGGCTCAGCACCCATGGGAGTAGGCCAGGAGAGCTGGCATCTCTCTGTGCTGCCCACACCCCCTTTGCCACCCCGGGCCCTAAGGACAGGCTCACGTGCTGCGCTATTGCTGACCCAAGGCCTTTCTCTTCCACAGCCTCCTCCTGCGCCTCTCGGAATTCACCCCCCCTTTCCTTCGCATCCCCATGCTGCACCACCCTCCTTCCTGGTGCCATGGGACAAGGAGTCTGGGCCACAGGGAGCGGGCTGTGGCAAGGGCGCAGGGACGCGTCCCTGTCATGGCCCCCGCGGAGCCCCTTGCACTCCTGCTAGGAGAGGAGCCAGAGTCTGGATCCTGGGGCTGTGTCTACACTGGGCTGCTTATTCCGGAAAAGCAGCTGCTTTTCCGGAATAACTTGCCAGCTGTCTACACTGGCCACTTGCTTTTCCGGAAAAGCACTGACGATCTACTGTAAAATTGTCAGTGTTTTTCCGGAAAAACTATGCCGCTCCCGTTCGGCAAAAGTCCTTTTCCGGAAAAACTGTTCCAGAAAAGGGCCAGTGTAGACAGCACAGTAGTCTTTTCCGCAAAAAAGCCCCAATCGCAAAAATGATGATCGGGGCTTTTTTGCAGAAAAGCGCATCTAGATTGGCCACTTTTCCGGAAAAAGTGCTTTTCCGGAAAAGCATCCTGCCAATGTAGACGCGCTTTTTCCGGAAATACTTATAACGGAAAACTGTTCCGTTTTAAGCATTTCCGGAAAAGGGTGCCAGTGTAGACGTAGCCTGGGTGTTTTAAGCCTCTGAATGGAGCCCAGGCACGGTTCCTACATTAGAACCTCCTCTGGACACACTCCTGGTGGGAGAGCTATCCAGCATCCTCTCCTGAGAACTGCGCCAGGCCACGGCCCAGCCCCTGGAGCCAGGACTGGCCCCTCAGATTCCACCCAGAGCCCCACCTGGGCGCCTGCTGCATTGCCTCTCCAGCTGGGCATGTGGGCAGTGTCAGTGACTCTCACCCATTGCACCAGACCCCGACCCACAGCTGCTCTTTGCTTAGTAACACACCAAATACAGAGCTGCGCACACATAACCCTATCCGCCTCACCCTGCCTCAGTTTCCTCCCCGCTCCAGAGCTGAGGCCAGGCTCCTCTGGCCTCATTTTTTGAGAGATAAGGGCTCTTGCGCAAAAGGTTTTTTTTTTTTTTGCTCAAAATGGCCCTGTCTACACGGCGTTTTCCCCTGCAAAAACTTCTTCCGCAAAAAGGATCGGAAGGGAATATGCAAATGAGAGGGTAAGAAATGCTAATGAGCGCTTCATTTGCATTTCCTCTTCCGCAAAAAAACAACCATGTAGCGGGTCCTCCTGCTGCAGTGTGTGAACCACGGAGCTGTCTCTCCCCAGCTCACCTCCTCTGTCCTTGGGCAGCGAGGCCCCTCCCCCGCTCTTGCCCCACGCTTGCTGGAGGGCTCTCACGCTGCCCTTCACTCCCTACGTCCCTTGTGAGGCAGCACACTCGCCTGTGGAGCGCCCCTCAATGGCAGCGCCTCCTGCAGGCCGCCTGCCTCTTGCCACATCTCCCCTGGCTCCGCCCTCTGGCCAAGGCACATCCCGTCGACCAAACAACCGTCCAAACAGGACTGGATCATTCCTCTTTCCCCTCAGGCTACTGCAGCCTTCGCTTCTGCTGCCACTTCCAACCCCTGCCTCAGGGCTTCCCCGGTTCCCCCAGAAGCTCCTGGTCCCACCAGAGTCCTGCCTTCCGTCACCTCCTTTCAGGGCCCACCGCCGGGATCGGTTCTGAGCCAGCCTCCGCCTGCCCACCCCAACCTTCCCAGAGCGCTCCCTTCCTCCCAGGGCTGCTCCTCAGCTGAGCCCCCTGCTCTTGATCTGCCTCCTCTCGCTCAGCCGGCAAGGAGGGTTCAGCCCCAGCACATCCTCTTATGACCTGTCAGTCCCTCGGTCCGGTGACCGCTGGATCCGGGTCGACAGGTGCCCGCTAGCTTCCTTTCCAGGTGCCGTGCCCCCGGCAGAGCAGGTCTCCGGAGGGGCGTGTCCGTTGCCTGCCGTGTTTGTATCAGAATGGAGGAGCATCCCGAGTGAACGCCCCGCTGTTGGTTAGCAGCCCCCCCCGTCCCTTCCATTGGCATTTCAATCCAACAGGGATGGGGGGGGGGGGGGGGAAGGCAACAAGAAAGGCAGCTAGTTCCCTCCCTTTTCCCAGGGGAGTTTGCCGCATGGAGAGTTGAGTCCCACAAGCAGCTCCCCCAAATCGTCACCTCTCCCTCCCCCGCTCCCCCCGACCACGTGAGGTGAGCCGGGTGCCCTTCCCTGTGCATGAAGCAGTCTGGGGCCCTCAGCCTCAGCAGGCCACGTGTGATCTGCCACCGAACCCGCCCTGCCTTCCTCTCCAGCCAGTACATTGAGACCCACTCAGTCCTCCCCACAACAGGGGCTGGCCCTGTTCTCTCCGAACCTGTCCGTGCCCCTGACTGGACGGCGCGTTCCCCAAGCTGCCCCTCTCCTGCGGGTCTTGGGAGCCTCACACCCCAGAGAAGTGGGATTCTGGTCGCTCTGGGAACCGTCACGCTGAGAAGGCCCATGTGGAAAACGACCATGTAGACGGAGCGGAGCCCGGCATGGCCCCGGGCCAGTCAATACAGCAACCTCAGCACGTATCGACCGCTCCTCTGCGAGCCGAGCCCCTGCTGCGTCGCTTGCTTTTGGCTGGTTCCTCTTGGTCCTGGGAGCCACCAGCCTCCCGATCCTTATGGAAAAATCGATGAGTTAATTATGATCGTGGCGGCACTTGCTCAGCTGGCCTGAGAGCCCCTCGTCCTCAAGGCAGAGGCCGCGTGTTCCTCCGCCTGGAGCCCAATCACAAGGCCCGCTTGACCTTGAGACCTGGGAGGCAGCTGTGCCTAAGGAGGTCAGGGGTGTCTTTCCCAGTAGGCCTGGACTGGGACGATGGGGATACGATCCCAGAGGCAGCTTTGGGCCTAAATGGCTGCTCCCACCCCAGGCTCCTGGCTTGCTGCACTTGGCTGGTGCTGTGGTTTGCACGGGCGCGCCGCACCCAGTTCATGGGGGGTTGCAGGGTGCCCAGAGCCAGCGTGTGCGGATGGGGTGACCCAGGGGTCTCTGCTGTGAGCTGGCCCAGTGCCCCCCCAAGAGCGCTGAGTAGGCAGAGCTCTGCCCTGGGACGGGCACCCCACCGGCATGGATTCGGGGTGCAGCTCAGGCACCAGGGGGCTCCAGCAGCTGCCCCAGGCGGTGCCTGCTCTTGGTGCTAAATTGTGGCTTTGGGCCAAGCCCAGCGGTCCTTGCTCACTCAGTCTGTGCGGTGCCCGCAGGAGCAGGGACACGCTCAGAGGAGGCCTCTGCCTCTGGTGCTTTGTTCATCTCCGGCGTTCCTCTTCCCCGGCCAGGCAGTCCTGAGCCCCCCGAGCTGGGCAGGCTAGAGCCTGGGACACCAGCACAGGCTCCTGAAGGGGAGCTGGAGGGAGTCTGGGGGCAAAGGGCCTGTCCCCCCATCCCTAGCCCTCAGCAATCAGGGCCAGTGGCTCATGGCCTCACCACAGCCGCTGCGGAACGGCTCCGCTGCCCACACACGCAGGAGTCTGCCTCTGTGGTGGTGCTGCATCCTCAGCAGTGTCGGAGCAAAGTCTCGAGCTGGCTGGGCTGATGAGCTGGGCCCATGCGCTGTCTGGCCAGAGCCCTGGCCTTGCGCTCTGAGCCAAAGACAAACAGGGAGGAGCCGAGGGCAAACATCAGGCGGTGCTGAGATCACGGAGCAAAGTACTCGCGGGGGCTCATTCCCCACAGTCTGTCAGAGCCCAGGGGGCGACTGGCCACTCTCCTCTTGCAGCTAGTGCCCAGCTGAGCCGCTGACACGCAAACTGCTCCATCTCAGAGCCATCCGGAGCCGCTGACATGCAAACAGCCCCATCCCGGAGCCATCCGGAGCCACTGACATGCAAACAGCCCCATCCCAGAGCCATCCGGAGCCGCTGACATGCAAACAGCCCCATCACGGAGCCATCCGGAGCCGCTGACATGCAAACAGCCCCATCCCAGAGCCATCCGGAGCTGCTGACATGCAAACAGCCCCATCCCAGAGCCATCCGGAGCCGCTGACATGCAAACAGCCCCATCACGGAGCCATCCGGAGCCGCTGACATGCAAACAGCCCCATCCCAGAGCCATCCGGAGCTGCTGACATGCAAACAGCCCCATCCCGGAGCCATCCGGAGCTGCTGACATGCAAACAGCCCCATCTGGGAGCTACCCGAAGCTGCTGACATGCAAACAGCCCCATCCCGGAGCCATCCGGAGCTGCTGACATGCAAACAGCTCCATCTGGGAGCTACCCGAAGCTGCTGACACACACACACATCCACCCTGGAGACACCCGGAGTTGCTGCAACAAATACAGCTCCATCCCAGAGCCACTGACATGCAAACTGCTCTATCCCAGAACCATCTGGAGATGCTGACTCCCACACACAGCTCCACCCCAGAGACATCTGGAGTCACTGCTGCACATACAGCTCCATCCCAGAGCCACTGACATGCAGACTGCTCCATGCCAGAGATGCTGACACACATACAGCTCCATTCTGGCTTTATGGCACAGCAAAGCCATCTCTGATTGAACCTGGGACTCTTTGCTCACAGCTCCAGGCTTGCCGCCCAGTTACCCAGGGCACCATCCCTCTCCCCCATACACCGGGCTCTGTCCTCTTAGGGCATGTGTACACAGCAGTGTTATTTGGAATAACTGATGTTACTCTGAAATCGTTCACGTTTACACAAGAAGCAGCATGTCGAGCTGGAGGACTTCTTACTCTGACTCCTGTAACCCTCATTTTACAAGGAGTAAGGGAAACCAGAGGAAGTGTGTCTAACTCGGCCTTCCTGCCGTGTAGGCAGCGCCAAAGGCCGAAATAAGCTATTTCAACTTCAGCCACACAATTTCAGCTTTAGCCTTGCTGTGTAGACGTGCCCTTAGACTCCAATTCCCCCACAGCTCAGGGTTCCCTCCCTCTCGTTCACACTCACTGTCACTGGAGGCTGTGATTTCAGATGAATATTAGCCAGCTAGCTAGAAGGGGTGTGTGGGAAAGAAAGAAAGAAAGAAAGAAAGAAAGAAAGAAAGAAAGAAATACTTACGGTATGTCTACACTACCACCCTAATTCGAACTAGGGTGGTTAATGTAGACAAGCAAAGTTGCAAATGAAGCCCGGGATTTGAATTTCCCAGGCTTCATTTGCATCTTGCCGGGCGCCGCCATTTTTAAAGCCCCGCTAGTTCGGACTCTGTGCCTGCGGCTACACATGGCACGGAGTAGGTAGTTCGGATTAGGCTTCCTATTCTGAACTACTGTTACTCCCTAGCGGGGCTTTAAAAATGGCGGCGCCCAGCAAGATGCAAATGAAGCCCAGGAAATTCAAATCCCGGGCTTCATTTGCAACTTCGCTTCCCTACATTAACCACTCTAGTTCGAACTAGGGTGGTAGTGTAGACATACTCTTAGATAGAGGGAGTGTATGGGGATGGATGGACAGATAGAGGGGGTGTATGGAGATAGATAGATAGATAGATAGATAGATAGATAGATAGATAGATAGATAGATAGGGTGGATGGGGATAGCTAGCTAGAGGGGTGGATGGGGACAGACAGATAGATAGAGGGGTGGATGGGGACAGACAGACAGAGGGTGTGGATGTAGACAGATAGATGGATGGATGGGTATAGACAGACAGATAGATAGAGGGTGTATATGGAGATAGATAGATAGATAGAGAGAGAGAGAGAGAGAGATAGATAGATAGATAGATAGGGGTGGATGGGGATAGATAGATAGGAGTATGGGAATAAATAGATGGATAGGCAGGTGTCAGATGTGACTGGACAGATGCTCCGGTGAGGGATCTGCTGAAGCTTAGTGCCGGATGTACCTGAGCACCAGGTGCGGGTGTGGCTGGCTGGGAGGCTGAGCCACCCTGGCCCATGAGTTTCACTGAAGGTGGGGGACAGAGGGACCAGTTAAGGGCTGGCTGCTCCTACCCCATCCGGCCTGGCCACATCCCCAGCTCTGTGATGATGCTGGGAGTAAGCAGCGTCTGGGTGTGAGCTCAGCGTGCCGGGCTTCTAGCAATGGCACTAGCTCCGCCAGGTTCTCCCCACACTGGACAGGTTCTCACCTTCCTTCCCTCTGGGCTATGGCAGCCATGTGCTCTCCAGGGCTGGGGGAAGGGATCCTGCCTGTCAGGGCCTGGAGGGATCCCAGTGCAGGTCCTGGCGATTCCTGGGTCTTGCTCCAGCCTGGTGCACTCCCTACTCCCAGACCCCGCAATCCCTGCAGCCTCCTGCTCAACACCCCGTGTCCACCCTCCAGGGGAGCAGCTCCCTGCACAATGGGACAGTGAGTCCTTTGGAACCTGCAGCAGGGCTGGTGCCCTGGCTCAGAGACTCACCCGCTTGGGGTCCACGGCTCAGCATCTCTGCCCAGCGTGAATTGCCAGCACACTCAGCTCAGGCTGGACTGTTCTGCCACCAGCATCAGGGCAGCCAGGGCCGGTGTTACTGGCGAGAGCTGGGTGTGGGCGTGGGAGGTGGTACCCTGCAGCTGGCATGGCAGGAGCCTGCCTCTGAACTCTGCTTTGCCCTCTGGCTCTACCTTCTCGGGCTGTGGTGCCCGTCAGGCTCCCAGGGCCTGGGTACCAGACTCCTTAGTCCTGGGAAGGGCCCATGGCAGGCAGGCAGCTTGTACGGCTCCCCAGAGCCAACGGCAGCAAAGCCCGGGTCTCATTTTCAGTTTGCTGGCAGAACAGGCGCTGGGAGGGGGTAGGGGGCGCAGATGCACAAACCTCCCTATAGTAAGATGAAGGCCTAAAACATAAGCCCGTGCAGCACAGGCCTGGTCTGAGGTCTAGCTAGCTATGGACAAAACATGGCTAACAAAGCAAAGTTGAGTTGTGAGCAAGAACTTGGCACCAACAGGGCTGAGTGTGCAAAACACTAATTGGTAACAGGCCCAGGTGTAGACCAATAATTGGTGCTAGGTACCAACTGCAGAACAATAACTGGTACCAGTCATAAGCAGAAAGCAGATGGTACCACTAGCTCATTAAAAAAGACCTCAGATACCGACCCAGGAACAGGAAAGGGTCTAAAATGACAGCATGATGGCTAGAGATGATCTAATCAACCCATGAGATACAGGGTGATGGGCGGTAATTAAGAAGCATCAGAGGGTGGCATCCTGATACGTCAGCAATGACGTGTAAGTTGTTTGTACCTGTATATAAAGTGGTGTCTTGGGAGGACAGTCTTTTGATGACCTAGGCAGCAGTAGAAATTTCCCACTGATTGAGCCATTCCATTGTTACGGGGTACATATGCGTAGTGGTTCAGTAAAGTCTACTGACAGCTATGATTGTACTTCGCTTAACAATAAACCTGGCCTGGCACCTTCGATCCTTATCTGGTTTGTGGTCTTTGCGGGCTCTCTTGGGGTCTGCTGTGCACAAGTCAACACGGAACACATCACTGAGCACCCACACAAGCAGCCTTCCGGTTATCATCAATGGAGCCAGAGACCTATGATAACACCTCGGCAGTAAATCCTGACCCCTCCTGAGTAACTGCACCACGCAGAGACAGACCTTCTGGCAGACTTGCGGAGCCACTTGCATGCGCTCACCAATGTGGGTGCATGCCTCCCCCTTGGGGGGTTGCGAGCAATTTATAGGGGGGTCGCAGTATCACAAAGTTTGAGAACCCCAGCATACTGGGTCGGACCAAAGGTCCATCTAGTTCAGTAACTTGTCATCCCTGGCCAGCCTGGCTAACAGCCATTGTTGGTCCTATCATCTAGTCCTTTTTTTAATCTTGTTCAAGTCCTCATCTTCACAGCATCCTCTAGCAAGGAGTTCCACAAGTTGACTGCTTTGTGTCAAGAAATACTTCCTTTTTGTTTGTTTTAAACCTGCTGCCTATTAATTTCATTTGGTGACCCTTAGTTCTTGTGTTACGGAACAAGTAAATAACTTTTCCTTATTCACTTTCTCCACACCTGTCAGGATTGTACAGACCTCTATCATATACCCCCTTAGTCTCCTCTTTCTAAGATGAAAAGTCCCAGTCTTTTTAATTTCTCTTCATATGGCACCCGTTCCAAAATCCTCATCATTTTTGTTACTTTTCTGAACTTTTTCCAATGCCAAAATATCACCTCATCTCAAAAAGATTCCAGCCCGGACACGCACAAAGAGCTGTTCACACCCCGTTTCCCAGCAGTCTGCAGGAGGGGCAGCTCTCTGACCGGCTGTGCCGTCACAGGGATCCTCCGCTCAGATGCCCCGGCAGCATGGGGCCGAACCCCGCTAGGCAGACGGGTTTCTCTGGCGCGAAGGCAGGTTTGGGCGGCAGGACAGGCCTGGGATGCACCTCAGGCCTTGCATGGCAGACACACACCCAGAGCTGCCCCAGCCCTCCCGCACCTCCCTTGGGAGCCGGCTCTTCTGCCTTTCAATAGGATTCTGGTTGCCCTTCCGGTGTCCCTCCCGTTCCAGCTCTGCTCTGCCAGCCCAGTTCCCAAGAGCGCACCCACAGGATCCAGCCCCAAGCGTCAATCCCTCTCCCAGCCGGCTGGGTGGCATTTGCTGGGTGCCGGTAAGCAACTTCCACGACACACCCGAGGCAGCTGCACGTCCGCGGGGGAGATGAAGGATCCCTCGGCAGCACCCGGAGAGGGCTGGGGAGCACCCCACACTGCTCTGCTGGAAAGTGCCATAGAAGGGCTGGCTCCATCCCAGGTAGTGAACCCCGTTTGGCTCTCTACGCAGGGAGCTGGGCTCTGGGAGGCCGGGCAGAGCTGGGCAAGGAGCCGTTCTCCCCCTCCTCTGCCCAACAGCCCCAGCCCTGAGCCACTGGGCGTATGTGGCCGCTGCAGGGGGCTCAGAGAGCAGCTGCATGCCCGTACCCACTGGAAGTCCCTTTGGGAGGGGGGCAGGGCCGAGGTAGTGTGAGATGGGGCCAGGAAGGGAGAGGTCAGGGCCAGACTGCCCCTACTCTGCCATACCACAAATGCCCCCTCCCCCTGCCACCAGGGCCCCACTCCGGCTACCAGAGAGGACTCAAAGGCAGGTGGAGCTGGGGCGGGCCGGGTGTCTGTGCCCACGTCTGTATTGCTGGGACGGGTGGGGCAGTCTAGGTCAGCCCCTGCCCTGAGCCCCGGGGCAGGCCTATGCTGGTGCAGCAACTCTCCGCCCCCGTTCCTTGGCGCTGGACTGTGCCTGGCCACTCACTTCTCGCAGGGCGCTGCTGCCAGCTCTTGGTTCCCCAGCCCCAGCCGGCCTACGGGCAACCAGAATGGCTCTTTGCCCCATCCCTGAGCCAGCCAGCCCGTGGGCCGGAGGGCCAGTGAGCCACGGCAGCCTCCTTGGAGCTGTCTGGAGCCCAGGCTGCCCCTGGCAGAGGTTGACTCTGCAGGCCCCGGAGTGGGACTGGGCAGAGCAGGGAAAGTCCCGTCTGCTGGGAGGGCCCGAGGGAGGCAGCTTGACCCCTGCAACCTGCCGGCAGGGAGGCTTATCCCCATGGTGCCGGGCTGGAGGGAGCTGGGCTCCAGGCCTGCCCCCGGCCGTGGGGCCGGGAGGTAGCAGGGCCGCCTGCTCGGCCAAGCTCCTGCCCCATGGCAGTGCCCACAGCAGAGTCGCTCCCAGCCGGGTGGCCACCAGGCGGAGTCTGAGGGTCTCTTGTGCAGCGAGGGATCCAGGCAGAGCCCACGGGACTGGGCGCTGGGCACGGACCGGCTCACACGCAGCAATCCCCTGGCAGGGGCTCTCCCCACTCTGCCCCAGCGCTGGAGGGGCCCACGGCCAGGGGGTGGTCCCTCCCGCCAAAGCTCGCAGGCAGCTGGGCCCAGGGCAGGGAGCGGCTGGGACAGCACCTGGCAAAGCCCCCCCACTCCCCAAGTTCTCAGCCCCTCCCTGCACTTGGCCACAGCCCGCTGGGCTGTAAGGAAGGAGGGGGGCTCCACCTAGTGGAGAAAGGGCCGCACCACAGCTGGGAGGGAGGTGCCAGGGCAGGTTGGCGTGCCCGACCCTGGTGCCATGCCTGCTGCCCGGGCACACTGGGGGAGACACAGCCCCCTGAGGGGTGATGCTGCTGGGGGGGGTCAGGTCTGGAAGAGGGGGCCTGTCGCAGAAGCCAGCGGGGAGGCGCCTGCCATGCCTCGGTGGGCAGAGTGTGCCCGGCCACAAGCCCATACAGTCCTACCAGGACCACCACCCCCACCCCCTGCCTGTAGCACGTGGGCGGCACATCCAGGCCCTGGCAGGGGCAGGCAGAGAGACGGGGGAGCCCAGTCCCCCAGCACCCCCATTCCCAGCTGCCACTTGCACAGGGTCAGCGCTGGGCAACGTTTATTGTGCATCCCATGACTGAGCGCCCACGGTCCCCAGCACAGCCCGCCACCTGCTCGGGCAGCCCCCCAGTCCGGCGCCAGGCCTGGGGGAGGCAGCCCTGTGCCCCGCTTTGTGGTACAGCCAGCCAGGGGCCAGGCCACACCCCAGTCCCATTCCCGCCACACGTCAGCCTCCTGCAGACCCGGAACGGGACCGTCGGGCGCGGCCGCTCCCGTGCCAGCGCCCCAGGGACCGCGCCGGCTCCGACCCCCGGGAGCGCTGCCTGCTCCCTGGACCCTCCCTGTCCCTAGCAACGGCTGAGGGGGCGGGTGGCGCCGGTCACGGTGAACTCCGCCTGCAGGACCTCGGAGCTGGCCCGCGTCTCCTGGCCCGGCTGCTGCCCTCCGACGAAGAGCGTGAAGGCGCCTGGCTCCAGCACCCACTGCTCGGCCCAGACGGCGCGGCGCGCGGGGGGCACCTGGAACAGCAGCTTGGCGGCCCGGCCTGCGGCCACGGGCACCCGGCGGAAGCCCACCAGCTGCCAGCGGGGCACGGGCACGGAGGACTGTGCCCAGCGCAGGTACAGCTGCACCACCTGCGGGGAGGGGAGAGGTGGGCGAGGAACAGCCACGGGGAGCCAAGCACCCGGGCCAGGCCTGCGGGGGTAGGGGGTGCTCTCCATGGGCAGTGCCACGACGCTGAGGCAGCCCGAGCTACCGGCGGGGGCAGAACCGTGGCACAGCCCCCCCCCCCCCCACTGCCACAGGAGTCAGCAGGACGCCACCTCTCCTGCCCCTCAGCCCAAGACAGGAGCCCTCAGCGCAAAGGGCTGGCACAGGGCCCGTATGACAGTCCCACCCCCCCCAAGCCCTGCCCTGCCTCACAGGACACCCCCAGGCCTCTTCCCCCCCACACCCGCCGATCTGGGGCAGGGAGAGCGCTCACCTCCTCACCGTCCCTCTGCCCAGTGTTCTCCACCACCACGGAGACGCTGAGGTTGGCACAGAGGGGCAGCGCCGTGGGGCTCAGGGCCAGGTCCCGGTACTGGAACGTGGTGTAGGACAGTCCATAGCCAAAGGGGTAGAGCGGGGCCTCTGGCCCATAGTACCGGTACGTGCGCCCCTCCATGGTGTAATTCTCCATGGCTGGCACCTGCAGCCACAAGGGATGGAAGACGACAGCCACGGGCCACGGTGCCGTGCCAGCCTCAGGGGAGCGGGATGGGGCCACGGCGCCGTGCCAGCCTCAGGGGGAGGGATGGGGCCACGGCGCCGTGCCAGCCTCAGGGGGGCGGGATGGGGCCACGGCGCCGTGCCAGCCTCAGGGGGGTGGGCTGGGGCCACGGTGCCGTGCCAGCCTCAGGGGGGGGTGGGCTGGGGCCACGGCGCCGTGCCAGCCTCAGGGGGGCGGGCTGGGGCCACGGCGCCGTGCCAGCCTCAGGGGGGTGGGCTGGGGCCACGGTGCCGTGCCAGCCTCAGGGGGAGGGATGGGGCCACGGTGCCGTGCCAGGCCCGGGAGGGCAGGCTGGGGATATGGTGCCATGCTGGTCTCAGGACTAGGTGGGGGAACTGGGCCTCCCCGGGCTATGGGGCCATGGAGGGATGGGCACAGGCTGCAGGGCCCCACCAGCCCTGGGGATGGGGGGCAGGAGGCAGGCTCACGGCCCTGCTCTCTGGGGCTGGAGCTGTGCAGACAGCTGGGCTCTGTGCTCAGAGCTGCTGGTCCCAGGGCAGGCGCTGTGGGGCTGTGGGGCTGCGGGGGGGGGGGTCACTGTCATTGTGCCAGGGCCGCAGGCATCTCCCGCCGGGCCCGCAACCCATTTCTGCCCCCCCCCCCCAGCAGAGGGTGACCCTGGGCCTTACCTGGTGCATGCCAGCCGGCCATGTGGCTGGGAGCCTGCCTGCTGGGTTCGCCCCCTCCTGCCCCAGCAACACCTGGGCCATGGCCAGGCCGGTGGCCTGCGCTGGGAAGAAGCACTCCAGGATGGCGCCCACCCCGGGGTGGGCCTGGGCCCAGCTCACGTCCAGTGGCCCCGCGTTGAACAGCAGCAGGATGACGGGGCGCCCCCCGGCTGGAAGGGACAGGCCACGTCAGTTCAGAGCCCGTTCCCTTGGCAGGGCAGCAAGACACCGGGGCCTGCCACCCGATCAGGGAGGCCCGGGGCAGAGGGGGGCCTGCAGGGCAGGGGATGCTGGGGGGTCTCATTGCTGGACAGGCCGGCTGAAGCCCAATTGTCTGTTCCTCTGGGTTCTTCTGTGAGAGCCCATCACCACGGTCTCTGGGCTAGGCACAATCCCAGTGGCACTGGGCTCAGGGTGACCCACGGGGAGGGGCAATGGGGAGATGGGCCCCACATGAGGGTGGGCTGAGCCTTAGGGGGGGCCCCCTGGCATCTCCCCACGCTGCCTCACCCCAGGTCACAGCGTCCTGCAGCAGCTCCTGCTGGTGCCCGGGTAGGGACAGGTCCCGTCGGTCGTTCGACTCCATCTCCAGGTCGATCCCTGAGCAGGAAGAGCCAGCGCCAGTCAGTGCGATACCCCGGCCTGCCAGGGGCCGGGCTGGGCTGCGTCCTCCATGCAGCGCCCGGGCCTCCTCTCCATCCCCCGCACGGCGGGGGCATGAGGCAGGAGGAGCATCCTGGCCCCCCAGCCAAGGACAGGGAACCACGAGACTGGCGGGGCTCCCGGCTGAGCCGGGAATTGTGGGAGGAGGCGCCATGCTGAGATGTAGCCCACACCGCACCCTTCGGGCAACAGGCAGCCTGGCTAGAACCTGGGTCCTGCCCGTCCTGGGCACTCGCGGACTGACATGGTGGGAGGCCAGTCACACAACCGGCAGGCCTGACTCCTGAGGCAGCGGGCTCCGCCACGTCCCCGCCGCCCTGGGCTCCGCCACAGCCCCCCCCCCACCCCGGGCTCCCCCACAGCCCCAGTGCCCGACTCCATCGCGCCCCCCCCCCCGGGCTCCGCCACGGCTCCCCCGCCCCAGGCTCCGCCACGGCCCCCTCCCCTGCCTCAACTGCCCTACGGCCTCAGCAGATTTGGAGCGGTAGGAAGCAAGTGCCAGGGCACCAGACTGGCTTTGAGCAGCACTGGGAAGGGCCCAGCTCCACCCCCTGCCGCCTGGTGACCCTGCTCCCCCGCCCGCCTCTTGCCCTTCATACCTGTGCCCAGGCACACCACCACGATGTCGGCCGCCCGGACCGCAGCCTCCACCTCGCCTGGCGAGTAGGGCTGGCACGTGGGCTCGCGGCAGCCCGCGGCGAAGCTGATATTGGCTGGCAGGGTCTCCAGGCCCCTCCTGCACCGGGACAGGAGCCGCGTCACTGAACTGGGGTTTGTGCCACAGTGCCCGGGTGCCCCCTCTGAATGGAGATCCCTCCCTCAGCAGAACCCAGTGGGGCCATGGGGTGATACTGCACCGTGCCAGGCAGGGGAGGGTGCCCCCAACACCTCTTTGCCCAGGGAGCTGCCCAGCTCGGACACGGGTGCCATGCGCCCAGCCTGTGGGGCAGGGACATTCCCCAGCACCCTCCCTGCCCGGCTGCTGATGGAACAAGGCAGCAGACCGAGCTCAGAGCGGGGGGAGCCCCGTAACCAATGGGGGGGGCTGCTCTTGCCTTACCTGGGGGTGTAGATGTATTGGGGGTCCGGGATGGGCGCGTAGTCCCCAAACAGCACCCTGGGGTTGTCAGCAAAGGGGCCGACCACCTGCAGAGGGGAAACAGCTGAGGGGGAGGCAGGAGCCGCCCGCTTCACCCTGCCAGCCCCAGCGCCCAAGAGGTGCACAGGAGTCCGGGGGAGTAGGGCCGGGGGCGCTATGGGGAGGGGGCGCTATGGGGAGGGGGCATTTGGGGGCAATGGAATAAGCTGGGTGGGCCAAGCATTGGCCTGAAGCAGCCCCTGGCAGCCTTGAACCCCAATATGGGGCAAGGCTTCCTGTGCTGCATCCCCCGAGACGCACTGTGCAGTGCCCGCCGCCCCGGGGCCCCTCCCCCGAGCAGCCCCCGCCGCCCCGGGGCCCCTCCCCCGAGCAGCCCCCGCCGCCCCGGGGCCCCGCTGTGCCGCACCTGTCCTGGGCCCCTCCCAATCAGGGCCCACCACCCCTGGCACTTCCCGCCACACTGTGCACCACCTTCTGCCCCGGGGCTCCCTGCTAGCCCCAGGCACCCTGAAAACCACCTGCTGCCCTGGGCTCTCTGCGCAGCACCTGCCACCCCCAATCAGCACCTGCTGCCCCAGGTTCCCCCTCCCTCAGGCCCCACCAGGCAGTACCTGCCCCAAGCCCCCCTGGGCAGCACCCGCTTAGGCCCCCAGCTCCCACCCGGCCTCGCTCTCTCTGGCTCTCATCCGCCAGGCCCCCGTGCCCGCTGGGACCTGCCGCCTGAGGGGTGGGGGCTGCAGCGTGCTCCCGTGGGGAGGCGTCCGTCATGGGGCAGGGGCAGGGCACACAGTGGCTGAGGTCAGGAGGATCCCAGCCTGGCTTTCCCGCCCAGTGGGACACTGACCGCGATGCGCTTGCCAGCCAGGGCCTGGGCGCTGAGGGGCAGCGCCCCCTGCTGGTTCTTCAGCAGCACGAAGCTCTGGACGGCAGCCTGCAGGGCCAGGGTCCGGTGGGCGCGGCTCTGCACGGCGCTGAGGTCCAGGGCGCTGTAGGGGTTCATGGCAGGGGGGTCGAACTCCCCCAGTCGCAGGCGCGTGTAGAAGAGAGGTCGGACCCGGGCTCTCACCGTCTGCAGAGAGCAGCCAGGGCCTGTTACACCGCGGGTGGGGGTGGGAGAGGCAGCCAGAGCCTATTGCACCAGGGGTGGGGTGGGGGGAGAAGCAGCCAGAGCCGGTTACACCAGCGGGAGGGGGGGGGGGGTGGGGGAGGGGGGGAAGGAGAGGCAGCCAGGGCCTGTTACACTGGGGGGAGGGGTGGGGTATGTATGGGGGGAGGCAGCCAGGGCCTGTTACACCGAGGGGAAGGGGGGGTGGAGAGGCAGCCAGAGCCTGTTGCTCCGGCGACGGCAGCCAGAGCTCAGATCTGGGGGGGCTTCTGCTGCCCCGCTAATCCCAGGGACACCCTGCGCCCTCCGCCAGCCCCAAGCAGGGGGAGCCACCAAGTCCAGGCCCTGCTGCAGTAGAGTCACCCCACCAGGGCAAGGGTGGCCCCTCCCCCACAGGCTGCCCCCAGGGGTTCTCACCTCCAGCGTGATGTTGCCCTGGGCCACAGCCTTGCTGATGCTCATGAAGACGTTGTCCCTCAGGCTGCTGGAGAGCTCCAGGTTGCAGCCCGCGTTCACGGAGGCTGCAGCGTGGCAGAGAGACAGGGACCAGCGCGTCACCAGGGCTCAGGCTCTGCCCCCCCGCCCCAAGAGCTCCCAACCCAACTGAGTAGCCCCTGCCGCCTGCCAGTCTGGGGGCAACCAGCTCAGCTCTCCAACTGAGGCGCCAGCACCCTTGTTAACTAGGCCTCACGGGGCTTGGGAAGGGGAACAGCAGGGTGTGTACAGGGGGGGAAACCGAGGCACACGCATGACTTGCCCAGGGTCACACAGCAAGTCAGTGGCAGAGCTGAGGAGAGAACCCAGGGGTCCTGACCCTCAAAGCAGAGCCCAGCCTTTTCTCCTTCCCTCAAGCCGCCACGGGCTGTGCTAGAACCAGCAGCAAGAGGGCCATGCCCTGCGCCCAGGCTCACCGATGGCCGTCTCCAGAAAGCTGTGTGTGTAGCGATGGGCCAGCATGATCAGCTCCACGGCCCCCTCGTCACTCACCACGTAGCCCTGGAAGCCCCACTCGGCCCGCAGGATGTCGGTCAGCAGCTTCTTGTTGGCGCAGGCGGGCACGCCGTTGATCCTGCCGGGTTGGGTCTAGCGCTTAGTGCAGTGCCCAAGGCAGCCACCTCTGGGGTGGGGCATGGCAGCTGGTTAACAGCGCCGGGCAGTTTGGCCCACTACACTGGATTGTGGTTGCTGGGGGATGGATGTCAGCAGAAAGTAACTGCCCCCTGGCAACCTCAGGCCACAGGGCTCCTGCCCTAACTCCCGCCGGAAGGGCCAGGAGACCACCAACAATGAGAGATGGAGAGAACCGAGGTCTGGCTTCGCTTTCCCCAGAGCAGGGTGCAGGGGATGGGCTCAGCCGAGACCAAGTGGAATAAGTCTCCCCCTTGAGCCACCTGGGGACTCCTCCTGCATCCCAAAAAGAGCCACCCTGCACCGCTCCAACGCTGGACAGCTGCTGTGGGGCTTGGAATGCTCACCTGCAGTGGGGTGGGTGGGAAAGAACAGCCCTCCTCTCCCCCAGGCTGAGCTAATGCTTAGCTTGGGCAGGGAGCAGTCTGCAGAGACCCCCTGCCCCACGCTCAGCCCCCCACCACATGTCCCGTCTCAGTGAACATAAGAACAACTATACTGGGTCAGACCAAAGGTCCATCTAGCCCAGGATCCTGTCTTCTGATAGTGGCCAATGCCAGGGGCCCCAGAGGGAGGGATCACAACAGCTAATCATCACGTGATCCCTCTCCTGTCACCCATTTCCAGACGAACAGAGACTAGGGACACCATTCCCACCCATCCTGGCTAATAAGTATCGATGGACTTAATCTTCATGAATGTGTCTAGTTCTTTATTGAACCCTATTTAAGTCCTGGTCTTCACAACATCCTCTGGCAAGGAGTTCCACAGGTTGACTGTGCGCTACGTGAAGAAAAACTTCCTTTTATTTTAAACCTGCTACCTATTAATTTCATTGGTGACCCCTAGTTCTTACATTATGGGAACAAGTAAATAACTTTTCCTTATTCACTTTCTCCACACCTGTCATAACTCTATAGCCCTCTATCGTATCCCCTCTTAGCCAACTCTTTTCTTAGCTGAAAAATCCCAGTTTTTTTAATCTCTTTTCATGAGACCTGTTCCAAACCTCTAATCCTTTTTGCTGCTCTTTTCTGAACTTTTTCCAATGCCAAGATAGCTTTTTTGCGATGAGGCCACCACACCCGTACACAGTATTGGAGATGTGGGCGTATCATGGATCTAGACAGAGGCAATCAAATATGCTCTGTCTTAGTCTCTATCCCTTTTTAAATGATTCCTAACATTGTTTGCTTTTCCGACAGCCGCGGCCCATTGAGTGGATGGCTTCAGAGAACTGTCCACACTGACTCCAAGAGCTCTCTCGAGCGGTAACTGCTAAGTTAGTTCCCATCTGTCCAGCCAGGGGCCCGCCTTGGCCCGTACCTGTTGTAGCTGCACATGACGCTGTAGGAGCCGGCATCCACACAGGCCTGGAACTGGGGCAGGAAGGTCATTCTCCAGTCCCGCTCTAGCACCTGCCAGACGCAGAGCGCTTGGTCAGTGCCAGGAGCCTGGTGCGACACCCCCGGGGGGTTCCCAACATCAGCCCTGGTGGAGCTCACTCACACCCAGGAATCTCTCGGTGTCACCTGGCAGAGAGCCTGCAGGGGCCACAGACTCATACAGGGACACCCTAGGCCCAGGGTAGCATGTGAGGTGTCTCCTGCGGGTCGTAAACGAGTGCATGGGTCATATTTCCAGCATTGTGTCCACACTGAAAACCACTTTCCGAAGGCAGCACAGTGACATCTCGCCTGGTTCTTTGCAGGCAGGGGGTGACAGAGTCTCATTTCTCTCTCTGGTCACATGCTTACTGTGCACCCTAGGTCTCCCAAGGGGTGCCTATTTGCAAACCACGCCTATGTTCAGTACACCAGGCCTTGGATTGGGAAATCGCCACGAGGGAAAAGCTACAGGAAAAACCATCAGCTGAGTGTGGGGGAGGCTGCTTAGGACTGAGATCAAAGGTTGAGTCTGGTGTTTCAGGTACGGCAAAGCAACACGGTAACTTTCCCCTAGCAGGCAAGCTGACAGCGTGCCTTGGCTCCCGAATGGAGACCACAGCCAAGCCTGGAAGAGCAATGCTCACAAGCCATCTATCAGGCAGAAAAGCAGCTACAGAAACAAACTTAGGATCCGCCCAGGGTCAGAGACTCCGAGGTTAGAAAGGAGCTTTGCAAGCCAGTCTGACCTCCGCTCACGTGCAGGCCAGAGAACCGCGCCACAATTCCTGCGCAGATCTTTAGGAAAACCTCATATGTGGCTGTTGTGAAAGGAAGGTATTGAGGCCTACCCAGAATATGTCAAATGAGCACCAGTTTAATTGTAAGTGGAAAGGAAAGGCAGCACTGTGAGATACAGGAGATAAAAATAAAAACCAAATTTGATTGGATGACCAACAATAACCCCGCTTTTAGGGAAGTAAGTAAATCAGACAGCAGTATGCAACAAAGTGCTGATTACCCCAAATGGAGCAGACGAAAGTTTTTGTAAGGGCAGAATGAGACAACAAAAATCTAACGTCAGCAATTGTCAGGCGAATGGAAGAGTAACAAAATACCGAAACAGGGTATATAAGGTTAGCTGAAACAGACCAAGAACAGACAGGCTGCGAATCCAAAAAGCTAGGTCTGATCAACCAAGGCTCCCTCCCCGGCGCTGAATCTCGCTGCCGCACATAAGCTCCGAAAAGGGAACGAACACCGGTCGTAAGTTGCAACGAAAAATCCAAAGAAAGGAAAAACATAAAGAAAAGAATATCTCCTGAATCTAAGCAATGCTTCTGTCTTTCTTAACGTGAGTATTATATATTTGTTAACTCCATAAATTGTTTAAAGGTAACTCAGGAGGGTCTATCTGTAGGAGAAGTTATTATTTCTTGTTTTTTTTTTTTTAACTGTACTGTTTTTCTACTTTTTCTTTGTATATTATATTGTTTTAAAAGAATCAAAAATAGTGAATTGATTTAAATGGAAAATTAATTATAAAGTAAATAGAAAAAATAAAAAATCTTTCTTTGACCCTAAAAAGAAGTATTCCTCTGTCTGTGGTTTCAAATCCTTTAAAGAACCAAACCCGGTTACCGAAAGCTGTGAAACTGCCCAGTGATGGAGACCGGTCCCCCTCCCCACGCGTGCTCCGGCATCAGGGACGA
Source organism: Pelodiscus sinensis (assembly GCF_052426305.1). Lineage (NCBI taxonomy): Eukaryota > Metazoa > Chordata > Testudines > Trionychidae > Pelodiscus > Pelodiscus sinensis. The sequence continues at coordinate 9,038,474 of NC_143077.1, read as the reverse complement.
GTTTATTTGACACAGAGTCGTTCCCATCACTCGACTCACGCGATTTCACTGCCAAGTGGGGCAGTGAGCGGAGGTGGAACTGGCCTGCTCTTTTGGAGCATCCTGCATGTGTCTGGAGTGCGGCTATTGCACGCCTGTAGATGAGACAGCAGGACGGTGCTCGTGGCCAGTGGAGCTGATCCCTGGCAGGCACAGACCAGCCTCTTGTGCGAGGGGCAGATGGGAGCGAGGTCCCTCAGGGCCCTGGGTTTCTCCAGGCAGCGTCACACTCACCTTGGCATCAAAAGTGAACCTGGAGACAGGCACGTTCTCGGGCCCCCCGTGCACGCTGAAGTGCTTGCAGCCGGCACTGGCCTTGACATACCGAGGGTGGTCACCCTGCAGCCCCTGCACGAAGGCCACGGCCAGCTCTGCGCTCAGGAACGGGTCTTCGCCGTATGTCTCCTGGGGACAGACGGACAGGCGTGATGCTGCTGCTGCCTCTGGCCCTCCTGTGGGGGCCAGGGGTCACATCCCACCACCAGTGTTCCCTCTAATCTTTTCCATCCATGACGGATGTTTTCTACCCATGTGCAGAATACATTTTGTAATGTGCACTGAAGAACGTGTGGATGTGCACCACATGGAGAAACACGAATCTAGCTGTGAGCGCTCTGGAACAGGGAACACTGCTCATCGCTCATCGCTTGGCAACAGCTGCCAATTCCCCACCTCCCTTCCAAACAGCCCTGCCACCGCCTGAGGACTTGTGGGACTTGTGGGGGCTCAGTCCAGTCCCCCATGGGCAGGTACATCGTGGACACGCTTGAGCAAGGGGTGTTAAGCACAGCCTCAGCACAGAGGGCAATGGGCCATTAGGGGAGAGAAGGATTTTGCCGGTCCCCCTGCAATCCCAGCCCTGGGCTCCCCACACACCCTGGTCTGTCTGTGTTACCTGGTTCCTGCCCCACAGCGGGTGTCTCATGATGTTCAGCACGGGGCTAAAGCAGCTGAGGCCTGTGTGGTCGCCATAGTTGCCGGTGGACACGAAGTAGTTGTGCTTGGCCCTCACTTCCGTGGCGGTGGCATTGGCCACGCGGTAGATGAGCTCGGGACTGCGGGGAAGGGAGGGGGCAGCTGAAGCATGGGGGGAAGGGCGAATGAGCCAGGGCTGTGCCCCGAAAGGGGACATGGCCCCAACATGGCCGCCCCACCTCCCTCCCCGGCCAGTACCTGAAGGAGGCGGCCAAGCCCAGTGCTTGGGGGAAGGCCGTGGCCCAGCCCGGGGCTTCCGCGTCGCCCCTTAGGCACTCGGTGTTCCAGTTGTAGGGCTTGATCCCCAGCCGCTCAATGGGGGGCGCTGGCCCGTTGTGCTGGGCGCCACCTCTCGCCATCTGTGGGGGCACACTGCAGTGAGGAAGGGGGCACTCAGGGACCTCCGGGGCTGGACGCTCTGCCCAGGGGCTGGTTCCTGGCCCTGCAGAGGCAGCCGGCTTGCTCTGCTCGTCCATGCCAGATCCTAAAAACCCCTCCCCATTGGTCTCATTCCCAGCTTCCTCCCCTTCGACTGACGGTCTTTATAGGGTGCCCCCGCCAGGCCCAGCCTCCTGCAGGGGGACATCAGTGCCCTGAGGATGCTGCCTCCCCCCCGGGGAGGGCCAAGGCCAGCGCTGCCCCGCAGAGGGGACGCAGCCCGTGGGGCGGACGCTGTGCTGGCAGCAGAGACCCCCAGCCGCGCCCTGCTCCATACCTGCAGCACCAGCTCCCCCAGGGTGAGTCGCCCCATGAGGTCGTCCAGCCGCTGCTCCCAGGGCAGGCTGGGGTCCTGGAAGGGGTAGTCCTGGGCCAGGCCCAGCCCTGCCGAGAGCAGCAGGGCCGCCGCGCCGAGCCAGCACATGGCGTCGAGGTTCCCAGGCAGCAGGGCACCGGCTGAGGAGAGAACGCGCCCATCGACACAGCACAGGGCACCTGCCGGCCCACACCAACCCCGCGGCCCTGGCACAGCGAGGCCGAGCGCCCCCAGACCGAGTGCCCTCCTCGGGCGGATCCCCATAAACCCCGCAGCCACAGGCCACCCTCTGGCACCCTGCAGGCCAGAGCTCCCCGGGCTCCAAACAGCCCCAGCCCTGCTGTGGCAACAAAGCCAGTGACTCGCCACAAGCCGGCTGGCACGTGCCACGCTGGGGAGCTGCGAGAGCCGCCCCGGATCCAGGGCACCGGGCCCCACAAATCCACAACCGCTGGCACCAACAGGGGCCCCCAGCCGGGAGCCCCGGCTACAAGCAGCTCCCGAGACCCGAAAGGAGGCGCTTGGGGGAGCCTGGCAGCCCCCTCTGTACCCGGCCCCCAGCAGCGGAGCAGAGCGCGTCCCTGCCAGGGGGTCCGGCGAACCATCCCTCGCCTCCGGCTCCCCGCGGGCTCAGTCACCGGCCGAGCGGGGCTCGCTGCGCTGCGCTGCGGGGCTGGCTCACGAGGCTGCGGGCTGCGCTCCGAGGGCGCAGGACGGGTTGGCGAGGACGGGGCCCCGCGCTGCGCTCCCGAGCGGCCGCCCCACGCCTCTCCGGCCGGGCCAGCCCCTTTCCCGGAAGCCTGGAGGAGGGAGGCGGCGCCGGGGAAGCCAAGCGCTTTCCCCGCCTCGCCCGCCGGCTTGGCAGGGGCTGGCCAGGCGCGGCGCGCCCGGCATGGGCCGCTGCGCCCCCGGGCCGGACCCAGGCTGGGTGGAGAGTGCGCAGGGAGGCGCATGAGCCCTGAGCGAGTCCCAGGGCTGCCACGGGCACCGGCGCCCTGCCCTGGTCTGTCTGCTGCCTGGCACCGAGAGAAAGGGGAACCCCCCCCGGATCGGGGTGAGGCTGGCGGGCGGGGAAAGGGCCCAAGCGCTGGGCCTGGCAGCGTCCTCGCCACGGTGGTGCCTTGCCTGAGCCGCCGGGGCCGGGTCCCTGGGGAGAGGAGCCCTTCAGCCCCCGGCAAAGGGCTAGTGGAGCAGGCCGAGTGGTCACCGAGACGCAGCCCTGCGGGCCCAGCCCCACCCTTCCCAGCTCCCCACAGGCCTGCTGCTCTGGAGCCAAGGGCCTCTGGGACCAGTGGCCCCCGGTCTCGTTGGGCTCAGACCCCAGCCCTGTGCTCTTGCGGGTTGTGGGAGCAGCACTGGCTGCAGGCAGGGCGGAGAGGACCCTGCTTTTGGGGTCTGTGCGGAGCCAGGCTGGGTCCCTCTGCTGCTGCAGGTGCCCTGTGGCACGGCCCAGCCGAGCCTGCCTGCTTCTGGTCCCTTTACAAGCGGGCTGGGCCGTAGGGGGCTGGGCCTGCGATCTGTGCTGCAGGCCAGGGCTGGCAAATCCTGTTTAATTCCTTAACAAATGATTAAAGGGTGTGTGGGGGAGGGGGGGGGGCTGCGGGGGGGCTGCCCCAGCTCAGCAGGGCTGGAGCGGGCCCCCCACCGCAAGCAAGTTCTGCTCCAACCTGGCTGGAGCGGCCCCTGCTTTTGCTTCCCCCCCCAGGGAGCAGCTGCTCATCCAAAGCAGCCCCTGCCTGCAGGGTGCCCAGGCCACCGCGGACAGGGGTTGCTCTGGACAAGGGAGCAGCCCTTGTCTGCAGCAGGTCCTCTGCGGGGCTGGAGCAGCTCTCAGCCTGTGGCAGGTGGAGAGCTGCTCCAGCCCCCACCCGTAAGCCTCCCTAGGCCAGGCCAGCTGCTTCCCTCAGGTCCCAGCCACGCTGGCCCCTGCTCTCGGGACAGGCAGACGAGGGCAGGACACGCGCCAATGGCAGGCGGCAGAGGGGGAGAGTGCTGAGGAATCCTGGCACTTCCCCCACCCCGCTGGATGGGGAGCCCGGCCTGGCTCTGCTCGGTTTGAGGCTGGAGTGAGTGCACGTTGTCCCTGCCTGGCACCGTGGAGACGAGAACGAGGCCTTGCGCCTTGAGCATCCGGATAGCAGGGACCTGGCCCAGCCGGCATGGCTTCCATGTGGCCAGCAGAGGGCAGGGCTCTCACGCATCGGCTCCAGCAGCTCTTGTGACAGGGCCACATCTGGGCACCGAGCCTCCAGGTAGCACCATGGGGAAGGGGGTTCCCTGGATCACGTCCATGCTGGACACGGGGGCTATTTGTATTAGTGCCACAGAGCGAACGCCCCAGCACCCGGTGGTCCTTATCCTACAATCTGCCCTCCCTCCCTTCCCGCCCAGCATCAGCTGGTTGTGGGGCCCTTGTGCCGACGTGACACGGACGTGCTTGCAGCTGGTGGGGTGCTGGGCTGGGGAGGGGCTGAGTCGCCCAGTGAACTGTCGGACTCTCGCCAGGGCGGTAACGGCACATGCTGCCTCTGGAGCAGCGTCCCCCTGGGCTCAGGCTGTGCCCTGGGAATCCCCTGCTGTCCCTCGGGGAAGTGCTGGTATCCAGGAGGCCCTGGGCTGACTCCCTAAAGCAGAGGGCTGCGGGGGGGCTGGCCCGGAGGAGACACCAGGACAGGGCTGTGTCTGGGCGATGAAGAGCAGCTGCGTGAGCCGGCGTGGTCGCCCCGTAGCATGGGCCACGAGATGCCAGCTGGCCAGCTTCCAGCTGCACCCACCTTTCCGGTTTCACAGCCCTGTGCAGATCCCCCGAGGGGCGCGCTGTGGGGCCCCCGCCCCCTCGGAGTTCCCAGCACAACCTGTTTTCAAGCAGATGCTTCAATGTGACTCCTCCTTGAAACCTGCCTCCAACAAGGCCCCGGCCGGCGCTAGCGGCAGAGCCGCCAAACAGCCACGTGATACCGCTGGGCCTGCCGACAGCCCGACAAGAATAAACCAGCCCGACAAGAATAAACCAGCGTGCCAGCCAAGAGCCCGGGGGCAGCCACCTCTCGCCACATCCACCCGTAGCCCTCCCCTCGCACAGCTGTGCTCACGGGCAGCCCCGCCTGACAAAGCGGTTAGGGGGACGGGATCCTGTCAGTGGCCCAGGAACCATTTTTGGAGGGGGGGGCTGTGCTGCTCCCTCCCCTTACCTCGGTCTGTGCCCCTCAGCGCTGGGACCCTGCCGGTGGGGCTGGTGGCCAGGTGCCTGGCCCCAGCATCTGGGCAGGGTCCTGCATGCAGGGCATGGGGGCGAAGCCAGCAGCCGAAGTGGGATCCGGCACTGGTTCAGGGACAACAGCTGAGCCCCTGTACGTGGGGATGGCAGCTGAATGGAAGCGGAGACCCCAGATGGGGAATAGTGGGGCTGGGGGCTGAGCACGTGGGCAGCCAAGGCATGTGGTCAGGATTCCCCAAACCTTGGGGTGCTGCTGCACCCCCTCCCCCGCCCCCTCCTTCCTGCACCTGTGGATCCTGGGAGCGAAGACTCCAGCTGGCGGGTGCAAGCTGCTGCTAACCCCCGGACAGGAGATCAGAGGAGTGGCCAGAGCACAGGGGTGGTGCTCTCCAAGCTGCCTTCGTGCAGGCTGCTGCCCGCTCTGTGTGGCTGCACGGCTCTGCATGTGCGCGCTCGCACGGCCGCCAGGGGAACGCGCCCCAGAGGCAGCTGCCGGGCAGCGAGGCCTGGGGCTTCCTGCACGGCCCCTCTGCCCCGCAGAAGTGACACAGAGGTGCCCGTGGACAGGCTGGTTGTGGGGACACGGGTGTCAACCCACAGTGACTCCCGAGAGGCGGCTTCAGAGCCACGTGGGTGGAACCAGCCCATGGTCTGCACCAGCTCGCCCTGTTGGCCCGGAGCAGCTGCCCTGCCGGAGAGCAGGAGCGTGCACCGTGTGGAGCCCCAGGAGCTGGGGAGCCCCAGGAGCCCCAGGAGCGTGGGGTAGCTACTTGGGCAGGGCCTGGCCTGGGATGGCTCAGTTCTTGCTCCCAGGTCCTGCCCCTTTGTGCCTTGCCCCCAGCAAAGACCCCGACTGGTCAGCTACTGCCCTGGGCACACGGCCTGACTCCTTCGCAGGCACCGAGCTGAGGCCTTGTTCCAGCCATTGTCGGCCTCCGTGCCTGCCCTCGCCCAGCACTTGCTTCTCCCTGCGGAATAGGCGCAGGCACATGCAGGTCCCAGTGCAGCCCGACCCCTGTGCCAGCCTGGGATTCCCTCTGTGTGCGTGCGTCTGGGAGGTGGGCCCGTGTGCCGGGCAGGGGTGGGCGTGCCGGGGGGGGAGGGGAGGCATGTCTCCTGGCATCTCCTCTCTAGCACGGCTTTGGAGAGGAAGGAGGGAAGTGGGAATCATGAACATACCACAGTGCCAGGACCCAAACCACCTGCCTTCCAGAGACGCCTGGCTCGGCCCCTCGGCCTGCCGCTCCCTGGGCTTTAACCCCCTGGGCGCCGCGTGGGAGGTGTCTGCCCTCCCCGCCCTGCACCCATTTTGTAACAACCCCAGGGCTCCTTCGCTGAGGTGCAGAGGCCTCAAGGCGAGCCAGCCCTTTGCCTGAGCTGGGCCCAGGGTCCGGTGCCTGCCTTCGGGGAGGGGCCCAGGGCCAGATGAGGGAACCTGCCAGCTTTGCCTTCTTCATGCCGAAGCGCCTCGTGGCTCTGAGACGTCTCCATGGGGCTGTAACTGCCCCAGGAGCTGCTCCCTGTTGGCAGAGCCTGGCCATGTAACAGAGGGGTCGAAAGGACGGGACACAGGGTCAGGACTCCTGGGTTCTCTTCCCACTCCTCTGCTGACGCCCTGGGTGACCTCGGCACAGCCGGGGCCTGCTGGGTGCCTGCCTTTCCCTGGCCGTGAGGTGGGGACACCAGTGCTCACGTGGGGCTGGGCATCTCCGTCCCCTCCCGGCTGTTGGGCTCCCCAGTGCCGCCTCACCTGGAGAGGGGCACAGAGCCCCTGGGCCAAGCCACGCCAGCCCACGTCTCCTGTCCCAGGCCCAGAGCGCACAGCAGGCCCCTTCTGAGGTTTCTGAGCCCAGGGGCCGTTGGGTTCAGGGGTGGCACGTTCTCAGAGCAAACCTGCCCCGGGCCGCCCCTCCCGCAGCAGTGGGGGCTCGGCCTTCCCCATCCTCCCGGCCTGTTTTGTCTGCACGCCAAGCCAGCCTGACCAGCTGGGAGCGGCCCGGCCACGACGGCCCAGGCTGGGGGAGCAGGTGCCAAAGGGGGGAGTGAGGAATGTCCACAGGGCACAGCCAGCTTTGGTCTCCACAGCGTGTTCCCAGTGAGAGCCGATGGGCCTGCAGCCAGACCCAGGGCGCAGGGGCTCCGGGGACAAGCCTCCTAACCGGCCTCCGCAGGGCTTGCCCGCAGCCCGGCCTCGGCACCTCCCCGCCGCGGGTCAGAGGCTGCCGCAGAGTTCCGCTGCACGGGGGTACGCGAGAGAGCCCATCGGTGCGCCCCGCCGGGGAGCAGCCCCCCAGCTCCTGCCCAGCGACTCATTCCAGCACAGCTGTGCTCTCCACTGCCGCTTTATCTGAACAACCTGACACAGTTGGGCCAGCCCCCGGGGAGCCCCCGGCCAGCTCCTGGGGAGCCAGCTGCTGAACTGGGAGGAGAGTCAGACCTGGACGCAGGCTGCGGGAGGGAGCCTGTCCTCTGTGCCTGGCGGCTGGGAAGAGCTCTGGGAGGAGGCGCCGCCCCCGGGCAGGGCTAAGCAGGTGTCCGCAGCGCTGTGCAAACTCGCCCTTCAGGCCCGGACCCACGTGCGGGAGCCTTCGCGGCCCATCTCCCCAGCAGAGACGGCCCAGCCCCTGCGAGCCGCCCCGTCTCGGGCCTTTCAGAAGTCCGCCGGCCGGATCATCATGGTGGTGGCCTTGAGCCTGTGGCTGGGTCCCTTCCAGTAGTGCCACTTCAGGCCGTTGTAGCGGGCCGTCGCGGAGCTGGTGGGGTAGTAAATCCCATTCAGGTTGGAGGGGCCGCAGGCATCGAACCACCAGCCTAGGGCATAGAGGGGAGGGTGGGGGAGGTCAGAGGGGCAGTGCCCAGACAGCGGCTGTTCTGGGAAGGAGGAAGCCGGGGCACAGACTGGTGCTCGGTGGAGGTGTCACTTTCCCAGTGCGGCCCAGAGAAACCCAGCTGTGAGCTCATGTCCCCTTGCCGGGGCATCCTGTGCCCCTACTCCCCCTGTGCCCCATGTCACCCTGTGCTCCTCGTCCCCTGTGCTCCTAGCCACCCTGTGCCCTGCATCACCCTGTGCCCCAAGCCATCCCGGGCCCCCTAACCATCCTGTGCCCCTAGCCATGATATTGCCCGGGGAGCTGCTGGGGGTGCTGTCTGCCTCAGCAGATGGCCTGGCCCATGGCCCAGTGTCTTGGTACCATGGGTATGTCTACACTACCACCCTAGTTCGAACTAGCGGGGTAATGTAGGCATACCGCACTTGCAAATGAAGCCCGGGATTTGAATTTCCCGGGCTTCATTTGCATAAGCCGGCTGGCGCCATTTTTAAATGCCGGCTTGTTCGAACCCCGTGCCGCGCGGCTACACGCGGCACGGGCTAGATAGTTCGGACTAGCAAGCCATTCCGCACTATCTGTACGCCTCGTGGAATGAGGTGTACAGATAGTGCGGAATGGCTTGCTAGTTCGAACTATCTAGCCCGTGCCGCGTGTAGCCGCGCGGCACGGAGTTCGAACAAGCCGGCATTTAAAAATGGCGCCAGCCGGCTTATGCAAATGAAGCCCGGGAAATTCAAATCCCGGGCTTCATTTGCAAGTGCGGTATGCCTACATTACCCCGCTAGTTCGAACTAGCGGGGTAGTGTAGACATACCCCATGATATTGGCGAGGGAGCTGCCGGCACATTGCCAGAGCTGGACTCACTGCGTGGGGGAGTGTGTGGGGGGGAGGAGGCAGGGAAGGGCTTTCGTTATCTCATTGCCAAGCTAGGGAGAGCCACAAAGCACAATTCACATGTGCCCAGAGCTAGGCAGCACGTTGCCAGGGGCCGACCGGGGTCAGCTTCCCACAGGGAGAGCTCGATGGACCCTGCCAGCTGGCACATGATGGAAGAGGCCCAGTGACACGCCTCCCAGCCTCAGTGCAGTCTCTTGGGGCTGAGTCCGCTATGAAGCCCGGCCAGCCCAGCCCCAGCCTGCATGGCTGAGGCCCGGAGTCGGCCCAAGCCCCGCAGCGCCCCCGGAGGCTGTTACCTCCGGTCGCCATCTGAGCACACTTGCAGCCGCATCGGTCGTTGTCGGCATCCTTGGTGCTGAAGGCCGTCCCCGGCGGGCTGAGGCTGCTCGTCCTGCCGGCCGTCCCGCTGTAGTTCCGCACGTAGAGCCTGGGGAGACACAGTCACGGGGTTGCCCAGGGTCCTGCCGCAGCTGCCCTGGCAGGGCTGGGCTCCTGGTATCAGAGAGGCAAGGGACCAGGTGGGCACAGTACGAGGCAGGCCTGGGTGCTGACAGCACGAAGGGAGTAGACCCACAAGCGCCTGCCAATCAGCGTCTCTGGCATGGACCAGGCTGTCTTCCACCAGGCCTCACCGCTTCCCTCCTTCCGGCTGGAGTTTCCCACAGCTCTGCTCCCTGGGGCTGGTCTGGCCAGCATCTCCTCAAGCCACCCCTTCCCTGCCGCTGTCTTCTCCCTGCTAACTCAGGGTATGTCTACACTACAGCGCTAATTTGAACTAACGGATACAGACTAAAAAACTAGGGCGAATTAGCGTTTTGCTAATTCGAACTAGCATGTCCACATTAAGTGGACCCTGAACCGGGGTTAAGGATGGCCGGAAGCAGTGCCGGCAGGGCATCAGATGAGGACTTAGAGCGTGGAGCTGCTGCCTCAGGCTAGCCGAGGGCTGTGCTTAAAGGGTCCTGACCCCCACCCCGGACATACAGTTCTCAGGGGTGCCCCGCTTGCAAAGCAGTCCTGGCTTGGAGTGCCCTGAGTGCCCACACTGGGCACAGCACAGCACTCGGCCATCAGCCCGGCTGCACTTGCCGCAGGCTGCCATCTGGGGAGAGGGGGCAATTGTGGGGCTGCAGGAGAGCTTCCATCCCCAGAAGCCCGCAGAGCCAGCCCAGTCCTCCCCATCGGGGGCTCGTACCCCATTCCTCCCTCACCTCCTTCCACTTACCCTTCCCTAGCCCCTCTTCCTGATGTACAAAATAAAGAAAACGTGTGGTCAAAAATAGAATCTCTCTTTATTGAACAAAACTCGGGGAGACTGGGAAAAGGAGGTGGGAGAGGGGAAGAGAGAGGGTGGGAGAGGGGAGGGCAACTAAAATGATCAGAGGTTTGGAACAGGTCCCATATGAAGAGAGGCTAAAGAGACTGGGACTTTTCAGTTTAGAAAAGAGGAGACTGAGCGGGGATAGGATAGAGGTCTATAAAAGCATGAGTGGGGTGGAGAGGGTGCATCAAGAAAAGTTCTTCATTAGTTCCCATAAAGAAGGACTAGAGGACACCAAAGGAAAGGAATGGGTAGCAGGCTTCAAACTAGTAACAGAAAGTTGTTCTTCACAAAGCAAAGAGTCAACCTGTGGAACTCCTTGCTGCAGGAGGCTGTGAAGGCTAGAACTAGAACAGAGTTTAAAGAGAAGTGAGATAAAGTGATGGAGGTTGGGTCCATGGAGTGGTATTAGCCAGGGGGTAGGAGTGGTGTCCCTGCCCAAAGTTTGTGGAAGGCTGGAGAGGGATGGCACGAGACAAATGGCTTGGTCACTGTCTTTGGTCCATCCCCTCCAGGGTCCCTAGGATTGGCCGCTGTCAGTGGACCACCTTGATTTTCATGCACACCTGCTCCTGGGTGGCCAGGCTGGCAGCTCTCCTCGTAGAATGAGGTCCACGATGTCCGCACTAGCCCAGGAAGGTGCCCGCCTCTTGCGGTCCCGGGCAAGCTCCCGGGAGACGCCAGCCTGGTCCCGGGAAGAGGGGGTGGGCTGGGGGGCATCGGGTGGCTGGCTTGAGCCGTGCCAGGTGTAGGATCTGCTGGCTGGGTGCTGGCAGGCTTGCACCTGGCACGGGCACCGTAGCCAGCCCGTGCCCCTTTAAGGGGCCCGGGGCCGGGAGGGGGGCAATAGAGTTTCCCTGGTGTTGGCCAGAGTGGCCACCAGGGAAAGCTGGGGAGGGCTAGCCTCCCACTAGTTTGAATTAAGGGGCTACACACCCCGTAATTCAAACTAGTAAGTTCGAACTAGGCTTAGTCCTCGTAGAATGAGGTTTACCTAGTTCGAACTAAGCGCTCCGCTAATTTGAATTAAGTTCGAATTAGCGGAGCGCTAGTTTAGCGCCTATCAAAGTTAATTCGAACTAACGTCTGTTAGTTCAAATTAACTTTGTAGTGTAGACATACCCCCAGGGCCCTGCAGAAGACTTCTTGCTGTCCAGGGCCTGCAGATGCCTGCCCTGTGCCAGGAGGAGGCAGCATTTACACTCATCCCTTGTTGGCTGGGTGAGAAGGGAGCCCTGCCCTGCCCCCGCAAGGCTCCAAGTCCCTGGCCCTTAAAGATTCAGTAGCAGGATCTGTCTTAGCTGCTATGACTCATCTGGGCCCTTTCTCTCTTTCACTGTATCTCCCTGGATTTTGTCAGGCCACCTGAAATCTTAGAGGCCACGTCACTGGATGAGAGGGACTTATTTACTTATTCCCACGATATAAGAACTAGGGGTCACCAAATGAAGTTAATAGGCAGCAGGTTTAAAACAAACCAAAGGAAGTTTTTCTTCACTCAGCACACAGTCAACCTGTGGAACTCCTTGCCAGAGGATATGGTGAAGGCTAGAACTTTAAGAGGGTTCAAAAAGAGCTATACAGATTCATGACGGTTAGGTCCACCAATAGCTATTAGCCAGGACAGGTAAGAATGGTGTCCCTAGCCTCTGTTTCTCTGGAGGTGGGTGACAGGGGAGGGATCACGTGAGGATTACCTATTGTGATCCCTCCCTCTGGGGCATTTGGTATTGGCCACTGTCGGCAGGCCGGATACTGGGCTAGATGGACCTTTGGTCTATCCCAGTCTGGCCGTTCTTATGTTCTTATGACCAGTGGAGCTCCGTGCCCACCCACAGTGTGGTGTGGTGTGGTGCGGCGTGGTGTGGTGTGGCGTGGTGTGGTGCGACAGGCCTGACATGGCCAGAGCAGCCCCTGCCCATGGTGAACTCAGCCTGGCTGAAGGAGCTCCAGTCTGCTGTGGGCCCGGAGCAGTACCTCCACCCGCCCTATGTACCGTATTTTCTGGCGTATAAGGCGACTGGGCGTATAAGACGACCCCCTAATTTTCTAGTTAAAACATAGGTTTTCGTCTTATACTCGCCGTATAAGACTACCCCCCCTTAAGAGGCCAACCGGTAGCGCCCCAGCGCCCCTCCGCCTCCCCGGCTTTGCTCCCGGTGTCCCTGGTCTGCTGGAGACGGTCCCCAGCAGACCAGAGGCACCGGGAGCAAAGCCGCAGCCGTGGCGGGGTCCCGCGCCTCTGCGGCTTTGCCAGAGCAAAGCCTCAGAAGCACAGCACCCCGCCGCTGCTCTGGCTTTGCTCCCAGTGCCCCTGGTCTGCTGGGGACCGTCTCCAGCAGACCAGGGACACTGGGAGCAAAGCCTCGGGGGAAGCCGGCAATGGGGCAGCCCAGGAGCACCTGGGCTGCCCCGCTGCCGGAGCCCCTCCGCGGCTTTGCTCCGCGTCTTCCTGGTCTGCAGACCAGGGAGACGCGGAGCAGCTTTTCTCGCCCCAGAGTACACGGGCGTCGGGACCACGAGGTCCCGCAGTCCGTGTCCTCCGGGGCGAGAAAAGCCCCGTTTGTACCTGCAAGTCGGGGACTGCCTGTATACCCGGCGTATAAGACGACCCCCGATTTTTGGGGGATGTTTTTTAGCATAAAAAGTCGTCTTATACGCCGGAAAATATGGTAAGCGCTTAACTGGTCCAACGTAACGTTTACCAATCGAACCGATCCAATGGGATTTTGCGCCCCTAGCGGCTATGCCCACGCTGCCTCTGCATGTGCCAAGTTGTGTGGGTGGGAACGGCCCCTCTGGAGCACTGGCCTTGGCAAGGGCGCCGCTTTGCATGCTGTCACTGCCCAGCCTGTCTGGAGCTGGGTGGAATGCGAGGAATGGCGGGAAGGACCTGCCACGGAGCCCTGCCAGCTGCTGGATGCGGGTTGTGTTTTGCTGGGGCCGTGGCCTCGTGTTTTGCTGGGGCCGATTGCCAAGAAGGACTCGGCCCCAACTCCCAGGATAAAAATGCCTCCACCGGTCCTGGAAAAGCTGCCTCTGTGTCTCACCAGAAAAAGCGTCTCACCAGTTCTGAACAACCAGGAGTCTTGGGGCACCCTAAAGATTAACAAAAAATGTGTCTGACGGAGTGGGATCCAGCCCACGAAAACAGGCCCAAATAAACGTGCAGGGCTTTCAGGCGGCAGGGGACTCCTCATCGTTTTTGCTGAGACAGACTAACTCAGTGTTTCTCTACCAGTGGTACGAGAACCCTTAGGGGTACTCGTGAGAAGTCTGGGGGGGGGGGGGGATACGTGCACTGAAATGTGGAGAAAACTGAATTTTTCTTTTAAGTTTTACAGCGCTTTATTATTTTTGTACTTTTTACACCCAAAAATTGCATCGCCCGCCTGGCTACGATTAAGTTGTTTAAACAAATGTGTTGCAATGGTAGAACTTTTTGTGTGTGTCTGAAAACTGTAGGTACGAGGGGTACTTATAATTTTTTTTGAAAAATGCCAACTTATAAAAAAAAAGTTGAGAAACACTGGACTAACACAGCTGCCTCTCTGACACTGGTCACCAGGCTGGGCCTCTCGGAGCCGAATTCTCAGCACTCGGGGAAAAGCCGTGAGATTGGATAAGTGGAGAAATAGCATCTTTTCCCGCTGGGGCTGCCGATCCCCGTTTATCAACAGGGTGGGGTGCTGCGGTGGCCAGGCCAGAAACCCTGACTGGATCATTCAGAACCCGGTCCAAAGCCCAGTCACTAGAGAGATTTCCACTGATTTCTGTTGGCTGTAGATCGGGCACAGAGTGAAATTTCTGCCCGGCGTTGGAGATTTCTGCTCTGCCTCGTTCAGGAAAGCAGGGTTAGCCTTGCCTTGCCGGAGCCAGGGCTCCCGGACTGAAAACGACATTCAAAGTTCTGAGGCTGAGGTTCCATCAGGTTTTAGCCAAGCTCGGCTGCTATGAAAGCTGTTTGATTCCCTTGGCCAACATGGAACCAGCAGGACACTAACATGGGCATTAACATGACTGCAGGAACCGGCAGGCAAAGGCTGCTGGGTGGGAGCAGGTTCCAGCAGGGAATGCTGGGTCTAAGGCCTGGGAGGCCCCAGCAGGAAAGCCTACAAGTCTGGATCTGCATCCAGAGTTTAATTGACAGCATCCTGAGAAGTGGGGAAACTGAGGCAGGGCACTTGCAGCACAGCCTCAGGCCACAAGGGGGCATGAAGGTGGCTGCTGGCCCATGCCCAGTGCATGAGGAGCTTCTGCACTCATGTCCAGGACCAGGCAGGGCGGGATCCCCCTTAGTGCACCAACGGCGGGACTCACCGATAGAGCTGCTCCTCGCTGCCCAGGTGGAAATGCTCGTACAGGGAGTAGGCCTCGTTGCTGTCCCAGTCCCGGAGCTGGACTCGGAGGGAATAGGAGCCCTGAGTGGAGAGCCGGTGGATGAAGTCATTTCCCAGCCAGTGTTCTCCAGAGGGGGACCCAAAACCCTGTGTGGAAAGATCAAAAACCCCGTGAAGCCAAGGCCCAGCCGGTGAGAATGGGGCTCGCACGGTGGCTGCCACCAGCCCAGAGAAAAGAGTTCCCAGCAATGTTCCCTCTGATTTTTCACCAATGTGCAGAATAAATTTTGTTGCGTGCACCGATTAATTGGTGGATGTGCACCACCCAGGGAAAGATGCTGCCGGCTGTGGGCGCTCTGCTAATCATTTGGGTGGCACCTGACTCTCCTGGGTGGCCGCCCAAGCGCTCAGCCAGGTTCTTGTGCTGTGAGTCTGTGCTGGAGGGGACTGACTCGGCTCTGCTCTGAGGGAACTGTCCATACGTGCAATGGTCATTCTGTAACTAGAGTGTCGCTGATCCCACTTCCAGGCTGCTGGGAGGCCTCAGGCTCCGGCACCTGGTTGGCTTTCCAAAACCAAAGCCGGCAGCACAGCGGTGTTCAGTGCAGCTGTTCCCAGCCCCTCCCTGCTTCCTGCTGCTGCCAGGGGTGGAACCAGGCCCTGGTTTGGAGGAGACACAGAATCTCCCCTATACCCAGATCCACCCCCACGATCCCCTCCCAGCGCCGTGGCTACAAAAGCACTTTCCAGGGCCAGCCCCATGACTAGTGGGCCGAGATCTTTTCCAGCCTCTTCACCAAAAGCTGTTCCCAGGGACGGGGCTGCCGTGGCGGAGCGCGGGCGTGTGTTTGCAGCAGATGCTGCGCCACGTGGCCGCTTGCCCACGGGGGCTCACCGAGCCCAAGCCACGCGTGGCACATCTCTGCAGACAGCAGTGGGCAGGCCACGCGTGGTCAATGTGGGAGAAGCCCCGGGCACCACGGATACTGATCCCGATTTTCCACGCGACACGTGCAAAGGGGGGAGTCCAGGAAGAACCCTCCCTGCTTGGACTAGTTAGCCATTTGGGCAACTGCATTGAACATCCCCTTGAGCCCTGGGCCGTCCATGGTCAGCAGGGCCGGGCTGCTTTGGATCCATAAAGCTGGGGGCGCAGAATCGCCTGCTCACGCTCCCTCTGTGGTACTTCTGTGCCGTCACCGCAGTGTCTGTACTGCACCACACCCCGGTGAGGCCGGCCCCGGCTCTTATCCCGGCGCTGGTCTGGGAGGAGGTGAAGGGATGTGGGGGAAGGGTCTGGTTTGGAGCCCTACAGTGGCTCTGACAGGTTCAGTTCTTCCACCCCATCCCCTGTGGAAAATTGCCCCAACCCTGCAGCTGGGGCTGCCTCTGCTCCCTGCTTGCAGCGCAGGGGTGGCTCCGCTCTGTCCCTTCCCCCATCGCGCGGTTCCTGTTTGTACCCTCCTGGGTACCCGTGACCGAGGCCTTCGCCGCACGCCCTGAACAATGAGGCAGGAACCTCTGCTCCTCGCCTTCCTCCCCATGCGCTCCGGGCGTGGAAGTGAGGGCCCTTCGCCCCTGGGAGCGGCAGGCTATTCCTAGCCCGCACAGGAAGCTCTTCCTGCCCCGCAGGGCGGAAGCGCCGGTGGTCCCACACCACGGCCTGGCCGGGGGAGCCTTACGTCTTTGTACTCCTTCCAGGTGCGGTGGAAGTCCACGGAGCCGTCCTTCCGATGCTGCAGGACGGTCCAGCCTCCCCCGCTGGTCTCCATGTCGCAAAAGGCCTGTGAGAGGGACGGCATGGCTGTGGCTACAGCAGCCCCATGAACCGGCCCGGCACCCGAAACAGGCCGGGAGCGTGAGGGCCCTGTGTCCAGAGCAGGAGCTAGGCTGGGATCCCCAGGCCTGGCCGGGGCCTTGAGACAGAGCCCACGGTAACCGTCCCCGCTGGGAAGGGGCTGTGCCATCCCCGAGAGGCACAGCGGAGCTGTGGGATGGTTGAGTTGGTTTGCAGGTGCTGGTTTTTAGGGCCGTGGCTACTCATCTGCATCCCAGCCCCCTCTCGCTTGGGACCCCTGGATCCTCTCCAGTCCTGTCCCTTGTGGGGAGGGAGGGGGACTTAGGCCCACCACCCTGCCCTCCCCTCCCCAGGCAAGTGCCCTATCCCCTATGCGATCCCAGAACCCACCCCACCTCCTGGGTGTTCCTCGTCCCGCCTTCCAGCTGGGCAGCCTGGGTGCTGGCTGTCCCATCCCATCCCATCCCATCCCCTCCCGTCCTGTCCTTACTGGAATGGGACTTGAACCCACCATCCTGCCCACCCCAGGCAAACACCCTCTCTGCTGGGCCCACCCCACCACCTTAACTTTAGGGTGTCCCTTATCCCGCATGCTTGCAAAGCCTGGGGCACGGTGGTGATTAGGCTACATCCAGGGTCCCTCCAATCTGAGAGCAGCCCCTAGGCTGCTCCAATGACAGCGGGGTGGGGCAGTGCGAGACGTGGGGAGCAGCGCCCCTGCCAGCCGGCTAGCAGACCCCGTTGGGCAGACGGATGTGCAGAGGTGGGGAGCTGCCCAAGGCCAGGCAGCGAGGGGGTGGCGGAGCTGAGCAAAGGACCAGAATCCTGCTGCTGTGCTCTAGACACTAGGCTCCCCCCACCCCCAGAAGTGGGCCCAGAACCCAGGAGTCCAGACTACCAGGCCCCTCTCTGCTTTCGCCCTCTGCCCACCCTCTGCGCTGGCCCCTTGACTGGGTGTAGAGAAGCTGGCGGGGCCTCGGCCTGCAGCCACGTGCTCACATCTCCTGGACCACGTGTGCCAGGACTGGGCAGGGGCGGGGGCGGGCAGGCTGCCTCGCGCGGAGACGTACCCTGGCGGTGGCTGTGGAGTTGGGGAAGCGCAGCGTGTAGACGCCGCTGGCGGTGACGCCCGACTTGTAGGCGGCCCCGCAGTCCTGGAACACCTGCTCCTCCTTGGGGGCCGGGGAGATTTCTGGGTGGGGCAGACACAGGGACACTCAGCTCTTCCCCCGGCTGCCCCCCCTAGCCCTGCACCACCCGCATCTCGGCTGCCAGGCAGCAGGCTCCTCGTGCAGCGCAGCCAAGGCTGCATTGTCCCAACCACACTGACGCCAGCGGGGCGCCAATGGCCCAGGGGCTGCCTGCAGCTGCCGGGAACCTCCCGGAGGAGGGACTTCTCAACAGGCGTGAACCCAGCCCCCCTGGCTCCTAGGCCAGCCCTCCAACCCCAGCACAGGGGCATGCTGGGAAAGGATGGGGCACAGTGGTGGTTAGGCTAAGTCCAGGGCCCCTCCAATCTTAGAGCAGCCCCTAGGCTGCTCCAAAGAAAGTGGGGTGGGGCAGTGAGAGAGTTGGGGAGCAGCTCCCCCGACATGCCCCCAGTCTTGCCCCAAGCAGCCTGGGTCCGTGTTTGGGCCAGACCCCCGAGCAGCCCCATCTCCTGCGGTACTCACGGTTGCACTGAGACACCAGGCTCAGCAGCTGGGTCACCGTGTCCAGGAGGGAGGCCTGCTGTCTCTGCAGCGCCGTGTTGTTGGCCGAGGCCGTGGCGAGGTGCTGCTCCAGTTCCCGGATGAGCTGGGTTTGCTTGGACAGCAGGCCCTGCATCTCCAGCTTCTCGGCTTTGATCCCTTGCAGCTCCTCCTCGTGTTTGCCTTCCACGTCCAAGACTTTCTTCTCCAGAAAGCTGGGGGAGGGAGCCGGGGGTGGGGGGAAAGGAGCCTCACAGACAGGAGCTGAGGAGGGGTGGGCCAGTGCAGGGCTGGGACCGAGGAGCCTTGGCTACCGCTCCTGGCTGTGCCAGGCTCCTGGTATCACCCTGGGAGGGGCACTTAGTTTCTCTCCCTCAGTTCTCGTCTACGCAAGGGGATAACGGCCCGGCCTCACCCCAGAGGAGAAACACACGAGAGCCTGGAAGGAGCCCAGATACCGGGGTGAAGGGCAGATGCACTGCTGCAGGCTCTGGTCCCCAGAGGGGCACGGTTCTGCAGCTCTGGCAGCCCCCTCCAGCACAGCGCTGCCAGCCCCACGCTTTGCAAACCCGGGGGGGGGAGGGGACGTTTTCAGACTCCACGCCCCGGCTTTTCTTCCTCCTGGGTGTGGAGCTCTCTGGGGATGCGTTTTCAAGCTGTGGGAAACGGTTGGCCCCGGCCCAGCGCTCAGCAGCACCGGCACCGCTTGGTTTTCAACTTGCAAAACCCATTAGTGACAAGTCCCTGCGGTAGCAGAAGCTCCTCTGGCAGGCAGGGTGGGTGGGCTGGCTCCCAGGGTGGGGGTGGAGGGACGAGGGCTTCACTGCAGGGAGGATTTACAAGGGAGAATGTTCCCAGAAGCATAAAAACCCTTCACCTTAGTCAGCGGGCATCTAACTAGAGCCCTGTCCCATTTGTGTCACCTACAGCGGGCCCTTGACGCAAGCCCTTAGCAGATCCGGGATGTGCAGCACAGAGCTGTCTGCAAGCAGGAGCTGTAAGCCGGCCGGTCCCCTCTGCATGTAACATCACCCGAACTGAGGGGACAACCACTGAGGTATTTACCAGACAAGGTGGGGGAGGGAAATATGCTTTACTGGACCAGCTCCTATTGGCGAGAGAGCCAAGCTTTTGAGCCACACAGAGCTAGCTCTTGCACAGGTCTGGGACCGATTCTCCAAACCCTCAGCTAAATGCCAGCGGGAATAGCGCAAGGCCCCTCTCTGGGTACCTTGGACAAACCAGACTGTCTCTATGCAAAAGAAGAAATGGACGCAAATCAGACACCAAGAACCGTACGGGCACGTCGACACAGCAGCGTTATTTCGGAATAACTGATGTTATTCCGAAATAACACAGTCCGCGTCTACACTTCAAGCAGTTATTTCGACATGTCGAAATACTATCGAGCGGGAGGGCTGCTTACTCGGATTCCGGTAACCCTCGTTTTACGAGGAGTAAGGGAAGTCGGAGGACGAGTGCTCTACCTCGGACTTCCTGCTGCGCAGACAGCGCCCAAAGCCGAAAGAAGCGGTTTCGATTTTAAGCTATGCAACTGACGTAGCTGGAGTTGTGTAGCATATTTCAGCTTTAGCCCTGCTGTGTAGATGTGCCCTAACGTACCAAAAAACAGTAGGGGAGCACTTTAGCCTTCCTGGTCACACAGGCTAAGTCTGTGCTGGCAAATGACTGCACGGAAAATCAGCTTCCAGTCCTATAATTCCCGAGGTGTCCACACTGGCAAGGCACTGAGCACCCACTCACTCTGCAGTTGCTGCCCTCTAAGAAACAACCTCGACGAGAAGTGGAGAGCTCACTGTGCTCGGGATACGTTTGAATTGTTGCATTGAAACTGGCCCCTGGAAATGGCCCATAATCCCTCAAGTCTCCTCTGCTCTTTGTTTGGAACTTGTCCGTGTGCCCTGCAGGCTTGTGCATCTCCCCTTTCAGAGCTGCGATTCGGGCAGCCTGCATGCTGGGCTGATGTGCTTTGGGACACAGAGCAAACCATTCAGAGGCAGAGGGGTGTGTGTGTGCGTGTCTCTGTCTGGCTACATCTACACTACGAGTGGCAATAATATGCTAATGAGGGGCTCATCTGCATGAGTTGCGATCTCATTTGCATATTTTCTGCCGATCCTTTTTTGTGCTAGGGGTTTTTGCACAAAAAGAAGCAGTGTGGATGTTTTCTTTTTGCACAAAAACCCCTTGCCCCACGAGATTGGTACACCTCCTAGGCATAAGGAACTTTGCACAAAAAGAAAACACCCACACGGCTTGTTTTTGCGCAAAAACCCCTAGCGTGAAAATGGATCAGCAGAAAATATGCAAATGAAATCACAACTCATGCAAATGAGTCCCTCATTAGCATATTTTTTGCCAAGAAAACTCATCGTGTAAATGTAGCCTCAGTGTGTGAGAGAGAGATTGACATGCAAAAAACTGGGGAGGGGGGCTGAGAAGTCTGAGTTTCCCTCTCCCTACCTCAGGAGGGCTCGTTTCCTGCCGCTGTCTTTACTTACAAGACAGCATGCTGACTTCCCCCAAAACACACTGTCTCCTCTCCTCGCCCTGCATCCACACACACTCTGTCACATTCTCTCCCTTCCCCCAATCTCAGCTGAAAAGCAGCTGTCAGTGTAACAGGATGACCATGCACTCGGGAAACCTGCATCATGTGACGCTGCCTGCCCCTTGCAGCATTGCAAACCCTTCCCAAAGCATCCCGCGGCCAGTTGCACCGCAGGATAACTCCCACAATGCACTGCTCTCCGGGGCATTGCAAGAGCTGCTCATGCGGATCTGCTCCATGATCCCAAGGAGCACAGTGTAGCCCCATAACAGCGGGTTTCTTGCAGCGCAGGAATGGCCGGTGTGGACATCGCCGTGGGTACAGGCTTGAAAGATGCCATTCTCCAGCCAAAACACTTCAAAACCAGACTGCAGAGCTGGAATTCATATGCAAATCTGACACCTGCGGAATGGGTCTTAATAGGGACTGGGAGTGGTTCTCTCATGTCCATGAGCCATTTCCCCCTTTAGCTATTCTCCCCTTCTTATCACTGTTGGAAGTGGGTGACACCCACCCTGGTCGCATTAGCCTCATTAGCAGGGATGTTGCGATCCCATCCCGGCACCTATGTATGAATCCCTGCCGACTGAAGCAGCAGCCCCCGAAAGCTTACGCCCTAATAAACGTGTTAGTCTTTGAGGTGTCGCAGGACTCCTGGCTGGTTGTGTTGACACAGACTAACATGGCTGCTTCTCTGAAACGTCTTACATTCTAGTACAGCAAATCTAGGTGGAGTGACTCATTCATAAGCCAAAACGGGGGAAGAGGGGAGTTTGCAGGTTGTAGGGATGTAATAGTGTAGTCAATTAACCGATAAGCACAAGCTTATAGGTTAATGCTATAGACTACATGCATTCCTCCCCACCAGTAAATTTTTTAGCAGGCTGGCCAGCAGCCTGGCTCAGTCCCGGCTTGCACTGGGTCCAGGACCTACCCCCTTTGCGACTCTGCATTTAAAGTGTATTAGGAGCCAGGCAGGTTTGTGCCGGGTCCAGAAGCACAGACATCTCCCACCCCAGACAGAGGCTGCTTCCACCCCATGCTGCTGCCTCTGTATCAGAGGCAGCAGCACAAAATGACAAGCAGCCGGTCCACAAGGAGAGCTGGTTTTTAAACTGGATCCCCTCACGGACCAGCTCCCGTCTGGCACCCCGTGCTGTTGCCGCTGATAGAGACACAGCAGCGTGAGGTGGCAGGGGACTCCTCGGAAGTGGGGCCAGATTGCACTGGCTGCCGGCCCCACCCCCAGGGACTACAGAATAGTTGACTAACCGATAAGAATTCATGAGGTTACTCAACTATTCAATGAACCGATATTTAACATCCCTAGTAGGTTCCAGATTATTGTAAAAAGCTCGTCTCCTGGTCTGACAAAAGACATTCCCTCACCTACCTCGTCTCTCCAATGTCCCGGGACTGACATGGCTACAACTACCCTGCGGGTTCATTTACTTCTAGTGAAGGCAGCAGCTGTCTGAGTTGCGGACACACAGCTGCCTGCCTTCCTACGCTGCCAAAAAAAGGAGCAGGGAATTTGCCCAGAGATGCTTAGAACCACTTCTGGAAGTGTAGGTTCTGGGCAACAGGAGAACTCCAAAGCTCCGGAGTTTGGCATCCATATTGCAAAACCGAAGCTCCTTTGAGCTGTGCTAGCTTGGACATTTTGTATTTTATTCCCATCCTCTGGTTGTTCTGCAAGCCAGAGCAAGAATGACAACCAACCAGGGGTCTTTTTCATGATCATAGCACAGGCTGCCAGGTAACTAGCGAGACAGGGGCTGAAAATGAGCTTTTACTGAGTTTGCCATGAACAGCATTTGAAGTCAAAGGGGAGAAAATGTTCCTTGGAACGTCAAAGCGTTCCCTGGAACCCAACACTTTCATCAAGTTCTATGAGCCAGATCCGCACCTGGAAGGTGAAGTCGTTGGAGCAACGTGGCTTTGCACCAGATGCAGAGCTGGCCCTAGAAACTCTGCGAAGTCCCAGGCCTTGCTGGGTTCTCCTGGGCCTACGTTGTGTGGTGGAGACAGCCAGGTCCCAGCCAGGTTACAGCTCTACCCAGAGAGGCTTTTTATTACCTGTTCTTCTCCTGGAGCTTGTGTATTTCCTGGGTCTGCAGCAGCAGCTCTTTCTCCAGCTTGTTAGTGGACAGAGAGTTCTCCAGCATTTGGATCTCCAGCCTTGAGGTCTGATTGAGAACCTAGTGGGGGGAAAAAACCACCTGGGATGGTCAGGAAGGGATGGGAGCAGTGGGGATGCGCATTTGGGACACACTTTCCAAAGCCCAGTAGCGGGAGGAGCAGCCGAGATGGGGACATGGATTTGGGCCCAAGGAGGAAGACTGGGGATTAGGTTTCCTGTCCCAGTACAGTCCTCAGTGCCGTAAGGGTCAGATTTTCAAGGTTTCACCACCCACAGTGGGGCTGGATTTCTAAAGCACCAGGCGGATTGTGGATCTGCATCCGAGGTCCGTGGATTCCGCACGCGGCTCTCCATGGATATTAAGCAGACAGATGCAGAGTTGGATTTCCCAGAGCGCTCTGCTCCCACGGAGGAACCAACACAGCAGGCCAGATTTTCACAAGAACCCAGGACAAAGGTCCGAGCAGTGCTCAAGTGGGCAGCCGCAGCCCTTGGAAAGCTGGGCTGGGCCGTTTACACTTTCCTCGAGTGACAAGGGAGAAGCTGTTTGATGCGGTCCCTCGGGTGTCTTCGCTGGAAGCGGCATCACATTCCCCCTGCCCCTCCCCCCTGCTTCTTATAAAGACACCGGCAAAAGATGGAAATCACCATGCACCACATGCAGCAGAACCTCCTCTGCCGAGAGCGGGGAACCAAACCCAGCGCAGGGCTACGCAAATTCAATTCCAGTCTAGGGACTTATATGTGACGACTCCAGAGCTCCTCAGAGCCTGGCCAACAGCTTGGGGGAGGCAGCCCCCCACAGGCGGCGAGTTATATGGACCCCTGGTGACTGATCACAAGGAATATTCCTGACCCTGGGTCTGAATCCACCGGCGTTTGGGGCCGAGTCCCCTGGCCCTGCCTGCTGCTCCCATGCGCTCCCCCTCCCGTGCATTGCCCAGTCCGTCGGGGGCACCCCCCTTTCACCGGCAGCGCGGCAGGAGTAGACCCCCTTCTTGCCCACTCACTCTGGGTGGCGGCCAGCACATGTGGCCCTGCGGCCCCTGAAGGGGGGTGCTGCCGAGTGCTCCCCCTTCAGAGTCCTGGGAGGGAGTTCGATTGGGGGAGGGGGCCGGCTCTGGGCATTCAGGGCACCTGCAACGTTTCCGCCCGCCCGCCGCCCCCACCCCCGCTTACCTGCGTCTCCACCTTGGTGAGCTGGCGGGTCTGCTCAGCCGTCTGGCTCAGGAGGCTGCTCCCCATCTCCAGAATGGCTGCGGTGTGGTTCTGCACCGCGTGCAGCTGGATCTCGGCCAGCTCCAGCCGCACGTTCTCCTGGATGTAGCTCTCCAGCTGGAGAACAAAACACCAGGCCAGGGAGGGGTTGTGTGGGGAACAGCCACGGCCCCCCGCCCTGCCACTGGAGCGGTGACACAGTCACCGACAATAGGTGCATGTGCCAGGGGCGTGTTGCCTGCCTCCGTCATTCCCACTGGGGCTGATGCCCAAATAAATCTGGTGCCACAGGGCTCCTCACAGCTAACGCTGGGTGGAGGAGAGCCACACCGGGGCTGTAAGAGGCTTAGCTTCACGGGCTGACTTGCCTGCATGTCTCCTGCCTACCCACCCATTTACCGTATGCCCCGCTCGCTCTGGGGCAGGGAACCGGTTTTGGGTTGGGGGCCGCTGACCCACAGAAAAACCAGTCCGGAGCCATGACCAAGTGAGAAGCCAAAGAACAACCAACCAGCCAACCACACCTCAATGACGTGGCCCCCGACTGTGGAGCAGAAAGACCCTCCCTCACTTTCCCCTCACACACCAGAGCCCAGGGGGGCCAGGGCTGATAGATTTTGTGGGGGAAGGGGGAGAGGCTCTTCCTCCCCCACCAGGCAGTCTGTGGATTGGATCCGGCTTTAGCTTCCCTGACTCAGGCTTGTGAGGCTCCTCATCCCCACAGCAGGGAGCTGGTGCTGGTGCTCCAGCCCTGGGGGGGGGGGGGTTGGAATAGCTGGCACAGTCTCCCCAATGCTGGGGGCGGGGTTTAGCCTCCGGGGCTGGATCTAGGCAAGCTGGGGGCCAGATCCCCACCTCTGCTCTAGTCAGCCACGCAGCCCACCCCTGCACACCCTCCACCTAGCCCCACTCACAGTTCTGTGTCCATCTGTCCATCCATCCCACCCCAAACACACACACCCAGCCCTCCCACCCTCCCTCCGCACCAGGATATTTAGGAGCCTGCTTTCTGGGAAACATGCAACATGGATTCTAGGGAACATGCCTCCTATTCAGGGTCTCGGGTCGTTAATATGACCCAGCCACACATGCATTAGCCACCCAGGCCTGAGCAGCTCCGCACGGTTTGGTTCAAGCTCACCCCCAGGCTGGCCAGGCAATGCTACCAATCCCCGCCCCCTCCCTTCTCCAGCTGAGACAGGCACAGGGACATGCAGGGGGGTCGCCTGGAGTCTGGCTCTTCCAGGGCATGGCAGAGCTGGGAACGGGTTTCAGAGGTTGGCTTGTGCTCTAACCCTTAGACAACTCTCCCTCCCTGCACTCCTTGGGCTGGAGGGGACGAGAGGCGGCAAAGGAAGGAGAGTGAGAACCAAGCCCCGCTGGTTTCCTTCTGCCTCTTGTTTTGTAACCGGCTTCCCGCCCCCAAAGGCAGGTGTTTGGCTTTTGGGGCGGCTGGCCTGCATCAATATTTCTCTCTCCACAATGTTTGTGCAGATGATGTCCCCTGCCCGTGTCCAAACACGACAGTCCCTGTGGGCGTTCGCCAAACTTCCTCCTATTGTAATGGGGGGACAAGTAAGGCCTCCTGCTCTGCACCCCCGGCCGCCAGCCCGTGGTGTCTCTTCGCGGGCCCGAGCTGGGGCTCTGGTTCCCAGCCTGCGTTGCACTGCAGTTTGCAGCCTGCTTGGCTGGATGGGGAGCTCCCCCGGCCAGGGACCCTCTGTCTGGATGTGTCTGCATGCTCCTTTCACTGCCTCGCTTGGCTGTCTGCTGCACAGCTGCCAACGGGGACACCGCCCACCCTGAATCTGTGCCTGCAAGGGGGCAGCTTTGCAGCGACTTGTTCAGCTTGGAGACAGATTTTCAAAAAGAAAAGAAAACGCTTGGTGGGAAGGGGGGAATTAATAAAGGCCGATGGAGTCCAGATGACTCGCAAAACCTTCAACGCTCTCAGATCTGGGACAACCGGAATTCCCTCCCTCGCACCTTCATAAAGCAGGGTGGGAGCAGACTTGCAAGGCACCTTTCCTCCCCTGGAAAGAGCCCGATCCTGGGTATACAGCGGCTATGACAGGCACCCACAGGGCACCAGCCTCCCGACATCTCCCGCATGGGCTCAGTGATTTGACCTCATGTTCCCGAGAGGCTGCTGGCCCAGGTCAGTGTTTCTTATGAGCTGCACACTTGGACAGCCACCCAGGCATGATTCAAATCCCCCCAGCTGATTAGCAGAGCGCCCCCAGCCGGCAGCATGTATTTCTATGGGTGGTGCACATCCGCACATGCTGCAGTGCACAGAACAAAATGTATTCCGCACGTAGCTGGGAAAAAAATAGAGGGCACATTGGCCCAGATGCTGACCTCCTGCCACGGCAGGTATCAGAGAGAAGCAGATGAGCTTGAGGACATCGCTGAGGTGAACAGCAACGTCTCTTTAGCTACAGCCCAGGCTCCGAGGCTCATGCTAACAAGGTACCGCTTCCCAGCAGGGCCTGGCTGCCCCTTGCTGCTGGTTAGAGCGGCTGCTGGTATTTCGTGTCTTGTTCTCTTTTATGAGGGAACTAGAAGTCCTTGAGAGGGGACTAGGAACCAGGCCAGAAACACCCATTGGAAACCTGGACGATACCAACTGTGGAAGTTTGGAGTCAGTGGAATCTCCAGGGGCATGAAAGAGCGGGGCACAATTAAACCGCACCAGGGGCAGGCAGTACACTGGGGCTGACTGCAGGGCCTGCTTGGCTTTTCACTGAATCTTCACTAGCTCCGCACTCCTACTGGCTGGGAACCTGCTGCCGGCTGCCTCTGGGGGCAGCATGGTCTGCGGTGCCAGGGGAGGCAGGAAGCTGCCTTAGCTTGCCCCCGCTGCACCACTGACCGGGAGCAGCTCGAGGGCAGCCCCTCCTGCCCCAGCCCTGACCTCCCCCAAAGTCGGAGCCCCCTCCTACACCCCAAAGCTCCCCTCCTCAGCCCGACCTCAGGGCCCACACTCCAGTCAAATTCTGTTGGGTCGTGGGCATCATCAATTTTCTTCAACTGGGGCCTGAGGGGGAAAAAGTTCGAAAGCCGCTGGGCTGGAGAGATCCAGCGATCGGCCTGAGGCAGAGCCAGCCACACAGCGTCCCATTCTGCCACCATAACCGCAAGTCCACTTGCCACCGCGCTCCGGAGGCAGGCAGCCCCCCCAGGCCTACAAGTGGGGTTTGGAGGGAGGCGTCTAGCTTGGTAAACTCCTAAGGCTGCTACTGGGAGGTTTGGGGCTGGGAGGGCCGGGGGGGGGGGGGAATGTGGGCAAGGAGGAGCCGACAGCTTTGCATCTGAGCTTCTTGCAGAGCGTCAGGCAGCTGTCCCGGGGAAACATCCGTGCCAAGTGGTTTGAGCGGTGGAGCGACTTTTGCCCCCTTCTGGCGCCGCTGAGATCCTGCCCGGCAGCGTCGCCCCCACACGCCTGGCCAGACTGAGGATGCGCTTTCAGCACTGGCCCGTCCTGTTTTGCATACAGTGGGGTGTCCACTGGCTGCTGCCCCTCGCCCAGCATGGCATCCACCTTCATAAGCACGGAGGCAGGATCTGACATGAGGAGGCTGGCACCAGGCCCGCACACGCTGGATCAGCTGCACCCCCCGCCCCAGCAGCCATCCTGGGCTGTGAAACGAAGCAGGTTCTCCCCGGGTGGCTTGGACAGGCGACTCCCACGGCGCTGAGGGCAGCCACACCACACACCCCGGGGCTGCTGCTTCCCCTCTGGCTGGATCCAGCTCAGCGCCCGGAGTAAGGGACAGGCGCTAACATCAGCCCCTGCATTCCCAAGGAAAGGCGCCGGGAAGGGGGGAGGGAAGAGAGGGAGGTGTCGTTAGGGGAGGGAAGCCAGCCCAGGGCATCTTGCTCCACATAAGCCCCACGGCTATCGGCTCGGAGTCCACGCAACGGGCCTGACCCAGAGCAGCCAGACAGCCCCTTGCATTCCTCTGCTCTTCCCTCCCATCGCCCCTTGCTGAGCTCCCAGTGTTAAGCTCCACACCCGGGGGGGGGGGGGGGGAGATCCACCCAGTTCTGAAGCAGTAGCCACTAAAATGGCTATCGCCAACTAGCCAAACCGCCACATGTGGCTAGCGTGTTGGACACCACAGCTCTACAATGAACTAGTCCAGGCCTCCTTTCCCAGCAACCTCTGTGCAGGGTGGCAAAGCACCATTGTGGCTCCCCCCCGCCCCGCTCCCAGCAGGCCCCAGAGGAATCCTGCCTCCTTGACCAGTTTGCTTGAGGGACTCCGGCTGGTTCCCAGCAGTGCTGAAAACAAGGGAGCCATGTCAGCAGGAAGCCATGTCCGCACTGTTTACCTTTCGAGCCAGACAATGTGATTCATGGCTTCTGGGGCCATAAACACGTGTCTGGGTGTCCAGGGGAAGGGAACGGCGGAGGAGAATGTTTTCCACCCCACTTCCTCACGGGCGGCCCAGCTCCGGGTAACCCCTGCAGGGCTGCAGGGCCAGGGGAGCGCCCTCCCACACCCAGACCGGTCTCCGTCCATCCTGCCCACCCCATGCACTCATCAAAGCAGCAGCTGCCATCAAGACCTGACCCCTCAGGAGGGCAGCAGCCTCGGGAACGCGGCACGTGCTGGCAGACAGGAGGCGTTTCCACGCATAGCAGGTTCAGCGGTACCAGCCACTCAATACCCCCAGTTCCGAGAGACAAAACCCTGCTGTCTCATCTCAGGGCACAACCCCAGCAAGCCCACAGGTCACATCGCAGCAGCCTCACGTCTTTCCAAGGTACGTTCTGCGCCTCACGCCCCTCAAACTCAGCCGCTCCCGGAGGAAGCCACCATGGATAGGACAGAAGTGACCCAGCTAAGGATTCTGGGGCAACCCCCCAGCCGTGGCCTGCAGACTCTTTAGTGCTCTCCTCCAGAGACCCCGACACAGCAAACAGCACGGCGCTCAGTGCGGCACCACACGCAGCCCCAGGGAGCGGACGGGGATCTGCATGAACCAGTCGGGGCACCGTGCTGCTCAGTATTCATCACTTTCAGACACTTTCCCCTGCACTGTTCTCGTGCCCTCAGCCTGTGATCTGATGGGGTTTTTATTGGGGGGGGGGGGATTTATTTTTAATTAAATTCCCCCCTTGTGCAAATATTTTCTTTGGTAGAGTGTAAAGAAGTTTGTTCTGCCCTGTCTTTGGAAAGAGATGTCATGTCGTCTGAATTAGACACGCATCCCTCGCAGCAGCCTGGGAACAAAGATGAAGGAAGCAATCCCTTTTCTGCCTGCCTGGTATGTGCATCGTAAGCCATTGGTATTTATGCTTAAGGAAGGAGCCTGATAGATCCTGCAGGCACAGGGAGAAATCCTGGCAGCCGGAAAATAAGCGGCACAACTCCTAAATTAACCACAAGGGGATCAGGGTTTCCTCCAGGATGCTCGATTCTGAAACAGCTTCTAAACTGGACTGACTTCAGTGTAAACTCACTGGTGTAAATGGTATCAGAGGGGTAGCCGTGTTAGTCTGAATCTGCATAAACAATGAGAAATCCTGTAGCACCTTATAGACTAACAGATGTATTGGAGCATAAGCTTTGGTGGGCAAAGATCCACTTCGTCGGATGCATGTAAATGGAGTTATTCCCGACGTACAGCAGTGTAACTGGTCTCACGGTCACCCTCTAACTCTGGGCTCACCAAGGAGAGACCCATGAACCCAAGTGAGTTTTGATTTCCTGGGTTCGAAAATAACTGGAAAGAAAACAGGAAAAGAAGGTTTCTGCTGCAGCCCGCCGGCAAAGACAGTCAGGCACAGCCAAGCAGCAGAACATGCGTCTGATAACAGAGACCGAAAGCACGTCACACTCAGGATGGGGCTAGGAGAAATCTAACAGTTTTACAGGGGCGCTGAATAATAGGCGGGAGGTGGCTTTCCAGGATCAATACCTAATTTGCCTATTTAAATGAGCCAAGCCCTGGTACCTACTGCAGAAGTGACTTACCCGCAATAATGCTGAGACTAGATCAAGGCTAGAAGCCTGTTTGGTCCCTTTAGCCACGTAATTATACAGCAGTTCCCATGCACAGACTGGCCGGACTGTCTCGAGGCAGCCAGTGCCACATGGGTAGGGTCAGAGTCCCAGCCCCTCCCAGGAGACAGCACAGCTAGGAACAAGCGGGTTCCTTGTGCCGCAGCAGCAGAAAGGGAGCCAGTTGCCAGAGGCCGCCCTGAGATGCAAGAGGCAGAGGGATCCCCGTTGACACTCGCGTCCCAGAGAGGCTTCCCTCGCTGTGTCAGGGAAGGGGCCGGCAGCTGCCATCTGTACAAGAACCATTGCAATCCCCCTGGGCCCTGGATTGGATCCTACCTTCTGTAGCCACTGGGTGTTGTTTTCCATGGTGGTCTCCAGCTGCTGGAGCCGCTTGGCTGGCCACTTGGGGTCAGGCCCGGAAGGAGCGTCCCTCTGCAGCGAGTTGGAGACCTGGTATTCGGCGGCCGAGGGGTAACAGCCCCCGAGCTCAGGGAGCAGGAAGGTGTAGCTGCACGGCCCATGCTGCACCTGGTGCTGAGGTCTGTCCTTCCCTTTCAGGTGGGACCCAAGTCCCAGAGCCGTCACGGCCCAGGCAGCCACCACGAACCACAGCAGGGCTCCCCTGGTTCCCATCCTCACCTTGCAGGGAGGGGAGGGGAGGAGGCTTATTCCTACGCAGCCGAAAGAGCCGGAATGTCACACGCGGGTTTCCCTGCTTCTGGGCTCCCTGACGCAGGACACTCAGTCCTCCCCCTGCCTGGCTGCTGCTGCTGACATGTGGCGTCTGACAGCTCCTCGGCGGGGAACGCAGCCGGCCAGGAATCCTGCCCCCTGAGCCTGCGTTTCCTCGATAAAGGCCTTCAATTGCTTCCTATATCTCTGGCCCATGTTCTCCCGACAACTGCAGGAAGTTTTATTATTATTATTATTTTAAACCCTCCCCTTTCCCCTCCCTTGCCCCCCCAAGCGCCTCTCCCGCCCCCTGCGGGCTTTGGAAGCCGGCCCAGCCCTCTTCGGAGATGCTTTGTCCTCTGGAATCCAGCTGCCTCTGAGGAGATAATTAGGCCGCAAGAATGTGTCAGCCCCCAGCCCAGGTCAGGGGCGCTAGGGGTTTCCGTTTATCTTCGGCGGCTGCTTGGCCTCGCCTCCTTCCTGCCGTTCCCTGAAGACTGGGTTGCCTGGCAGGGCTTGGAGAACAGTCGGTCTCTCGCCCACAGAGGGAGCAGGGCCCAAGGATGCTTGCCAGCACCCTGCTTTCTAGTCCTAGCTGGTCAGTGGCCCCTCTGTCGCAGGGGGTGCACCGGCAGGGAGAATGTGGCTGCAGCATCTTTGGCTGGTTTAGCACCCGGCAGCTCTCCTCCCCTCCCCCAGTTCCTCCCACCCCGCTGAGGTCTGGAAAACCTGCCCCACTGAGAGAGACTGCAATGCTCCCAGTCTTTTGCCTGCTGGGTCCGGAAGGGACTTGCTGACAGTCTGCATGCAGCTCTCTTGGCTAGGAGCTGAGCTGGCTGCAGGCCGATGTCATGTCTCCCTCTCGCAGGAGGTCAAGGGGCCGCATCTCTCCCCCCGCTGCTCCACACGGTGCGGAGGGGGGGCGCGGAGAGAATGGGACATCCAGGACAGCCACAGCATCACAGACACCGACTGGGAGAGCCCTGGGGTTCCGTCGGTGTAGCTAAAACAGAGGTGAATGTTCCATGTCCTGCGTAAACTAGGGTCTGCAAGATTAAGGTTTAAAGTGGTCGCACCTTTTGGGGGACCAGCCGCACTTGAGAAATGCTGATTTCCCCTGTGAAATCACCACCGGACTAGGTAAAAGCACACAAAAGGCCTCACCAGACTCGATGCATTTTTCACTGCCATGAATTTGGGAGGGCCCTAGCTAGGAGGTTAAGGGGAGCTGAGAACTGACTTCATTACGGCCTGTTTCCTTCCCCTGCTCACCTGTAAGAGGCTGTGTGTGGTGCACAGAGCCCCGCGTACCGGTTGAGCCTTGCACAGAGGGCCGGCTAATCCTGTAGAGCAGAGTGAGACTGTTTACTGCCAGGCTGAAGCATGCTCAGTGCAGAGAGGGCAGAGGAGATGGGTGTATCGCCTGCCTCTTTGGGGAAGGCGGCTCTCCAGGGATTACAGACATACCCCTGTCACTTGAGAAGGTCCCATAGGTTCAAAGGCCGGGTGTGGTCCAGATGAGCTTCCAAATGGGGGGGGGGGGGGTTCAATCCGCCGAGCTGGGCTCAGGGATCTCCCAAGAAGGGGCTCTCAAGAGAGACGCTGGCACAGCCAGTTGCTGGCCAGACGCTTTCCCATCACGCCAGCACTGGCTTCGCTTCAGGTCAGCTCTAGAAACGCGGAAGGGTTCGCAGAGCTGCCAAACAGGCTCATTCCTTCTTGCGCATGACCCAAGTCACACGTGAACCCACGACCCCAGCCAACCCGCCCTCGGCAGCATTTCTAAAGAAGCGCCCCCCCCCCCGCCTGCATCGCGCCAGCAGCTCAGCTGGGCTTGTCCCGTCTCAGAAGGGGCACTTGGAGCATACTTGTTCCTGTAAATATTTACTCCAATTCCCCCGAACTCCTGGCTAAGCTGCTTTCTGCAGCACCCTTGCCCTCAGCCGCATCTCCCCACAGCCCTGGTTTGCTTCTTACGCGTCTCCACTGAGGAAAGCCCAAAGGGAATGGCTCCCCTTCCAACGGCTATACCTCTTGCCCTCTCCTGTGGCTGTAGCTACAGCAACATCCCTAATGTCAGCTGGAGAGTACCCTACAGGATTGTCTCCTGCATCCAGGTTGCAGAGGATGCTCACAGCTGCCCGTCTTGGGACCCCTTGTCGCGCCTTGTGCCCACCGCCAAAAGGCAAGTTTGTTTCTTCAGAGGAAACCCAAGCCACTAATTTTTCTCACCCATGTACAGAATAAATTTTGTTATGTGCACCAGAATGTGTGGATGTGCACCACCAGTAGACACACCAGCTGCGGGCGCTCTGCTAATCAGCTGGTCAGCACTGGAATCTCTCCTGGGTGTCCACCCAAGCACCCAGCTTACAAGGAACGCTGGCCCGAGGGACTGCCCCACACAGCTGGCACCAGCCCAATGAGGAGACGGTAGCACACTCAGTGGCACAGTGCGAAGGTGAATGAACACCTGGACAAAGGCTTCCCTCATATGAATTCAGGGCTCACAGAAATGGGGGCACAGGTCTCCCTGAAGATTCACACAGGGGGGCCCTGCCTTACTGCTTCACGCCCAGCAAACAGGTCATAGGAGTCTCAGGCCGATGATGAAGCTGGAAGCTTGAACCTTGGGCCTGTCCACAGTCTGGGAGGGCTCAGGATGGCAGCGCTCCCGGTGTGCGCAGCGGAGAAAGTGCAGCCGATGCATTTCAGTATCTGACCCGTTTTCCTATTCTTGTGGCCTTCCTAGCAGAGCAAGCCCAGGGGGCCCAGCTGGCTGGAAAAGGTGCTGTTAGAGCGGGCCCTGTGAACCAAAAATCACTCGCCTCACGTGGAAAGTTACTCGGGCGAGAGACCCGCTCGTGTACATTTGCTGGCGAGATGGGCCCAACAGCGAAATAACATACAACAGCCATAGTGAGTCAGACCAAAGGTCTATCTATCCCAGTATCCTGTCCTCCAGCAGGGGCCGATGCCAGACGCACTAGAGGGAATGAACAGAACAGGTAGTGACGGATGGCAGAACGCAGGGGAATAGAAATTTTCTAATTCCCGCCTGCTCGCTCACGGCGCCCTCTCCTCGCTCACGGCAACCGCAGCGAGACCGACCAACTCACCCACCCCGCGCGCCTCCTCCGGCCTCCCCTCCCTTGCAGCAGGGAGTCCCGGGTGGTGGTGGGGCGCCGGGGGCCCTCTGGGCGGCGCCCCGCTCAACTCACTCCCTCCCTCCCTCCTTCCTCCCTTCCCGGCAGCCTCCGCCAGCCCCTGGGCTCATCTGCATGCGGGCTCTGCCCCCTCTCACCCTCGCTTACCCGGCCTGCTGGCTGGCTGGCTGGCTGGCTTGCCCGCCCGCCCGCTCACTTGCTCCGACCAGCCTCGCCTCGCCTCTCCTCGCCTGCAGAAGCGGCTAGTCTAGTGTTCAACGGGGCTCGTCAACTGCTCCCTGACAGTCCGGCTCGCAGGTCCGACGCCCCGCCCCGCCCCGCAGGCAGGAGAGGCAGGTGTGAATGGGGCTCGTCAACAGCTCACTGGCAAGGCCGACGCCCCACAGACTGCTTACCAGCAGTCTTTCTGCCTCTGCCTCTGCTCTTCCGAGCACTCACTCCCTTTCTCGATTTAAAAAAAAAAAAAAAAATTAAAATGAAAAAAAGCTGCGGCTTGCCAACGCTGCCTTTGAAAAAACCTCCCCCAGGAGACAAGGGAGACGCGGAGCAAAGCCGCGGTGAGAAAAGCCGCTCTGCGTCTCCCTAGTCTGCTGGGGGGCACCCCCCTGGGAGGCCCTCCCCTGGTCTGCTGCGGGGCGGGCCAGCAGACCAGGGAGATGTGGAGCAATGCCGTGGCGACGGCGATGGTAAAGGAGAAGGAAAGAAGCCTACCCTGAAGCCGGGAGAGACAGACCTACTATATACTACCCTCCATCCCAGCCAAAAGGCCGGGCCCAGGGCCTCCCTCCCCTCCCCTGGAAAAAGGCCTACCTTGCCTCACCTCACGACGCACACAGACGTACTCTCCCCCTCCCAAGACGTCCCCCAGCACGGGGGAATAGAAATTTTCTAAGTCCCGCCCGCTCGCTCACCGCCCGCCGCCCTCTCCTCGCTCACGGCGACCGCAGCGAGACCGACCGACTCACCCACCCCGCGCGCCTCCTCCGGCCTCCCCTCCCTCGCAGCAGGGAGGCCCGGGTGGTGGTGGGACGCCGGGGGCCCTCAGGGCAGCGCCCTGCTCGCCTCCCTCTCTCCTTCCTTCCTCCCTTCCCGGCAGCCTCGGCCAGCCCTCGGGCTCATCTGCAGGCGGACTCCGCCCCCTCTCCCCGCAGTCTTTCTGCCTCTGCCTCTGCTCTTCCGAGCCCTCGGTCCCTTTCTTGATTTAAAAAAAAAAAACATAAAATTAAAATGTAAAAAAGCGGCGGCTTGTCAACGCTGCCTTTGAAAAAACCTCCCCCAGGAGACCAGGGAGAGGCGGAGCAAAGCCGCGAGGAGAAAAGGCGCTCCGCGTCTCCCTGGTCCGCTGGGGGTTCCCCCCAGCGGACCAGGGAGACGCGGAGCGGCTTTTGTCCCCGCGGCTTTGCTCCCTGTCTCCCTGGTCTGCTGGGGTGGCAGCAGACGGGGCAGGGGGGGGGGGGCCCAGCAGACCAGGCAGACGTGGTCTAAGGTAGGAGCAGGTCCCAGGAGGCAGGAGCAGGTCTGGAGCAGGTTGCAGGAGCAGGTCCAGAGCAGGTCTCAGGAGGTAGGATTCGATCCCACAGCGGTTGCTTAATCAGGCGATCTTCAAACAGGAACCCGGGTTGGATACTACACTCGAGGAAAGCCGGGAGGAGAAAAGCCGCTCCGCATCCCCCTGGTCCGCTGGGGGTTCTCTCTGGACCTGCTCCTGCAACCTGCTCTGCCCCCTCTCCCCGCAGTCTTTCTGCCTCTGCCTATGCTCTTCCGAGCCCTCGGTCCCTTTCTTTATTAAAAAAACCCCATAAAATTAAAATGAAAAAAAGCGGCGGCTTGCCAACGCTGCCTTTGAAAAAACCTCCCCCAGGAGACCAGGGAGACGCGGAGCAAAGCCACGAGGAGAAAAGCCGCTCCGCCCGCCGCTCTATTCCCCTGCGCTGGGGGACATCTTGGGAGGGGGAGAGTATGCCTGTGTGCGCCGTGAGGTGAGGCAAGGTAGGCCTTTTTCCAGGGGAGGGGAGGGGAGGGGAGGGAGGCCCGGTCCGCGGCCTTTTGGCTGGGATGGAGTGTAGTATATGGTAGGTCTGTCTCTCCCGGCTTTAGGGTAGGCTTCTTTCCTTCTCCTTTACCATCGCTGCTGTGGCATTGCTCCGTGTCTCCCTGATCTGCTGGACCCCCCCCTCCCCAGCAGACCACGGAGATGCGGAGCGGCTTTTCTCACCGCGGCTTTGCTCCGTGTCTCCCTGGTCTGCTGGCCCCCCCCAGCTGACCTGGGGCCCCCCAGCAGACCATGCAGACTCGGAGCAAAGCCGTGGCGGGAAAAGCCGCTCCGTGTCTCCCTGGACATTCGATGCAGGAAGCCTGCTAAGAAACCTGTGGGTCCCCTAGATGATCGAGCTATAAAAGGAGCAATCAAGGATGATAAAGCCATTGCGGAGAAACTAAATGATTTCTTTGCTTCAGTCTTCATGGCTGAAGACATTGGGGAGATTCCCAAATCTGCTCTGTCCTTTGTGGGTGATGAATCTGAGGAACTGTCCCGGATTAAAGTGTCATTAGAGGAGGTTTTGGAACAAATAGAAAAACTTAATGTTAACAAATCTCCGGGACTGGATGGCATTCATCCAAGGGTTCTAAAAGAACTCAAATGGGAAATTGCTGAGCTATTATCTGTGGTTTGTAACCTATCCTTTAAATCGGCTTCCGTACCTAATGACTAGAAGGTAGCTAACGTGACACCAATATTTAAAAAGGGCTCTAGAGGCGATCCTGGCAATTACAGACCGGTAAGTCTAACTTCAGTACCGGGCAAATTAGTCGAAACAATAGTAAAGAATAAAATTGTGAAGCATGTAGAAGAACATAATTTGTTGGACAAAAGTCAACATGGTTTCTGTAAAGAGAAATCCTGTTTTACTAATCTGTTAGGGTATGTCTACACTACAACGTTAATTCGAACTAACTTAGTTCGAATTAGTTAATTCGAACTAAGCTAATTCGAACTAACGGATCCAGACTAAAAAACTAGTTCGAATTAGCGTTTTGCTAATTCAAACTTGCATGTCCACATTAAGTGGACCCTGAACCGGGGTTAAGGCTGGCCGGAAGCAGTGCCGGCAGGGCATCAGATGAGGACTTAGAGCGTGGAGATGCTGCCTCAGGCTAGCCGAGGGCTGTGCTTAAAGGGTTCCAACCCCCACCCCGGACAGACAGTTTTCAGGGGTGCCCCGCTTGCAAAGAAATCCTGGCTTGGATTGCCCGGACTACCCACACTGGGCACATCACAGCACTCGGCCATCAGACCGGCTGCACTTGCCGCAGGCTGCCATCTGCGGAGGAGGGGCGATTGGGGGGCTGCAGGAGAGCTTCCACACCCAGAAGCCCGCAGAGCCAGCCCAGTCCTCCCCATCGGGGGCTCGTGCCCCATTCCTCCCTCACCTCCTTTCACTTACCCTTCCCTAGCCCCTCTTCTTGATGTACAAAATAAAGATAACGTGTCTTCCAAAATGGAATCTGTCTTTATTCAACAAAACTGGGGGAGACTGGGAAAAGGAGGTGGGAGAGAGGGAGGGGAGGGCAACTAAAATGATCAGGGGTTGGGAACAGGTCCCATATGAAGAGAGGCTAAAGAGACTGGGACTTTTCAGCTTAGAAAAGAGGAGACGGAGGGGGGATAGGATAGAGGTCTCTAAAAGCAGGAGTTGGGTGGAGAGGGTGCATACAGAAAAGTTCTTCATTAGTTCCCATAAAGAAGGACTAGAGGACACCAAAGGAAAGGAATGGGTAGCGGGCTTCAAATTAGTAACAGAAAGTTGTTCTTCACAAAGCAAAGAGACAACCTGTGGAACTCCTTGCTGCAGGAGGCTGTGAAGGCTAGAACTAGAACAGAGTTTAAAGGGAAGTGAGATAAAGTGATGGAGGTTGGGTCCATGGAGTGCTAATAGCCAGGGGGTAGGAGTGGTGTCCCTGGCAAGGTTTGTGGAAGGCTGTAGAGGGATGGCACGAGACAAATGGCTTGGTCACTGTCTTCGGTCCATCCCCTCCAGGGTCCCTAGGGTTGGCCGCTGTTGGCAGACAGGCTACTGGGCTAGATGGACCTTTGGTCTGACCCTGGATGGCTATTGTAAGCTCAGGGCTCAGGGTCGGGGGTCTCAGTGGACCCCCTTGATTCTCTTGCACACCTGCTCCTGGGTGCCCTGGCTGGCAGCTCCCCTGCCCTAGCCGGCCACTTTCCTGTGCCTAGTGTGGAGGTCGTGGACGAGGTCCATGATGTCTGCACTAGCCCAGGCGGGTGCCTGCCTCTTGCGGTCCCGGGCAAGCTCCCGGGAGCCGCCAGCCTGGTCCCGGGAAGAGGGGGAGGGCTGGAGGGCATCGGGTGGGTGGCTCGATCCGTGCCATGTGCAGGGTCTGCTGGCTGGGTGCTGGCAGGCTTGCACCTGGCACAGGCACCGTAGCCAGCCCGTGCCCCTTTAAGGGGTTTGGGGCCGGGAGGGGGGCATAGAGTTTCCCTGGTGTTGGCCAGAGTGGCCACCAGGGAAACCTGGGGAGGGCTAGCCTCCCACTAGTTCGAATTAAGGGGCTACACACCCCTTAATTCGAACTAGCTAGTTCGAACTAGTCTTAATCCTCGTAAAATGAGGTTTTCCTAGTTCGAACTAAGCGCTCCGCTAGTGTAGCGCCTATGAAAGTTAGTTCGAACTAACCTTGTAGTGTAGACATACCCTAATAGAGTTTAAAGAGAAGCTAGATCAGTGGTCCCCAACGCGGTGCCCGTGGGCGCCATGGCGCCCGCCGGGGGATTTCTGGGCACCCGCTGAAACATCTGGGCTGGCCCCACCCCTGGCGCGTGGCACATGCATGATGCCGGCTCGAGGCGCGGGACGCATTGGCGGCCTCTCCCCTGGGCACACGGCACATGCGCAGGGCCGGCCCGGGGCACGTGGGCGGCTCTAGCCCCGGCCCCAGGGCACATGTGCGGTGCCGGCCTGGGGCGCGTGGCTCGTGGGCGGCCCCGGGCTCGCGGCCCATGTGCGGTGCCAGCCTGGGGTGCGTTGCCGGCCCCTGCCCCGGGCGCGCGGCACATGCGCAGTGCCGCCTCCAGGCGCATGGCTCGTGGGTGGCCCTGCCCCCAGGTGCCCGGCACATGTGTGGCCCCGCCCCCGGGCGCCCGGCACATGCGTGGCCCCACCCCCGGGCGCCCGGCAGCCACGCAATGTTGGGGACCACTGAGCTAGATAATTTCATGGAGGTTAGGTCCATAAAAGGTTATTAGCCAGGGGATAAAATGGTGTCCTTGGCCTCTGTTTGTCAGAGGCTGGAGAGAGATGGCAGGAGACAAATCGCTTGATCATTGTCTTCAGTCCACCCCCTCTGGGGCACCTGGTGCTGGCCACAGTCGGCAGACAGGATACTGGGCTAGATGGACCTTTGGTCTGACCCAGTACGGCCGTTCTTATGTTCTTATGACAGCTAGCAAGTTTTTCCGCAAAAGCAGATGATTTGCGGAAAAACTTGCCAGTCTAGACACAGCCACTTGTGTGTAACTGACTTGTCTGTGGGTTTGTGGCCCTCAACCCAAAAAAAGATTCCCCACTCCTGGCCTCTAGCCTGGCAAGAAACAGGTTGGAGCCTCTCTCTCTAGCCCACCGAGCACTGCTCTAGCAAAGATGCTTCTCTAGGACCTAGCTCTCACACCTTCCCTAGTCAGGGTCTAACTGCCAACTTACTCCTGGGCAGCTCCTTATATACTGGGCTGCTCCAGCAAGCTACCCTCTGGTTGGCTTCTTAAAAGCCTCTCCCTGATTGGCCAGGGTTTTCTGCACAGGCTCCTGCCTGCTTTGACCCCTTCCAACCAGCAGGGGGCAGTCACCCCACTCCACTTCTCCTGTCTCTCATACCTGTTCATGTCTCACTTTAGCCAGGGGCAACGTAGTCCCCTAAGACTGTTCTCTAATGAGGTGTCTCGAACTGACTCACCCATCGCTCCAGTCAGCCAAGGTGAGCCGCAGGTGACCCAGGGAGGAAGCCAACTATTGGGCAAGGAGGAAACTTGGATGTGCTGTGAAGAAACTCCGGGTTTCCCTCCCCATTCTCCCGGCCACGAGTGACATCCCCAAACACACAAGCCCGCGACTCGGAAGCCAGCACTTCCCGTTAACCACGGACATTTCTTAATGATCCCCGCACCAAAGCGAGATAGGAACCACGTAGCACCGCCACGGCTCAGCTCAGCGCCCAGGAAGGGACAGCCAGCCAGGGTCAGGATGAGCCCCTCGCAAGCCCTCAAACTCCTCTCACCCCTGCACTTGCTCACCAGGCTTCTTTACCCCCCCCCTCCCCCCCCCGCAGCAGCCAGGACCCTGGGAACCCCCCACGTCCCAGTGTTTTAGTCTGCAAGAGCCTGACCCAAACACAAGGCAGCAGGAGACTTTCCCCAGCGAGTGCTTTGTGGCCGTGTGTCGGGTAGAGGGGCTTTGTGGCGTCATTCGGCTGCTGGGGGAGACTCAGAGCAGTGGCTGCATAATGGGGTGGGAGCAGCAGTACTGCCGAGCTCTTATTCCGCACTGGGCAAGGCTCTCAAAGCGCGTCACCCACAGGACAGGCAGGCACACGATCCCCATGTTACAGAGAGAGAAACTGAGGCACAAGGCGGGGAAGTGACTTACCCAAAGCTCGGCCAGTATACAAAGGTATAACACCTGGGTGGCCCAAGTCCCCGTGCAGTGTTCTACCCACTAGGCAACATAACTGGTACATAGGGAGAGGGAGACTAGACTCCTGGGCTCCATTCCCAGGGCTGCTGTGGGATCCTGCTGTCTCTCTGCAGCACACTCGACCCCTGGTAAAATGCTCCGCTCATAGGGCAGTCTGGAGGCACCAAGGTGAGTGCCTGGAAATCGCTGGCTGAAGGAGGGCTAGAGACGGGCCAGGGCAGTGGCCAGGTAACCCCTGCTGAGCGTGAGGAAGCCTGCTCAGCCTTGGTTTCTTTGCTGGGCTTGTGTTTTGGGGCTGCGGATGCTAAGCTGAGAGGCATCCCCAGGCTGGCTCTAAGGCCTAGCAGCTGCACTACGCCAGTGGCCGCTTAATGCTGACACTCACTCCTGCATCTGCCTTCCTGCCCCGCAGCCCC
Source organism: Pelodiscus sinensis (assembly GCF_052426305.1). Taxonomy (NCBI): domain Eukaryota; kingdom Metazoa; phylum Chordata; order Testudines; family Trionychidae; genus Pelodiscus; species Pelodiscus sinensis. The sequence continues at coordinate 8,997,699 of NC_143077.1, read as the reverse complement.
AGTCGGCTCTAGCCCTGTTCATCCGCTCGGCTCCTGACTCCAGCTCTGACCCTTGGCTCTGGCTCCTGGTCCCCAACTAGTCTCCTGGCCTCTGACCACTAGGCGAGACTGCCCACGCCCATGACATGTGTGAATTTCCTGGTGTCCAGTTCCGTAGCATTCATTCATTCATTCACAGAGCTCTTCTGCCTCGGGCTGGCCAATCATCGAACTTTCTCCGGTCCGACTCCTGGAGCTTCCTCCCCCCCCAGGAGGCCCAGACGGCCCCAGCCAGCCAGCGAACAAGTGATGAGTAGCCTGAACATGCCAAACATGCTTGCCGTGAGCCAACACAAACCACTGGTGATGTGCAAACGGTGGTCAGCCAGCAGCCCCTGTTCCACGCTTCCCGCCACCAGCAATGCAGCTCCTTCCGGGGCCTCGCTGCCGAGAACAGATTCTGTGCTGGAAAGTCCCAGCTGCTGCCGAGAAAGCCCAGGAGAAGGCGAGGGAGGTCACGTCCGACAGCCTAGAGCCAGTGTGCGAAAGAGCGCGGGAGAGACAGAAGTCAAGCAGGGGCCTCCTCTGTGTGTCAGTGTAGCCCCATTGCAGCCCTCCCAAGCACTTGTCAGGCACACGCTAACCCTCCGCACAACACAGGTGTGATGTGTGCACACGCATTCCATCGGCCACCTGCAATGCAGCTTGCTTACGCCACACTCTCATTCCAGTGCCCCCACCCCGATCTCTCTCACACACAAAATCAGCTGCTTTTCCGGAAAAACTTGCCAGCTGTCTACACGGGCTGCTTGAATTTCTGCAAAATCACTGACTTCTTACTGTAAGAAATCAGTGCTTCTAGCGGAAATACAATTCTGCTCCCGTTCAGGCAAAAGTCCCTTTTGCGCAAAGCTTTTGCGCAAAAGGGCCAGTGTAGACAGCTCAGATTTGTTTTCCGCAAAAAAGCTCTGATCGCGAAAATGGCAATCGGGGCTTTTTTGCGGAAAAGCGTCCGTGCCAATCTAGACGCTCTGTTCTGAAAACGTTTTTAATGGAAAAATTTTCCGTTAAAAGCATTTCCGGAAAATCATGCCAATCTAGACGCAGCCACAAGGCTTGCAGCCTCCACCCCGGGCCATCCCCACACAAGTAGAGCCCTGTGCAAATACACAATTGGCACCTACCCCCTGCATCTGCAAAAATGAGCTGCAGATACCTGCACCCATATCTGTGGCTGCAGCTACCCACTGATGTAAAGAGGGTATGTGTGGATTTGTAGGGCTTTATGCACAAGACTCCCCCACCCCCTGCTGGATGTTTCAAGGCACGCCTCCCCGTGCCTTACCGAGCATGCAGGGGAGAAACAAGCTGGAGAGTCTATTGCATGCGAACGAGAATCCACCCCAGAGCGCTGTGCTTCATACCAGCTGAAGCACAATAAGGGTTTGATTGCACCAAGGTGTTGCCTTGTCACGGGGGAGTTCCTTGGCGGGGTGTCAGTGGGGTTTGGAGAAACAATGTGCAATTTCCAAAGAAAGAGCCCAGAGCAGCTGCTGGCCTGGATTCCCCTGCTCCCTAGGCGCAGGCAGACAAGAACTCAAGAATTCTCCCCATTTCCAAGCCAAACCAGCCACATGTGTAAGACCCCCACCTCAGCGGTGCATCCAGTCTGGCCTGCCGGCAGATGCCCCATGAGCAATCCTCCACAGCAAAATAAGAGCCCTGACCAAGCACCAGCATCGCTACATGGGCAGGAGCAGGCAGACGTGGAGGAGGGAGTTTGGGACTGGGAGTTTGCCTGGCTGATTCTAGACGGGCTACTGGTGCCAGTCACGGGTCAGAACTGCCGCAGAGTTTAAGGGCCTTCACATCAGACTATACCAAAAATGAGAGATTTTAGGGGCCGGAAGCCTATTTTCCTGATTTAGGATGTGGGCAACTCCCTGCATCCCCCGGGAAAGCAGCATTTAGTATGAAATGGACAGAGCAGCCCAGCTACTCTGTGCTGCTGGGGTCTTGCCTAGGCACCTTAGGCTACATTTACACTGCGGCAGTTTTTCAGAAGAGGAAATGAAAATGGAGCGCTCATTTGCAAATCTTACGCTCTCATTTGCATATTCGCTTCCTTTTTGCAGAAGAGGTTTTTTGCGCTAAAAAGCCCAGTGTAGACGGGGCCATTGGTTGGAAAAACCCCGTTTTGTGCAAGAACCCTTATTGCTCAAAAAATGAGGTTTACAGGCTCTTTCGCAAAACGGGGTTTTTCTAACCAATGGCCCCGTCTACACTGGGCTTTTTAGCGCAAAAAGGATCGGAAGCGAATATGCAAATGGGAGCACGAGATTTGCAAATGAGCGCTCCATTTGCATTTCCTCTTCCGAAAAACTGCCGCAGCGTAGACGGAGCCTTAGTGCGCTCCAGCAGCCCTGCTCATGAGGAGGCCCCCAGATTGTGCTGGGCGGCTGTTTGCTTGCAAACTCTGCGTGCATGCGGCTGAGTTATGGGCCCCCAGGCTCCCCACAAAAGCCTTCCACAAACACATGTTCACGACCACACGGGAGCAGACAGGCCTTCAAAGCCAGCTGCTTTCAGAGGATAAACACTCGGTTCTTTCTGCGTTTCATCACGTGTCGTGCTGCGCTTAGAAGGGCTCAGACACATGTGCCTAAGGATGAGCCCTGAATGGCCAGCCAGGTTGCCCGGAGACGAGGTTCCAGTCTGAATGCAACAGACCCCTTTGAAGGCACGGCTGCTAGAGAACCAAAATGTCCCCAGGGCGTGGGGTACTCAGCTCTGGGTCAAACCCCGACTGAAGGGTTCACAACACCCATACCACTTTACCCTGAGCGAGTTCGCTGCTTCCGAATCACCAGCATCACGTGACAATGCCAGAGAGATGGGAGCACTTGTAATCCCGGGGCCTGCACCCCGTGGGTGATGGTGCACACAAACTCCTCGTCTGCATGTCTGTTGCGAGTGTGCAAACGCTGTGCCCGTGGAACAGCTGCATGGGCTGCTCCTGCCTTCTTTGAAAGCATCTTCCTTGGTCTAATGCCTCCCTGCATTTCCTGAGAGGCCCTGGCTGGGACGAGGCCCCTTGCAATCCCCACCCGCTGCTGGTACCTGGCAACAGCTTGTTGCAAATTGCTGCTAAATCCTTCTTGTTTACACCACATGGCAGCGTTTTCGATCGCAGCGGCTCAGCCCCACAACGCCGGCCAGTGGAAGCAGCGAGTCCGTCTGGAAACTGGACTCGGCTGCAGCTTTCAGCTCCAGCCCGCGGCCCCTGCTCAGCATCAGCGTGGCTCCACCGGGGAAAGACAGAAGGATCTGATGAAAGGGCCATCTCACACTCACACCTTTCTGAGGACCTCCAAGCCATGCATGAGCATTTCCTTTCCCAGCTGGGAGGCTCTGCTCTTGGGTCCGTTTCAAGGGTCACAGACCCAGCTGGCTGGGATTACCGCTTGGTTCTGGCAGCAGGGAGCTGCAGGATGAAGTTGTTGGAAGCTGCTGGAGCAGGCTCCATATTTGCATCTCCCTGACCAGGGCCATCCTTAAAATGCATGTGGCCGTACGCAGTCCTATGAAACTGGTGCCCCTATGGCAACCAGGGGGAGAGGGGCAACAGCTTTTTTAAAGATGCGATTTATCATCTTCAGCAGCGCACCAATTACATATTTTTAAAGCACATTTTAAACTCAGGCCTAAGGTTGCCAGGTGTCCAGTACTGAACCGGACTGTTCGGTATTTTTGCCTCCTGTCTGAAAAAAAAAATTCAGAAAATACCAGACACCTAAAATACCAGACACCACATGGTTTTTAAAGGGGACACAGTGGGGTTTTCTGTTGTTTTTTTTTTTTCCCCCTAACAACTCTCAGGCTGTGTCTAGACTGGCAAGTTTTTCCGCAAAAGCAAGTGCTTTTGCGGAAAAACTTGCCAGCTGTTTACACTGGCCACTTGAATTTCTGCAAGAACACTGATGATCTGGTATAAGAAATCAGTGCTTCTTGCGGAAATATTATGCTGCTCCCGTTTGGGCAAAAGTCCAGTGTAGACGGCTCAGATTTGTTTTGCACAAAAAAGCCCCAATCACGAAAATGGCGTTTGGGGCTTTCTTGCGCAAAACCGCATCTAGATTGGCACGGATGCTTTTCCGCAAAAAGTGCTTTTGCGGAAAAGCGTCCGTGCCAATCTAGACGCTCTTTTCCGCAAATGCTTTTAACGGAAAACTTTTCCGTTAAAAGCATTTGTGGAAAATCATGCCAGTCTAGATATAGCCTCAGTGTTTTGTTTTGTTTTTTCTGCTCAACAAACTTTTTCCCGCTGTGTTTTTGTTGTTTGGTATTTTTTCTGAAACCATCTGGCAACCCTACTCTGGCCCTGTTGACTAACAATGAATTCAGAAACTGCCAGTATGTACCTGGGGTTGGCAAATGCCTGTTAAATGGCCTCATTACCACCTGAACATCTCTTTCCCAGGTTCTGCTAATTGCTCTGGCAGGCTTTGTCACTGGTAAGTTAACCAGCTCCTCTCCGGAGGAAGCAGAGCCATAGCACAGGAACAGGAAGAGGCAGGTGGGAGGACATTAAGACCCAGGGGGGGCCCAGATTTTCAGGTGTCCCACGCAGCTCCCTGTTGCACATACCAGTAAGCACCACCTTGTCCCTAACAGGGAATCCCAGGACACTCCTCTCCAGGAGAGCTCTGGCAAAGCTAGACGCCCCCGCCCAGCCTAGGCAAAATCACCCAGGGCAGTGGAGGCAGGTTGCTCTGAGGAGTGCTGCTGAGTTTCGGCTGCGATCTCTTGTTGCTCAGCACTGATGCGCAGAGATATCAGCGCACAGAGGGATGCAGGAATTACACATCGCAGGCAGCTACTGGTCTCTTGCAATGGAAGCAACACACTGCGGTTCTGCACGGGATCTTGTACCACTTGTCTCCAGAGCAGCTGAGCACCTTCCAGTTGTGCACTGAACAACAGGTCTCACATCTGCCACCTGTTCCTTTTCTCTTCCTCACCCCAGGGAAGAAGGTGTGCAGGGGAGAGTCTTAGCTAGTGGGGCTTTCAGGCTGGTATTGTGGGAATCAGAGCCAGTCTCTCCCATTGATCTTTGGAAGAATCGGGGATATTCAGGCAGCCTGCAAGTTTGACTATATGGAAATTAAAACTTTTAAAGGTCAAATGAGCAAATCTGGACGCATCACAAGCTGGCCCTTGCACAAACAGAGCAGGTCTTTGCTCAGCAACCTATCCCTTTGCATCTGCCGTGATCCAGTCGTGAGCCACTAGAGCCAAAGGAGAATCTCTACAACTTATTTGCAGTACAGGGCCTATGATACAAACGAACAGGGCTGATTGTGTCCAACAGAAGGCAGGGCCTGTCTACACAAACTCTTTAGCTTGTGGCAAGCTGGGTTGCGACTCTCTCCTCCTCCTCCTCCCATGCATGAGTTGGCCATGCAGACCCTGTCTTCACACACTAGTTCCGTTGAGGGCTTTGCCCTTCAGAAATGGGAACTTGCAGTGAGCAGCAGCAGCTCCGTGGCCAGTTAGGTTTACTGCCACCAGGTAGGTTTACATGCCAGCTCACTGCGAGCGAAATGTTCGTGGAGACGAGTTCAGACACATGCCGCCAGGTCACCCAGATACCTTGATAATAGGTTGTCCCTGTCCCAAGACAAAACTCCCTACCCCCTAGACTTTAAAATCTGCTTTCTGAAAGGTTGTGGGTATGAAAGGGCGGGGAGCACTCAGAGAGGCGGATGCATGCTGCAAACTTTGACTAAGCCAAAGCCAGAGGTTTCTGCCATCAGGAAAAGTCATAACGAACACCCAGAAAGACAAATTGAGTGATCACATCCCCCAAACACCCCTCCCACGCCAGACTCCTCAGCTGTTTGAAAATGGGATAATAGCGAAAACGAAGTACACACATGGGACTAGAAAAACAAGGGGGAGAAGCCAGCATTAGAGCAGATTAAAGCAATGCCATGGGCTGGTACAGGCTCCTCCACTCACAGGGCACAGCCTGGAAGGAGAATCCCTCCCTTTGCACATCTGTCCAGCCAGATATTCTGGGCTCCAGATTTGAGGTGTCCACCTAAAGCCAGTGGGCCCCCACAAATTGGCAAGCTGTGCCTAACAAACAGATAAGACCTAGAACATTCTCTGTAGATTCTTTATACACCGCATGCACTGGAGGTGGCTAAAAATGGTGGGTGGGTGGGTGCGCACATGTGTGTGTGTGCATGTATGTGCATGCTTGTGGGTGTGTGAAACTGTCAATGCAACAGTTCTTGCACACACAAAAAAGTCCCTTTTTATTGGAAATGTTCTGAGAATTTTGTCAACAGCTGTAAGCGTGCAATTAGGGAGAGCGCCGCCCAGACCCCCTGCTTGCTCCAGGTACACAGCCTCCCTGCACCACCGCTCTGGTTTGCTTTTGTGGTGGATGTAAACCCTGTTTGGCTTGCACCTAATTTTCTCATTGTCCTGACATAACTGAATGGAGAGTAGGAAAGTCAGTATCAATAGCCCCATTTCGCAGATGAGAGGAAGTGACTTGCCCATGGTCACAGAGAATCTGTGGCAGAGCTGGGAGTAGAGATCGAGGCTTCTGACTCTCAATACATCAATGGGTTTTTCCCTAAAAGGCTTTGTGAGCATTCTCAGCTTCCAGCAGGGGTTACTGACAGTCCAGGGCAGGAGGGCTAGGCTGGGTAATAGGAGATCTAGAGATATATCCCGTTACGGTAGGATAAAATACGAGCCCCAGATCTGGAAAAAGAAACAGGGGACGTCTGTTTGGAGGAATTATGTCATGTGCAGCCAATGTGCATTTTATTCCTTCTGGCTCAGTCAGCCAAACTGAGCCTTTGGAAAGCTACCATAATTATGATGAATTTCATCTTGATTAAAGACATAACCTATGATTTCCTAGAGGGTCCATATATCTTCAGACCCAGTTTCTCAGATTGCACCAGGCATTGGTGAAATAACACCCAAATCACTGTGTTTCTCCACCTCGCTCTGTGCATGTGTGTGTGTAATGTGTGCGGGTGGGTGTTTTATAGCCAGCAATATGCCGTGAGCCCTCTGGGAAGGAAGTTTAGGTTTCCATTGCAAGAAACCCAGCAGGAAGATACTGCAAACACAAAGCTTGGAGCCTACTGAGGTCTCTTCAGTGCACCCTCCTTCCTAGGTCAAAGCCAACATGTTCCCGTCACCTACCCCCATGGATCTTCCACAGCTGGAGTGGGACATGGCTGTGCAGCCTGTGGAAGGCAGACTGGGCTTGTCGCTTCGGTGTTCCCCAGCTAACCTAGGAGCACCCTGCTGCAGCAACACCCCTCAGCCTGTCCCAGCTCCCAACAGCTTCAGCCCAGTGCTAAGTGGACAGTTTGTGCATGCAGGCTTAGCTGAACGGGGGTCCACGGCAGGAACGGGCACACTTAGCACCATGGTTATGGGATCAAGTGGGGTCAATGAATGTGGCTCTCACGCCTCCTGTGGCGTTTTGAAGGCATTAGCCCCTTAGCCCCGAGGGAGATGGAACTGGGTCGGGAAACATTTGTTGTGGTAAAGCCATGCGCTCACGCCCACTGACAGGGGGGAGGGGGCAAAGAAGGCAACTGCCCCTGGGCCTGGCGATTGAAACGGGCCCACGGCTCCTCATTGCCATGAGCATTACTGCAGCAGTAGTGCCTGGAGCCCTGGGCCCTTTAAATCGCTGCTGGAGTGCCATGCAGCACACTCCTGGCAGCCCCCAGCTCCGCCTCTTCTACCTGAGGCTCCGCCCCTTCCAGGAGTGTCCCCCTGACCTTGCCCAGGGGGCTGACAAGACTGCCGTCTCCCCTGCGTGCGCTAGGCAGAGCTCACAAGCCACGTGGAGCAGTTCTGCCATGGACTTTGTGTGACTTTGGCCACATCCCTTCCCTCTGAGCCTCTGGTTTTCTTTCCGTGGGACAGGGATGATAACTTAGGCATCTCTTTACGGCTCCTTACTGGAAAGATGCAATGTGAGTATGAAGTATTATTACTGACATTATGGAAGGAAGCTGGTCAGAGGCGCCTCTAATTTTTTTCCATACAAGTGCTGAATAAATGTTGCTACGTGCACCTAGACATGTGCAGATGTGCACCACCAGTAGAAATACCTGCTGCCAGCTGTGGGCACTCTGCTGTCAGCTGGGCAACTTGAATCGTTCCAGGGTGGCTGCCCTAGTACTCAGCTGTCAGGGAACCCTGAAGCTGGTGTTACAGGGTGTGGGGAACCCCATCGGCAGCCAGACGTGATTCTCAACCAGCAGGGAAAGCGGAAGGTCTATTGGTTCACAGAGAAGCACAGTCTTGTTGTTAACACAGGAAACAGGAGTAGACAGTGCAATTCATCTTGGAGATGGGGGGCCCAGCTAGACTCCTGCATCCTAACCCAATTGATACCAACACACACACACACACACACACACACACACACACACACACACCCCCCAGCCTTGCAGACAGCCCTGCCTCCTCCTTCTAGTTTCCCAGGCAAAAAGGTGTCACCTGACACTCTCCCACATAGGCTCAGGTTACAAGAAAAGCCTGAACCATCACGTACATGCTGGGCTGGGCAGCCTTCCCTCCCTCAGCATCTCACCCAAAACTCCCATCCCCAGCTGGGCACCAGTGCAGTGCCCAGGGAAACTGAGGCACACGCACAGCGTTACTACACAACAGCACAGGACAGTAGGAATCACATACAACATAAAGCGCACAGAGTGAACGCAATCCCCACTCGGCCACAGCTGGTTAACAAATAGCCCTGCTGCTCTGGGTGGAAGCAGACAGAGAGAAGCAGCTCCAAGTCCATCTGCAGAGCTTTTTCAGGAGGGGACATTTACAAGGTGTGAGGAGAGAAGACATCCTCACAGGGCTTTACCCCCAGTTTGCCTCGGATGCCCTCAGACAGCAGAGGGCTGCTGGTTTTGCAATCGACGCCTCCTCTATCATCCTACTTTGGATTTCAAGCCCCTCAGACACACCAGGAGCTACGCTGCCTCCCCGCAATGCGTCCCTTGAAAACTCCCATGATGATGTTTCCTGCCAGAGCCCTGTAAAACTCACATCAATTGCAGAGCAGACCTGCCCTGCCAAGCTCTCTCCAAGGCCTGCTCGACAGAATCCTGGCAGGCCAGCGCTCTTCGTCAGCTCTCGGATCTTCAAAGCGTGGAGAGAAATTCCTGGGCCAAAAAAAGAAAGAGGAATGATTGGTCCCTGGTAAATGTGAAACCTTGGAATGCTCAGGGAAAGTCTGGGGATAAACATGAAGCACCCGAGGGAACATCTGGGAATTCCAGCCCTGCTCCTGCTGCCTGGTCGCCATTCATAGCTGCTAAAATGTAACTGCACGGAAGGGCAGGGAGACAGCGATCTGTCTCGCGCCAGCCAGATGGGCTGTGTGTCTAGCCAGGGGTTACAAGCAGAGGCAAAGTTACTCGCCTCGTTGCTTTGTCACAAACGTAAATGATTCGCCAACAAGTATACCTCCCGGCCACAATGTTTTTAGGGAGGGAGCACTGGTTGGGGGCACCCTGAAGGGGGAGACTTACCTTCAGAAAGCCCCCATCCTTTGAAAATCATGTCTCTTGAGAGCATCTCAGGTGGGCACCCAGACTCACTAGTCCTGGTCTCTACCTGGCACTGAGGGGCATAAGCGAAATGCAGGCGGGGGGCTGAGATAACGCATGCTCTCCAGGGCATCTCCTCTCGGAAATGGCTCTCTCGCACCGAGCTGGGGTGGAATCGGTAGCTTGGAGAAACTTCCTGGATTGTTTGTTCAATGGGATGGATTCCCCGAGAGGCTGGGGCAACGGCTTTCTCCATTACTTGTGTGTTCAGACTGGGGCAGTGGAACGGGCTAGCTCCGCTTGTTCACTGAATCCCAGAGCTGGAAGGGACCGGGAGAGCCCAGCTCCTGTCCGGAGGCAGCACTTCCATCCTGGACCATAATGATTCTTTTCTAATAAAAGAATTCTTTGTCACACAGCGCGTAGTCAACCTGTGGAACTCCTTGCCAGAGGAGGCTGTGAAGGCTAGGACTATAACAGAGTTTAAAGAGAAGTGAGATCAATTCATGGAGGTTAGGTCCATAAAAGGCTATTAGCCAGGGGATAGAAATGGTGTCCCTGGCCTCTGTTTGTGGATGGCTGGAGATGGATGGCACGAGACAAATGGCTGGGTCATTGTCTTTGGTCCATCCCCTCCAGGGTACCTAGTGTTGGCCGCTGTCGGTAGACAGGCTACTGGGCTAGATGGACCTTTGGTCTGCCCCAGTATGGCCATTTTATGTTCTTATGTTAATGTACCATCTAGGCCAAAGCGCCGGGGGTTAGCACTGAGTTCTGGGAACAGCTGAAGGTCCCACCTCCCCGCCCAGTGCTCAAGCACTTCCGAATGAGCAAACTGGGACAGGAGTGAGGGGTTCAAAAATCAGGGATTTGGAAGGGGTGAGACAACAGGGATTCTACAGAGGTGGCATGAGCAGGCTTTCCCCACACAGCTCCCCCGGCCTGGCACACCACCTCTCGTGGGGAAGAGTTTGGTCTTGGTTTCCCAGGTGGTCGTTAGCCTCCCATCAGAGACCATCAGCCAGGATGTGCTTTCTGGTAACAGGACTGAGAAGGCCCGGAAGCCATCTCTCAGCCACCCACAGCTACCTAAGTGGGGCACAGGCAAGCCAGTGGCTAAAGCTGAAAAGCCCCGAGAACCCCGTAGTCCACCTGAGCTGCAAATCAAAGTCTTGAGGATGGTGAAAGTTCCTGATGTCCCGCAATAGGCCCTCAGCACCTTCTACCTTCAGCCCGGTCAAGGGCTGCTGCCACCCTGCGCTGCTGCCTCTAGATCAGAGGCAGCAGCGTGAGGCAGCCGGTCCGTGAGGGGAGCTGGTTTTTAAACTGGTTCCCTTCACAGACCAGCTCCCGCCTGGCATCCCACACTGCTGCCTGTGATACAGTGGCAGCAGCATGGTATGGCAGGGGGCTCCTTGGGAGTGGGGCCAGAGCGCACTGGCTGCCGGCCTCACCCCTGGGGACTATAGACTAGTCGAACAACCGATAAGAATTCATGAGGTTAATTGACTATTCAATTAACCGATAGCTAACATCCCTGGTCCCAGATGTGGGGGGCGTGCCCCCAGTCGTCCCTGTCACCTGCTTGGTGATTCTGTCTCTTTTCTGTATGGTTTTCTGAGACACAGTCCCATACCAGGCACATCCCATTGTCCTGGCACAACCAGACCCTGACTTTGCTTTCAGTTAGGAGGGGAGGAAGCCGCCTCCCAGATTGGTGGCCCTTTCATCTAGTTCGGATATGACTGCAGATGGGCCTCTAGTGTGTATGACACTCATTTCCCCTTGAGACACGGAAGCCGTAGTCCTTCCGAAGCAAGCTACACCACATCCCATGCAAGCTACTCCATGGATTCAAACATCCCCCCCATGGCGAGCTACTGCAGCATCTCCCCAGCTGAATTGATTTCAGAGGGGGCCACTGCACCACGCTGCTCTGGGGCAGAGTGTGAGGGGGTCACTCACCACCATAGCGGGGGTCCGTCGTCTGTCCCCGGAATCAGTCCATTCCGCCTGCACAGGCCTCCGCTCACGTGGCGTTTCCCCTCTGGAACCTTCCGGTCGCGTTGCTCTCTTCGCCACACTGCCCTCCGGCAGTGCCCAAGTCACTCGCTCTGAGCCCCCCTTCCGGGGGTTTGGTGTCTCTCCAGCAGGCCTGTCCGCAGGCCTAGCAGGCTGGCCGTCCAAGCGTCCTGGCACAGCCTGACTCTCTAGCCCTGCCCTAGCTCCAGAGAGCATCCTGCTCCCTCGGCAGCCAGGCTCACACTGCCTTGGCTGAAGCAGCCCTTCCCTTTTATAGCTCCCAGCTGGGCCTTAATTGGCCAACGCCCCCCAGCTGGGCTGAACTCCCCGGGCCTGCTCCAGGCTGGGGTTTGGCTCTTAAGGGGCCAGTACAGGGCAGCTGCCCTGTTACACAGAGCACAGAAGACATTTCTCCTGCCTTGCTGTCTGAAAAGAGGTATCCGAGCTTCATGCTGATTTCTGGGGAGAACAGGCACGCCCGTCCGGCAAGTCCGACCTATGGCATTACACAGCGGCGAGAGCAGCCAAGGAGTGCATTAATGCTGGAAGGCAGGGCTGCTCAAACAGCGGAGAGTCCCAAAGCTAGCGTCTTTCAGACTAATAATAACCAGCTCATTTCTCCCCTGGAGCCTGTTACCACTCGATAGGTACATTAAACATTTCATTTAGCAATCCCACGGGGCACGTTGAGTGCTGTTGCTACAAGGCGGAGTTTACCAGTCTTTCCACCCAGTCATTTAGGGGTCCTGAAAGCAAGTGGCTTTCCCACCCCCATTCTATCCCATCTCATGGATGCACATCGGTGAAGGGCCAAACTGTCCCCCTTGTAGGGTATTCCTTTGATGTGATCCCAACTTCCTACTAGCCTCCTATCGCTCAGTCCCTCTGCTGTCCAGGGCTTAATCTGGGAATGAAGCTAATAGGACCCACCTGGTCTGATTGCCAGGGTGAGTCAGCAGAACAGCTCTGCACCTTAATGCTAGGTCCTGGGATCCAACCAGAAGAGATTTGATGCCCGATTAAAGGGCAGAACCAGGGATGTAACAAATTCATCTCATGGCTGAAACACCGCCAGAAACACGAGAGCGTCAGTAAGACATATCCATTAGAAAGAACAACCACCTTTCTCTGAGCCCCACCCCCACTGTCCCAGACCAGGCTAACATCCAAACATAAGAGTGGCCATACTGCATCAGACCAAATCCATCTCCGACAGTGGCCAATGCCAGGTGCCCTACAGCAGTGGTTCTCAACTCGTTTCAGTCCACGGACCACCAGGCCAATCAAAAAATTTTCGTGGACCACCTCCTTTTTGAACAGACAACGAACATTTTGGTTGGAAATTTATTTCTTACTAACAGATTTTTGGTGCCTTCCCACGCTGGGTGACTTTGGACAATGTTCTCGTGGACCACCGAAAACATCACCATGGACCACCAGTTGAGAACCACAGCTCTAGAGTGATTGTACAGAACAGGTAATCATCAACTGATCCCTCCCCTGTCACCCATTCCCAGCCTCTGACAAACAGAGGCTATGGACACCCTCCTTGCCCATCATGGCTAATAGATTCATGGAGGTTAGATCCATCAATGGCTATCTAGCTCTTTTTTGAACCCTGTTAAAGTCCTGGCCTTCACAGCATCCTCTGGCAAGGAGTTCCACAGGTTGACTGGTTAACAAGACACTGTCACATTGCAAATACGCATCATCCAAAGGTGGTGCAACCCAGTGGCCACAGTCTATAACACAGCCCTAGAATTCAGGGCACCACAGCCTAATGGCTAGAGTCAATAAGGATAATCCTTAGTTCAGGGAAGCACAGCCTAATGGCTAGAATCAATAGTTTGAAGCAGCAGCCACAGTAGGGGAGGTCCGGGCCCACCCTACTCCACTGGGCCCTGACCTAGGGCCCTATGAATGGCAGAGTGCTACAACACTCACTCAGCAGGGAATCCAACTGCAACATGCCATGCTCTCTTGGGTGGGAGGTACCACTCCTGCACACCCTCTGGCTCACTTCCTGTCAGTGTCAGCATGGGGACACTCCTTGTGGCCTCCAGGTCCTCCAGTTCTGCAGCACCTGCCTATCCCTGGGGCTCCTCCTGGCGGTCTCCTGGTCCCAACATCTGGTTCTCTGGCTGGGGTATCTCTGGAGCTCCCACAGGAGGCCCTTCTCCTCCAGTGTTCAGGTCAGACTGAGCTGAGCTGCTCCCTTTTATACTGCCCCAGCCCTTGGAGCATGCCCAGTGAGGCGGGGGGTGGGACTCCCTCTCTTCTGGCCCAGTGTGGTTGCCAGGTGTCCGGTTTTCACCCAGACAGTCCAGTATTTGTGGCCCCTGTTCGGTAAAAAAACCCCAGAAAATACTGGATGCGGGGACATTCCTCCCCAGCTGTGTTTGGTGTGGGGAGCGAGGAGTGTGTAGATTTAAAGGCGCAGTGACCTTTTTTTGCTCAACCAGTTTGGTCTCCTGTGGGGGGTTTTTCCCCCCATGTTCGGGATTTTTTGTGAAAGTATCTGACAACCCTACTCACAGGCACTAAATGCATAAGCACTGTATTCCTTAAGTTGACCATATCAGCTAAGAATGCCTACTGTAGAATTCCTGGCACAATTTCAACCTTCACTATGAATTTCTTGGTCTCTGTAGGTTGAAACTAGTCGCTGTAGGCTAATGGGTCTTTATAAGGGGATCACATGGACTATTAGCTCCGTGTTTCCCTTGCTAGTTTCATCTGGTGCAGGCTTTGCTTCTCAAGGCTTGGACTGGAAGGGTGACTGCTGAGAAGAATTGCTTGTGTGGCTTTATCTTGTCGGAAAGGCATGTGAGAGCATTTGTGGTTGGGAAGTGTGGGAAATATAGGGCTATCTTAGGCAACCGTTAACTTTAAGCAAATTTACTGCGAGAAAAACAGTAACCATTTACATGAACAGATGGATTTGAAGGCATTTTATAAACTACTAGAAGATTTACCCAGCGCTGGTCACAGCCTTACCTCAATTCATCTTTGTTTTTCTTCGTTTAAATCATTGCTCTGGGGTGGGGTCGGGGATGCAAGATGCCCCGGGAAGAGAGGACTACCACTGAGAACAGCCTCTCTCCATCCTCTTTGGAACCCCCCCTTCAGGAAGTTGAAGGCTGCTATCAAATCCCCCCTCACTCTTTTCTTCTGCAGACAGTTCCCTTTGTCTCTCCTCATACGTCCTGTGCTCCTGCCCCCAATCATTTTTGTTGCCCTCTGTGACGGCGCGTTGGGGGTTCCCCGTCTCCTGCACCCCGAAATGGCACAAACAGACTGCACCAGCCAGTGGAATTGAGGGTGGTTTATTGCTCCTCCAGCACAGCGCAGCACAGATGTAGTCTGGTCACAGGAACTGGGCTAGGATGCCTCAGGCCCCCTTGAGATGGGGGAGACTGGGCCCCTAAACTCCAGCCCCTTCTCCTAGGCTCTCCTCCATGCCCTCCGACAGCCAGCAACCAACTCCCCAACTTCCAGCCCTGCCCCCCAGCCAAGGCAGCATTCCACCTTCCTTTGTTCCTCTCCATGGGGGGTGTCTGGCCACTGGTTTGCATAGTGACTCATCCTGTTTTGCTGGGTCGTGGTACCCACGGCAGCCAGTGGGGGTTCCCCCAGAGCCAGCAGCATAGAAACCAGCCAGGTACCCCCACTACGTCACAGTTCTCCCCCCTCCGAGAGCGAACTGAGCAGGGTCACTCCGCTCGTGACCTAGGGAAGTTCGGGTCCACTGCGTGGGAACCCGCCCTGGGGACATGGGTGCTCCCCTTGACTCGGGCCGGCCGTGGCGAGGCCCCACATGAATTGGCTTCCCTCTGTCCACTCGCCGCCCCGCTCCAGGGCGACTGGCACAGGCCTGTCCTCGGGGGTCACACCCACCCTTCCACTGGCCTTGATCTCTGGCCAGGGTCTCTCGGGCCGGGGCCATGAGCCCAGTGAGCCTTCTCTGGACAGCCAGGGCGGCTTCCACCCCCGATGCTCCATCCAGGGAGGACTTCCCCTCCCATAACTCTCTCAGCAAGCCCAGAGGGTCTATCTGGGGTAGAGACCCCCAAGCCGCTTTCCTCCTGTCTTGGGCCTTCCCGCCCCTCTGGCAGGAGTCACAGGACCGGCAGTACCGCTGCACGGCTGTAAAGATTCCCGGCCAATAGAAGTGCTGGAGCAGCTTCAGCCGGGTGCTCCGGATCCCCCGGTGGCCCCCAACGGGGACATCGTGGGCCAAATACAGCAGCTTGAGGCGATACTTTCGGGGGACGACCAGCTGCCGCTGGACCCCCCATGCCCTCGCCTTCCTGGGGGGGAGCCACTCACGGAACAGGAGCCCACGCTCCCGCAGGAATCTCTCCTGGCCACCTCTCCCCCGGGGCTGAGCTGCACGGAGGCCAGCCTGGTCCCTCAGCCTCTGCAAGGAGGGGTCTGCCTGCACCTCAGCCTGGAATTCAGCTGCTGAGGCAGGGATCGGGACCTGTCCCCCACCTCTGCCTAGGTCCGGAGTCCCAGCCTGGCTGGACCCCGTGTCCACTGGGATGGGACCCTGAGGACGCTGCCAGGAGTCCTTCCCTGGACCCACGTTGTCAGCCCCCCGCTGGCTCTGGCTCCAGGTAGTGACTAGAGCCCACTGGGATTCATGGGGCCACTCCTCTAGGTCATTCCCCATCAGCACCTCGGTGGGCAAGTGCGGGTGCACCCCCACTTCCTTGAGGCCTTCCTTCGCCCCCCATTTCAGATGCACCCTGGCTACAGGCACCTTAAACGGGGACCCATCTATGCCCTTCAGGGTCAGCTGCGCGTGGGGTAGTATCCGCTCCGGGGCCACTATGTCGGATCGGGCCAGAGTCACCTCCGCCCCCGTGTCCCAGAAGCCCGTCACCTTCCTACCATCCACCTCCAGGGGTATGAGGCACTCGCTCCGCAGGGGCCGTCCTGCCCCCACCCGGTACACGGAGAAATCCGCCTCCTGAGAATCAGACCTCCCAGGGGAGGTGCACTGAGCATCCTTCCCCTCTCTCTGAGCGGAGGTTTGCCTGCCAGCCCCTGCCTCTGGGGCAGCCTGCCCTTCCTCCCGCCCCAGCCAGTTAACCCTGGAAAGTCCCCGGTCCTGGGACCTGGTGCACTGAGCCCTCTTGTGGCCTTTTTGCCCACAGCGATGGCAAGTTAGGCTTTGGGCTGTCTCTGTCCAGGCCCTGGCTGGTTCTCTGGGGCGCAGACGACCTGTTCCTTGGTCTCGCCCCGTAGTTGACTCCCTCCGTCGCTCAGCCGAGATCCGGTCTCTGCGCGATTCCCTTTCTCTCCGGGACTCCCGTTCACACCCGGACCGGCTCTCCGTGAACTCATCCGCCAGTCTCCCGGCCTCCTGGGGGTTCTCTGGTCTCCGGTCCTTGAGCCACAGCCTCAGTTTGGGTGGGCACACTTCATAGAACTGCTCCATCATGACCAGCTTGAGCAGCTCCTCTGTGGTCTGGGCTCCGACTCCAGACACCCACTTGCGGCAGTATTGCGCCAGGCGGGAGACCAGATCCACATAGGTCTCCCGTGGCCCTTTCTGTACCCCCCGGAACTTCTTCCTGTACATCTCGGGGGTCAGCCCGAACTTGTGCAGCAGGGCCTCCTTGACTCGGTTGTAATCCCCTGGCTGTAGGTCCTCCAGCTGACTGAGCACTCCGGCCGCCTCCTGGCTCAGTGCGGGGATGAGCTCCTGCAGCCAGTCAGCTGGGGGAACCCGTTGCAGTCCACAGGCCCTCTCAAAGGCACTGAGGAACCCGTCTATGTCACCCATGTCCTTCAATTGGGCCACCACGGGCCTCTCCAAGCATCTGGCAGTCCTGGGACCCTGGGGCCCATCCGCACTTGGCGCAGCCGGTGCCCCGCCGGTTCTCCGCTCTGCCATGGCCAGCTCATGCTGCCGCTGCCTCTCTCGATCTTGGCGATCCCTTTCTCGGTCCTGGCGGTCCTTCTCTCGGTCCTCTACTTCCAATTCCTTGATCCGCAGCTGGATCTCCAGCCGCCGCAGCTCCGCTGGGCTGGCCCCTGCCCTAGATGGGCTACGGCTTGCAGGCCTCCTGGGGGAAGCTGTCTCATCTCTCCTGTGGGTTCCAGCGCTCCTCCCCCTCTCTGAGCCTGACACACTCTCAGGGGGGGTCTGGCTGCTTCCCCTGGGGACAAGATCCTGGCCCTGTGGCTGGTCGTTCTCTTCTAGCTGAGCAATCAGCTGGGCCTTGGTTGCTTTCCGCACAGGCAAGCCCCTCTCTCTGCACAGCCCCACCAGCTCTGCCTTCAAGAGTCGGGCGTAGGCCATCTGCCCGCTGGGCCCCTCGGTGCAGACTCACCAGTCTAGTGCTGCAGCGCCCCACGATTCCCAGGAACCGCTTCGCTCTGTCTCCAGCACGCCTGGCTCCAGGGCTCTTGCTTCTACTGCGCCTTGTCGCTCGCCGCTGGGAGCTTCATCCACGGGGTGCAGTGCATCCCACTCCTGACACCAGTGTGACGGCGCGTTGGGGGTTCCCTGTCTCCTGCACCCCGAAATGGCACAAACAGACTGCACCAGCCAGTGGAATTGAGGGTGGTTTATTGCTCCTCCAGCACAGCGCAGCACAGATGTAGTCTGGTCACAGGAACTGGGCTAGGATGCCTCAGGCCCCCTTGAGATGGGGGAGACTGGGCCCCTAAACTCCAGCCCCTTCTCCTAGGCTCTCCTCCATGCCCTCCGACAGCCAGCAACCAACTCCCCAACTTCCAGCCCTGCCCCCCAGCCAAGGCAGCATTCCACCTTCCTTTGTTCCTCTCCATGGGGGGTGTCTGGCCACTGGTTTGCATAGTGACTCATCCTGTTTTGCTGGGTCGTGGTACCCACGGCAGCCAGTGGGGGTTCCCCCAGAGCCAGCAGCATAGAAACCAGCCAGGTACCCCCACTACGTCACACCCTCCATTGGACTTTCTCAATTTGTCTACATCCCTTCTGTAGGGGGGGCCCCCAGACGGGATGCAAAACTCCAGATGAGACCTCCCCTGTGCAGAATAGAGGAGAATAATCACTCAGTCTTCCCTCAGTCTGCTGGCACTGGTCCTACCAATGCAGCCCAATATGCCATTAACTTTCTTGGCTACGAGGGCAAACTGGTGACTCGTATCCAGCTTCTCATCTACTGTAATTCCCAGGTGCTTTCCTCACAACTGCTACTTAGCCAGTCCGTCCCCAGCCTGTCGCAGTACTTGGGATTCTTCCGTCCCAGGTGCAGGACTCTGTACTCGTCCTTGTTGAATTTCATCAGATTTCTTTTGGCCCAATCCCCCAATTTCTCTAGGTCAGGGGTCTCCAACCTGTTTAACCACAAGGTCACTTTTTCAACTGAAGTGCAATGTAAGATCTACCTCAAACCCAAATACTCTTGCCCCGCCTCCTTCCTGCCCCTTCTCTGAGGCCCTGACCCTGCTCACTCGGTCCTCTTTTTCTCCCTCCCGTATTCTCCCTCCCTTTCACCAGGAAGGGGCAGAGGGTTGGGGCACAGGCTCTGGACTTGGGCTAAGGGATGTGGAGCGTGAGGGGGGCTCTGAGCTGAGCCAGGGGCAGGGAATTGGGGTGCAGGAGGGGGGGTGTTCAGGGTACAGGCTCTGTAAGGGAGTTTGGGTCTAGGTGGCTCAGGGCTAGGGCAGGGGCTTGGAGTGCAGGAGGAGGTTCGTGACAGGGGCATGGGTTTGGAGCAGGCTCCAGATGGACACTGCTTACCTCAGGTGGCTCTTGGGTGGGGGTGCAGTGGGGCTAAGGAAGGTTCACCCCTGCCCTGGCCCTGTACCACTCTCAAAAGCAGCCAGGAAATTCCCCCCATTCCAAGCCCTGTTGTGTTCCCTCCCTTTTCTGTGGAGATAGAATACAGGGTGGAAGAGTGGGCATCCTGACATCTGCGCCCCCTCCTCTCCCTTCCCTTCCCTGCCCAGCAAGCAGAAGGCTCCCTGGGGGGTGGATGGGGGTGGGCACAATAGCAAAGGGAAGAAGACAAGCAGCAGTGGGAGGAGGAGCAGCTGAAGTGCTGGCACTTGACAGCCTCTTGGCCAAACCAGTCAAGATCACCCGTCAGAGGCGCCAAGATCTACCAGTCGATCCTGATCTACTGGTTGGTGACCACTGGTCTAGGTCATTATGGACCCTACCTCTACCCACCAGCGTATCTACCTCTCTTCCCAGCTTCATGTCATCCGCAAACTTGCCGAGGGGGCAAACCACCCCGTGATCCAGATCATCCACGAGTCTGAAATGTACCCACTTCTGGGGCTCCGGGTGGCAGACATGTGGCTGAATGTCATTGGTCTCTTGGTGTGAGGGCGTCTATTCAGAAGGGAGCCAACTTGGTGAGATCTAGAGATTTATTCGCCTGGGATCTCTTGGCCTTGAGGGATTTAGTTTGATTTTTTTAATTATTTTTATCACATCTTTTTAATCATGACATACTTGTTGAAAAACTGAAAATGTGAGAAGACGTTTTACATTTGGAGAATCTTCCTTGGGGACACTGACAGGAAGAACCTACCAGAGAGATTTCTGACAGCAGTGTGCATTGCTCTAGGCGAGTGTTTCTCAACCAGGGGTACGAGTACCCTTGGGGTACTCGAGAGAAGTCGGGGGGGTACGTCAACACCACTGAAATTTGGAGAAAACTGAATTTTTGTTTTAAGTTTTACAGCACTTTATTATTTTTGTACTTTTTACACCCAAAAATTTCATCGCCTGCCCGGCTACGAGTAAGTTGTTTAAAACAATGTGTTGCAATGGTAGAAAATTTTTGTGTGTGTCTGAAAACTGTAGCTACTGGGGGTACTTATATATATATATTTTTAAAGGGGTACTTTATAAAAAAAGGTTGAAAAACACTGCGCTAGGCTCAGGCCCACTTGCCTATAAATTCACTTTTTTGCTCATACATGCTTTATGGATGCACATAAAACCCTTGACATTTCTCAATATTAATCATGCTCTGAATGTGTAACAGGAGACGTAGAAAAAACACTGGAGGACTGAGAACACAACCTGTCTGCACAGGCATCTTTGAGGGAATTTTTCAATGTTTAATGAATAGGGACCTATATTTAGTAATTTCCCTTTCAATACTATTTATCAGGCAAACATGTCATTTAAACTCTGTGGGCACGGAGGAGGGTTTGCAGAGTTGGTTGGGTATGTGCTGGCCGTGTTTGAAATTGGGACTCTGAAGGATTGCCATCTTGACTTAATTTGAAAGAGACGCCTGGAATATATCACAAGGAACATTAGCAATTGCAAGAAAACAGCTCAGCTCTCATGTCTGTAAGTTAAAGGGGTACTATTCTTAGCAGTCACAATCATGTCACAATAGTTAGTTTAACTCCCCTGCAGACTCCAGGAACAAAAAAGCCCAGGGAGAAAAATAGCTACAACTGCTTTGTAATTTGGATGTCAGATGCACAAGCCACTCTGACTGCTGGCATGAAGACAAACTTGTCTGAGGGGTGCCAAACCGACATTGACGGAGCTGCCTTCTAACTGTCCCAACAGCTGTTTGATCCAACACTCTCCAGAACTTGGATGCAGAGTCAATAGCCTTTGTATTTTAGATTCAATCCAGAGCACAGATGCGTTACTGTTCCAGCTCTCTGGGACACCTTGTATGGCACGCCACTTGGTACTCCAGCTGGTCTCCAAGCCCTTTGCAATAGGGATGTGAACAGGTGACTGGGTAAGCATCACCCTTAACCCTAAACGGGTGATGCTTACTGGGTAACGGTTAACCTGCACGGGCTGGGAGTCAGCAGCTTGGCAGGGGGCAGAAATGGCAGCAGGTTGTGGGGGGAGAGAGGGCTCTTGCCTCCCTCAGGCTAGGAGCCGGCAGGCCCCTCCTGCCTGCTGCAGGTTAACTGATTAAATGGGGCCCCCTGCTACTGCTTAAATGATTAAACGGGGGCTGCTCCAGCCTGCCCACCCCTGTTTAATCAGTTAACCAGTTAAACTTAATGTTTAACTAATCACATGGGATTTTGCATACCTCCTTTGCAGTGATCCCAGCAACTGAAACTTCCCACACCTTTCTGAAGTATCAGTATCTCCCATTTTACAGATGGGAAGACTGAAGCCCAGAGCAAGGCAGTGACTTGCCCAAGGGCACCCAGTAAGACTTCTGCAGAGTAGCGAACACGTCCGAGGTTGCCCGGCTTTCCATGCAGCAAAAACGTAGCTGGGGTGTCTGAAGCTGGAATTGAAATAAATTTATCTGCCCCTAGCCTTGGCTTCTGGAGCTTCCATCTGCTCTGTGCACCAGGCCGGCGCAGCCGAAGTCTGTGAGGAAAGGAGAACGTGTGTCTCTGCTTTCCAGAACAAAAGGGTTCTGTCTGTCGCTCTGCCTTCTCTTCGGCTGAGCGTACATCCCCTAGCTATGGCCAGCGCCCCAGGTTTGTCCCTGAGAACGCGGCTGCTTCAGCAAGCCTCTCCGACCAGCCTAGAAATGGCCCTTCCACTAGACACTCTGCTGGGGCTTTGAGCTCTGGTGAAATCGCCTAGCGCTATGAAGAAGAGTGACAGCTTCGGGGTCTGAGACCCGCCCTGAGCGGGAGGAGCTGTTGCAGGGAAATTAACGAGCACACCTATCCTCAGCTTGCTTGGGTACCTGACAAGGGCCCCAGAATGCCTTGCGAAATTCATCAGCAACCTCTCTCACAGTGTTCCCTGTAAACGGAGCGCTGGGGGCGGGGTGGGGAGGGCACCCAGGAGAGATTCAAATGGCGCCCAGATGATTAGCAGAGTGCCTGCAGACGCCCACAGCCGGCACCATGTATTTCTACTGGTGGTGCACATCTGCACAGAATAAAATTTATCCTGCACACAGATGGAAAAAATTAGAGGGAACACTGCTCTCACAGTACCTTTGTGGCAGGCAAGTGTTACTAATCACATTTCAAGGGTCGGGGAGAGGGATTGAGACGTGAAGTGGCTTTCTCAAAGCCACACAGTTGAGTGTGGGACCTAGTGGCCCAGATATCTCTGTACAAAGCAACACAGGAAAACAATGAATAGAGTTCCACCACACACACCTCTCAGGGCCCTCCTGAGAATAGCCACCATGAAAGCTTTGTCTCTGTGGCTATCATGACCTCATGAGAAACCTTTGAGAGGTGTGTGTGTGTCTATAGACTATTGTGTGTGTCCGATAGACCATTGTGTTTCTGCTGCAGTCAAGTATCCGTCTCTCTCTCTCTCTCTCTCTCTCTCTCTCTCTCTCTCTCTCTCTCTCTCTCTCTCTCTCTCTCTCTCTCTCTCTCTCTCTCTGTAGGCATAAAACCAGCTACTGATTTATCTCAGGACGCCTCTGTGTCTTCCCCAGCTGCCCAGAAAGCATTTTACTCTCCCACGGCCTTAGGTATCATTGTTACAACAGAACTTCCTGTTATTCCACTGGTGTCAGGACAAACAGCTGGGCACCTGTCCCCCCCTTCCTTTGCAGGGCCCCCACAATTGTTTTCCTTTAAGTGTTACAACAGGGCCCATGCCAAGGGCGGTGGGGCAGGAGGTCCTTTTGTGGGCGAGGCGCTTTGACAAACAAGAGTCTGAGCGACTGCAAGAATAGGCTTGGCTTGCCACAGTGAGAGGGCCGGATTCGGATCCCTTTATTCTCACTAAATGATCCCTGAGGCCGGTCTGTAATGGAAAGTTAGGTTGATGCAGCCACGTCAACCCCTCCATCCCAGAGCGACACAGAATCATAGAATCCTAGAGCTGGAAGAGACCTTAGAAGGCCATCAAGTCCAGCCCCCTGCCCAAGGCAGGACCAATCCCAGCTAAACCAACCCAGCCAGGGCTTTGTCAAGCCGGGACTTACATAGTTAATTCTTCCATCAACCGAGCTGAGTCCCATGGCACATTAAAGCAGGGGTGGGGAACCTAAGGCCTAGGGGCCAGATGTGGTCACTAGCTTGCCTGGATCTGGCCCCCAAGGCTTGGGGCTCCTTCCAGCATTGGGGAGCCCACGCTGGCCCTCCAGCCCCCCTTCCCACCCCACTGTCTCCTCGTAGGGTTAGACTACATAAAATCTACTAGTCTGGGCCCTCTAGGCTTCGGTGTATGTGGGGGGAAAGTGGGGAGTGTCTTTCTCCTTCTCGGTCAGGGGCCACAGCAGTGAGGTTTTTTAACTGCTTCTCACTTGTGTGCAACCCCCAAATGATTTTTCAGTGGGTGAGTGACCCCGACCCAAACAAGGTTCCCCACCCTGCTTTAAAGACTAAAGACTTTTCTGTCCATCCCTGTAAACGTAATCTTTCTCTCTTCACTCCTACTCCAACTCTCCCTTTAAGAGAGCTTTTAAAGGGACACAGACCCTTTTCTTCCAAATGTTTTCCCTTTCTTCACTTCTGCCTATTTGATTAACTAGTTTTAAGAGAACCCTCTAGCAAAATCAGTACCTTAGTAAAATATAAAGTCCTTTGTTATGGCTAAAATATCTGGAAACGCATTTTTTAAAGTTGGTGACAGTTCACAAACACATCTACTGTTATGGAGATTACAGAGTAAATTAGTGTTCCCTTTTTCTAAAAGCAATGGACATTGTTATGAACACACTAAATGTCTGTGACTGATTATGTTTAATGTCTTTGTTTCAATGAGTTAAATATGTAAGTAATCTGGAATGATTACTTCATGAAGGCTTATGAGTACATTTAAAATATAAAACCAGCTTAGCAATACTGATTAAGAAAATGTAAAACAGAGAAGAGCTGCATCGTGTATTTCTTATTATTTAATATTGTATTCAGCAGGACAGCTGACTTATCTTTACTCCAAAGTTTTTGCACATAAATCTTTGACAAACCTCAGGGCATATAAAAAAAACCCTGTGACTAACATTTTTTATTCCCAGATTTAGTGCTTTTCAATAGTGCTTTGCGTGTCCATCTGGCAGGCAATGGAAAACATGCTCCTATTTTCTTTAGAAAGAAATGGTAGAAGAGTGGGGTTGTTCCTTCAAATATTATCGCTTCATTTGGGCACAGGGATTTGTCTGCAAGGGGGTGCGCAGGGAGTGGGAGGGAAGAGAAAAGGGAGACAGTGGGGAGTGCACGGGGCCTGGGCAGAGTGGGGGGTCAGTACAGAGGTGGAGTATGGGCAGTAGCAGAAGAGTTTGGCTGGGGAGCTCACCCCAACCAAGCAGCAGCTTCACCCACCACTCACGTTTAAAACCCGGATGTTACTTTATAACCCTTTTGCCAGGTTGAGGCAGCAGAAGCCAGGGCTGAGTTCAATATCTAGCAGTTCCTTGCCAGCCAGCCAACAAAGAAAGGGCTCAAACTCCTATCCTGCAACCTGGGAAATTCACAGACCACCCCTGGGTGCCTCCGAGAAGCAATGCTTCCCCACTCGCAAGCACAGAGTCGGAGTGTAGAAAAGAAACTTAATAACAGGGAGGGAAGTAGCATGGCATTAAGTTGGGAGAACCCCACAAACAAGATTCATGAACAAAACCAAGAGTCAAAGTCCCACCGCGAGTCGGTTGGGCAGTGTCCTTTTCCTCTCAGGTTCGTAAGTCCAGCAATGTAAATGTCCCCTTCACATGCCCAACCCTTCTCTGCACCCCACTCACGGTGGCTTCCCTGGGTCGGAACAGATCCAGGGTTCTGAGGCTCATCCGCAGAGTTCACCTCTCATCTGAGTGGGGGGACGTAAGGAAGCATCTTACTCACTTTGCTGATCCCTCACCATCCACTACTCACTGCTCTCTGCCACCGCCCTGCTGGCCACTCATGACACCTCTCCGCCAACGCTTTGCTGACCACTTGTCACACAGCTTCCCTGCTGGTTCTCAGTCACCATCCACGTCTTGGCTCTGACTTCTGCCCATCAGCCTCAAAAGATGTCAGCTCCCAGCGATTTCATCTCTTAGCAAGCAGGGTAGAAGAAATGCAACTACATTACAATTAACATAAGAAAGACTCTTGAAGATGCCTATTTAGCTCTGTTCATTGAATAGTAAGTAGGCAGGTATGTATGTCTGTAAAGGGGGGCGGCCAACCAATCCAGATAAGGGAGACTATGCAACCTCCTGACCAGAATAACTTTCCCTCCTCCTGCTCCCCACAAGCACCTGAAAGTCAAGTCCTTGCTTAGCAAGGTTCCCTATGCTAATGGTGAGCCCTTCCTTTTGGCACAGATTTAGCACAGTCCTGCTTTTCTGTATTCCCACAACATTACAAACATTGGTCACCATATTTCACTGTCCCTACATTTAAAACAAACCGAGCTGGGGTTGGATCACAAATCAAGTTGATGACAACACGCAAAATACCATTCCATCTGCTGAGTATCTAACACATCTAAGGAGCTTCAGGGGGTAGCCGAGTTAGTCTGTGCCCATGAAAGCTCATGACTGCTGTGCCCATGAAAGCTCATGACACCATCTACATGTTTTGTTAGTCTATAAAGTGCTACCAGACCATTTGTTGTTTTTAACACATCTAAGCAAAATACAAATACAAACTGTATTTACATAGACACACCCAGGGTTTCTCTCCCATTCTAGCTAGCTGTAATGGAAGCAGCATTCCTTCAGATCCGGCGTAAATAGTAATGACACCCCCCCCCCCACTTCTGCATGGGTCATCGATACAGTATGAGCCTAGCACTTTCTGCAATGCAGCACAGGTATCTACAGCTTGAGCAAAAACAGTAACTACAGGCAGTCCCCGGGTTACGTACAAGATAGGGACTGTAGGTTTGTTCTTAAGTTGAATTTGTATGTAAGTCGGAACTGGTACATATTGTAGGGGAAACTCTAGCCAAACATTTCTCCAGAGCTCAGTTTTATTCTCCCACACCTCACTTCCCTCAGTCCTTTATTCTCAAGCTGAGGTGTCTGCTGAGAAAAGCCGCTCTGCGTCTCCCTGGTCTGCCGGGAGGGGGGAGGGGGGACGCTAGCTTCGCGTCTCCCTGGTCTGCTGGGGGGAAGCAGCTAGTGCAGGGTTGCCTCACCCCGTTTGTAAGTAGGGATCCGATGTAAGTCGGATCCATGTAACCCGGGGACTGCCTGTATATGCAGGTAGCAGTAGCAGCTTTATCTCCTCTACTGGACCAGCATTTGGAAGGAGACCGACATACGTACGTATGGGCATTGCCAGTATGTTACACTAAGAGTGTGTCAGACTTTGGTAAGCAGGTGGAAGTGATCCAGACAACATGGCTCTAGTAGGCAGAGAGGTAGACTTCAACTCAGCTAAGAGAAAACTAATGCTGAACAGATTATTGTTCTAACTGACTGCTCAAAGAAAATGGGACTGCCATTGTATCATTATACAAACTGACAGCAACATGTCTGGTCAGATTAATTTTGGTGAAACTTTCATTTTGCAGAATCAGATTTCTAGGCGTGAAATACTCAACTAAGTGACACAATCTCTGCAAAGAATTCAGAGAGGTGCCCAGCAGCCCTGGCATAAGCTGAAGCACCATTTCTCCACGAGATAACACATACCATGTTATCGCATAACAAACAGAAGGCCCTTAGATGCTGTCACCACGGTGCAGTATTAACACAAATAACACAAATGAGCCAGCTACAGTCTGTTAGCATGTGGTATGGAGAATGTGGGCACCCAATGCTGGCCAAATAACACACATGGCATGTATCACCCAACAAATACTTTGTGATAGGGTACTGAATGCAGTTGGCTGCTTTGTTTCAGGGCATCCTGCAGACAATGACCTCTGCAGGGATATTATTTGGCCGTGGCATGTGACAGAGTTAATTCTATTTTCTGAACTCCAGGGGCTATGAAGCAATTTCAGGAAATAGATGAATAAACCAGCCTTTCATTTCTGAGAAGTCACACTCCAATTGCTAGCTCAGGTCACAAGTTCAAATGTCTGTGGGTTCCTAGCCTATTGTCAAACTTCATACTGCAACTCCAAGGAAGAGCTTGGCCTGATGTATCTAGTCTCTGCTCAAGGAGAGCCAGGGCTGGAGCAATGATTGGAGTTCCAAGCCAGGAATAAGGTGCATTGGTAGAGCTGGGAAGGTCCTAGGATTGGTATTGTAGGGGGGATGCAGATGAGGAACGAAGCACATGGGAAAAGAGGCGCGGCGAGTCTGTATGTTTAGAAGCAGGTCTGGATTGAAGTGAATCTATGATGTCACTTTCACTTCTGTCCCCTGTAGCTTTTCTGAGCTGAATGTTATACCATACAAGGGCATATTCAGCAACAAAAAGGAAAGTTTATATTTCCTGTCAGTTTCCAAACCCATTTCCAGATGGGCCTCCTAGTCTTCAAAGCTCTCCTGGACTTGTTCCTTCACTTCTCCCAGTTCTCTGATCTTATGCTTTCCAGCTGTGCTTTTCCAGCTCATGCCCTGCTGTCTTCCAATTTCCATTCCCCTTCCATCCCCCCAACCTTGGACCCACTCAGTCCCTCTGCTTCCCCACTCTGTTCTCCCACGGGAACGCTTGCATTTAAGTTTGCTCTCTCATTTGGCTGGCCCTATGTATCAAGGCGACACTGACACGTTTTACATGTTGTTCTTTAAGTAACAGAAACCAGCCTTTGCACTTTGAGGACTCCAATCCATGTTTCAGATTCAACTGCAAACAAACCCCCACACTCTTTTTGTGAGTTGCCTCTAACCAGTTGCAAGAATGACATTGGCAGCAACAGGAATGTAAACACGCTGGCCAACGTCTGCTAGCATAGCTTGCATGAGAGGGCAAGTTACTGTGTGAGACTAGAGCATGGGAGAGGCTGCACAGCTGGTTTTCTCTGTGAGCATTTTGCATCTGTATGTTAAGTTAGCAGCAAATAGTTCAGGGTGGCAGGGTTTCCCATGGAAAAAAATGAGACACCCTCCCTCAGCAAGTCAGGAACCATCTGCACCCTCCTCGCTGAGGCTCACCCAGCTAGCCTGCCAGAGTGCAATCCCAGCCAGGAGCCAGATAACTCTGTGCCCTCACTCCATGGATGTTGCAGCCAGGAATGCCAGCAGGCCATGCCCCACTCCCATGCCAAGGAGATGGCTCTGCCTCAGTACCCAGGCCAGGCAATGTGCAGTCCCTGGGCGCCACCGCAGGTCAGGACGGCCACATGGGATGCAATTGCTCCTCCACTAGCCTGCACCTGGAGCGCCATCTAGAGGCCAGGAGCTCAGTCCCGGGGCATGCTGGGAGTTGTAGTTCTTCCACCCTGAGCCCTCTCAGGGCATGCTGGGAATTGTAGTCTGCGCCAGCCCTGATCTCGCAGGGCGTGCTGGGATTGGTACTTCTGTGTGTGTGCGTGCGTGTGTCTCTCCCTCACCTCTCGTTCCCAGCATGCCCCGGGGGTGCGCAGTGCATTGTGGAGGCGGTAGTTCTCCAGGCGGAGCGGCCTGGTTGGGCGGAGGCCGCGCGGCGCCGAGAGGACTCCAGCTCCCGTCACACCCCCCGCCAGGCCCAGCCCAGGCGCTGCGGGAGGCTGCTGGCAGGGCGGGCGGAGGCGCTGGGCCGCGCCGGGCAGGATGTCGCGCCAGGCCAGCCGGGGCACCGAGAGCAAGAAAATGGTACCGGGGGCGGGAGGAGCCGAGGGGGGAGGGGTGTCCCCGGCCGTGGGGGGGGATGTGTCGGGGGTGTGTGTCCCGGGCCGTGGGGGGAGGGGTGTGTCTGGGGGGGAGGGGTGTCCCCGGCCGTGGGGGGAGGGGTGTGTCTGGGGGGAGGGGTGTCCCGGGCCGTGGGGGGAGGGGTGTGTCTGGGGGGGAGGGGTGTCCCCGGTCGTGGGGGGAGGGGTGTGTCTGGAGGGGAGGGGTGTCCCGGGCCGTGGGGGGAGGGGTGTGTCTGGGGGGAGGGGTGTCCCGGGCCGTGGGGGGAGGGGTGTGTTTGGGCGCGGAGGGGTGTCCCCGGCCGTGGGGGGAGGGGTGTGTCTGGGGGGAGGGGTGTCCCGGGCCGTGGGGGGAGGGGTGTGTTTGGGCGCGGAGGGGTGTCCCGGGCCGTGGGGGGGAGGGGGTTGTCCCTTGCCTTTGGGGGTATATGGGTGGGTGGGGGTTGTCCCGAGCTGTGGGCGGGAGGGGGTGTTTTAGGCCATGGAGGGTGTGTGTGTGGGGGGGTGTCCCAGGCTGTTGGGGGGTATATGTGTGTGTGCATTTGTGTGTGTTGGAGGGTGTCCTGGGCTGTGGGGTATGTCTGTGTGCGTGTTTGGGGGAGGGGAGGGTGTCTCAGGCCGTTGGGTGCATGTTTGTGTGCGTGTGTGGGAGGGTGTCCTGGGCCGTTAGGTGGTGTGGGTGGGAGGGTGTCCTGGGCCGTTAGGTGGTGTGGGTGGGAGGGTGTCCTGGGCCGTTGGGTTTGCAGGGGTGAGCCCCTGTTGTTGTTTTTTCTGACTAGTGTCCAGATGCACTGGATGCCTGTGTGCCTATAGGAAAGAGCCTACGTCACAGAACAGTGACCCTGTAGCTCAGATAACATTGTCATGCCTTGAATATCTGCCTCCGATCCCTGCATTGTCTCCCCAGTGCATTAGGAATTTAGCATTGTCTCCCCAGTGCATTAGGAATTTAGCATTGTCTGACAATGGTGGCTGTTCTATCAGCCTAATATTAGGGTCTTGTGTTGGTGTTTAGGTGTGGAATTATCAGTCTGAAACCACAGCTAATTCACAGAGCAACACCCAGAGTAAAGGGAACTGAAGTAATGTGGAATGTAACAATGTTGCAAAACTCTGGCTTCCTTAGTCTTCCTGCTCTTCATCTATCTTTGTTTTATGTTTATAGATGTGTTTTTTAACTGCACAGTACATACCACACACTGCCTTTCAGGCATGCTCGTGCCACATCTGTGTCTTGTCTGTCTAATCTTATTCCATGTTGTCACTCTAGATGAACCTAGGCGTGTGGAAGATATGAGGAGCAAAGTTATAGAGCTTAAAGTTCAACACTAAGATGAATAGAGTCAAACGCATCCATCCTTGTTGTATTAACTCCATTAAATCATAAGTGACTGTGGCCTGTTGACTAAGAGAACTTCATTAATTAATTTTTTCTCTCTATTGGGTCTTTTCTACACTGGGATGAGTATCTGGTGCAGCTCAGCTTGAAGTGCTCAGCAGTGGGCACAGATGTGGAATTTACTTTGTCTGTACTCAGTAATTAAACTCCCTCCATTGCAGATCCTCATTGTCCGCCACAGACTCCATTTTCCTTGTTTGGACATGGCTTTTGTGTTTAAGGCATTGGATGTATTTAATGAGCATTCAGACACTCTTGTTACCACAATAATATTATGGTATTGAAGGTTGTACAAAAGGCCAAATAAACTTAGATTAATGATTAGTTTACTGTGCTTTCCTATATAAATGAGAATGAAATTAAAAAAAAAAGGTACCTGCTGTAAAGCTGCTAGACCAGGCCTGGGCAAAATATGGCCTGCTCACCAAACCACCAGATCCGGCCCGTGGATGCTATGGGGAGCCCCAGGCAGGCTCCCCTGCTTGTCCTGCAGCCCTGCACACTGCTCAGAAAAGTGCCTGTGTGGCTGTTTCTCTTTAATAACTGGGGGAGGAAGGCTTCAGGCGTTAACTCCTGCCCCCAGCCCAATCCCATTGGCCAGCTTCTGGCCAGAAACTGGCCAATGGGAGCTGCTTGTTTGAATAACAGGCAGCCACGAAACACTAGCTCTCTCCCTTCTGGGCCAGGCAGCCTGTGCAGGTATGGGGCAGGCAGGGTGACTGAGAAACTTCAAGCATTTAGCTCTGCAGGCAGGCAAGTAGGCTGGTTGGGCTGCTGGCTGGTAAGTCTCCTGGCCAGAGCCTGCCTCTGGCACTCCAGCCCCTCTCTTCCCCATCCCTCTGCCCCCTCTCCCTCACTCAACATACACAAACTCTCTTCCCCCCCCTCCTGCACCCATTACCCCCCCCCCCACCATCTGGCACCCAAATCCCATGCCCAGATCACAATCCCTTTTTACCCTAGATTACAAACCAAATTCCTGCACCCCAGTCCCCTTCCCTAGGGCACATTCAAAAACCCTGTACCCCAGTCTCTTTCCCTAGGTCACAAGTGCTTCCTTCACCCAAACTCCCTCCCAGACTCCATTCTTCCTCCTGCACTCCAATCCCTTACCTCAAGCCCCTTTCTGCACCCAGCCTCCATCCCACACACCGCACCTTCTCCATCAATATCATGGAAAAGTCCCACCCTTGACCACTTTCCAAAATCTTGGAGTGGCCCCCTGTCAAAGATTATTGCCCACCCCTGTTCTGGACAGAATCAAATTACTTAACCAAGAATTGATCTTACAAGTCAGAACTCTGTGACCATAGGTATTTTTAAATTGTATGTATTCATTGATTGTAACATTGGCACATTACTAAATGGCATCCTCTAGCCTCAGCCTCTTCCTTTCAGTTGTGGGCTCCTGTATGTATCTTTCAGATTGATCGCAGTAGATGAGAGCTTGATGACATTATGCAGTTAATTTAAACAGCTTGGAAACTGGTAACCACTGGATTTTCTCTTGTATTCACCCACTGTTCTGTGCAGCTGCCAGGCATGTGACTTCACTAAGTAAACTTGATTCCTTAATAATTTAACCTTTTTGCATGTTTGTTAAATTCTTTGCCAGGTTCCTGACTAGACAAGTTGAGTTAAAGGAAACTTCTTTCTTGTCTTAAAGTGCTACATTGTCCTGCATTTTGCTTCTTTCTTGTCATTTTTGAATAACATAAACTGAGAGCATCTTCATCTTTAACTTTCAAGGAAGAATTTAGCGTTGTGAATACTAAACAGAATCACAGCAAGCTGTCTGGAGCTGTAATTCTAGTGGCTTTCCTGCTGTTTTTTCTGATTCTCTTCTAACCACACAGGAGATCCTAAGTGTGTATTCTCTCCACTTGTTAACCTTCTTAATTAACACTAGATCTTAACGACAGGATAGAATACCCCTGAACTTCTAACAAATCCAAATTTTGCTCATTGATTGTTGCCGCATGGGAGTGATTCCTTCCTGTATTTCAGACTTGGCTGTGTGTGAACTTATTCAGAATGCAGTGTGATCAGTGTGTCTCACTTAACTCTGACGTTGTCTCTTTTCCCTTCTTTTCTGCCTGCCTGCTGCTTTCATTCTGTAGTATTGGTATTTGCCATTCATTTCACCTTCTGCATCTATGCATCTCATGGTAGGTGATAGGCTTCTTAATCTGAGACTAGAATTTCCATGATATTTCTAACAGCTGCAAAAATGAAAGTAAAAGTCTTAAAGTAATATGTCTCCTCGAGTAATGACTTTGATTTCAGATAATGTGAAAATTGAACTTTGTAGATTGTTTGCTTTTATTTTTCAGCATTTAGAAGAGGATTAATTTGTAATTGGTATTCTGTTTAATGGCTACTGAGAACACCAACCATGTCTTAATCACTTCAGATACAGGAAATATCATGGTAGCAACTATGAGAGATCATCTGTTCTTCTATTCATCTTTTGTATGATTCTGGCATTTATGAAAGAAAACAAAATCTTGATTAGTATTGGGCATAATGGGTGCAGAGGCATTGCATAGGTCTAACAATGTACTTCAGTCCTGACCTGCTGTTCCAGTCCTGGTCCTTGTGAGCAGATATGGTCTTTTGTGCTAAATTATGTGCTGTGGACAAATCACCTTTGGTGGCTGGGATGTAACCAGGATATTGGGGGGGGGGGGGACAGTTGATGTATGTGGGGTATTCTGTGCCCTAGTGAAGGGAACAGCATGTGGAATTTGAGAAATATAGTGGAAACATGACACGGGTTATATATGGATTGCAGAGATTGAGGGCTTTTAGGCCACCAGTCCAAATCTTGCTCAGATTGCTAGTAGTTGTAAATTATTGCAATTAGGGATATAAATACAGATCAAAATAGTTAACTGGTTAAACTATTAAAATTATATCCTTTAACAGGTTAACTGTTGGTATGCTGGTGCAGGGCAGCCAGGGTGGAGGGTCTACGCAGGGCTGCAGTCCTGTTGGGTCTTTGGGGCAGGCATGGTGGGTGCTGCACCAAGCCAACCTGCCCATGGCAAGAGTCCCACCCATCTGCCATGTAGCTCTGCCCATGTCAGGGTGGCAGATGGAGTCTGGCCAGCCGTCCCCACATAGCCGGGGCTGCTATGGCCTGGCATGGCTAGCAGTTTTGGTTAACCTGTTACCCAGTAAACATTCCAGTAAGCCTAATGTTTACCGGTTACCAACTAACCTTTTACTGCCCTAATTGCAATGTTAGGTGTTATTTGGTGACCTGTATGAAGAGATTTGGAAGCCTAATTCTAGTTCTTAATGGGATGTGCTGCTCATAATGTAGACACGCTAATTGGCAGTCCTCCAAAGAGGCTAAGGACAGGGGAGACTGAGCAGCCCTAAGTATGACTCCTTCAGGTCAGGACTGGGACACATTAGCGGGGAGTGCAGTGTGTACTGGGTTGAGGGTCCGGGAATGTACTTTGTCTCTCCCTGTGTTCTTCCTACGCTGGAGATGGAGGATTTTATCTTTGGGGCTGTCAACTTGTCACCTTTGAGCAGCATCTTAGACATTTTAAAATATACTGAAGTTTTCTGTGTTTCCAGTAAGATTAAAATGTCTTTAAAATATGGACTTTGGGACTTATGCAGAGTTGGCTCAGTAATTGATTCCTTTGAGACGGAAGCTTTCTGGCCCCCTCTCCAGGCCAACCCAAGTAATGGTGGGAACAAAATCCAAAAGTATGCAGGGATTTTCTGCCTAGCTCATGGTAAATTCCTTTTCAATCTGTTTAGAGCTCTGAGCTTTTCACTCTGACCTATGGAGCTTTGGTCACTCAGCTGTGTAAAGATTATGAGAATGATGAAGATGTCAACAAACAGCTTGACAAAATGTAAGTGAACATGTTGGGCTTTGACTCTCTTGGGAACTGAAGTTTGTAGTAAGACAGAACAGTGCAAATTTCTGATATGTTCTGCACCCAACCCAAATGGCAGACTAAATGCTGTCCATTGGTGGCTATTCGTAATTTAAAACAAAATATTTTCCCTTTTCTGGTATCTCCTGACATACCTAATTTCAGAGAACAGCTTTATTGCATGGATTTAGAACCTCTTTCTAAAGCTGAACTGTGCTGTTACGATTCTCTAGTTTGTTGCTGTTTGATGCATTGACAGGGGCTACAACATAGGAGTTCGGTTAATAGAAGATTTTCTGGCCCGGTCCAATGTAGGAAGATGCCATGACTTCCGGGAAACTGCAGATGTTATTGCGAAGGTAATTATCCACATACAGCCTTGCAAGCCTTTATTAATGCTGGTTGTGTTGCTGTGTCCCAGTACCATATCCAGGCTGTTCATGGATTGTTAAAATGACTCATGCAGAGTAGGGATGTAAGCGACTAGTCGACTATTCAGTAAGCATATGCTTGTTGGATAGTCGACTGGTGACTCTTCTAGTTGCTTCCCCCCCTGCTACCTCTATCAGAGAGAGACAGCAAGGGGGGGGGAGCAGGTTTAAAAGCTGGTTCGTCCCTAGCACCATCTCCATGGAGGGCAGGGGAGGCAGAGGCGTAGCAGGCTGTGCTTCAGCCTTTTAAATGTAAAAGGTGGTTCTTAATACATTTAAAAGGCAGAGCCACAGCGGGATTAGCTCCTGGGACCTAACCCTGCTGCAGCTCTGCAGTCATGTGTCCTGTCCCCCCCATCCCTTATCTATTAATTTACTAGTCAATGTTATTTCCATTGTCTTCTCAGTTAGCTGATTAAATGCGTGTATCTTGTGTCTCCTTGGTAGTTGAACTCAACTAGAGAGACTGAAATCGTTAGAGTTTCCTAAATACGGGGAGAACTAACCTAAAAAATTGAAACTTCTCTGAACCGACAAAATCTGATTCAGATAGTGTTCTTGGATTTCTCCCCTTAAGTGGGAATATTGCTTCCCCTAATTTCCCCACCCGT
This sequence comes from Pelodiscus sinensis, assembly GCF_052426305.1. Classification (NCBI taxonomy): domain Eukaryota; kingdom Metazoa; phylum Chordata; order Testudines; family Trionychidae; genus Pelodiscus; species Pelodiscus sinensis. The sequence continues at coordinate 8,962,160 of NC_143077.1, read as the reverse complement.
GAGGAGGGGATATAATTAACCTACTCACAAGGCTGGTGTGAGGCTTTGAATTAGATTTTCCAAAGCACCAACGTAAGTTAAGTGCCTGGCTCCTATTAACTTTCAGTGGGAGCAAGGACCAGATTTCCTCAGTAAATGTTTCCAAAGCTCTTTCAGATTCTTTGAACAAGTCCATGCGTAAATATTGCTATTTGGGTCACTTGCTCATCTCTGCTCCATGTAATTCAATAGGTAGCATTTAAAATGTACCTGGGCATCACCCCGAGCATCACCAACTGGAGCCCAGCAGGCGATGAGTTCTCCCTCATCTTGGAAAATAACCCCCTGGTGGACTTTGTGGAGCTGCCTGATAACCACTCATCTCTTATTTACTCCAACCTCTTGTGTGGGGTGCTGCGAGGAGCCCTGGAAATGGTGAGGCTTCACTTTTCTCATAGGATGGGTGGTGGAGCTGTGGAGGTCTTGGCTGGAAATGAAAACATGGAGCTTTCTGCAGACGTTTCAACCCCTTTGAAAAAGTCTTCATTTTCCTCTGGCTGTGAATCTATTTCAAAAGCGAAGTAGAGCTGGAGGAGACGGTTGGTATTGTCCAAAGGAAAGCCTCTGTGTTGAGTTCGTAACTCTGTCTCCACCTTGAAGTAGGGATGTAAGTAACCAGTAAATGGATAAAATTATACCAGCTGACTGTTTGCCCCACCCTCATGCGCCATGTTAGAATGGCCAGAGTCCTGCCTGATGACCTAGCATGGACAAGGTGGGGATCCCACTGAACCATCCCAGTATGGCTGGGGTTCTGCCTGGCTGCTTTGCTGAAGCTGGAGCCATGAGCCCACCTGCTACTCCAGAGCTCTCAAGGGAATCCCAGCCGTTGCTCTTGTTGAGAGGTTTGGGAATGATGTGGAATGCTATGACCTGTCTCATGTCCTGGGTGCACTATCTTAAGCTAACAGGGAAGCTCTTAGTCTAACTTCACAACTGGTTCCTCTTGATTTTCCTCTCCTCCTCTAGGTTCAGATGGCCGTGGATGTGAAATTTGTCCAGGATACATTGAAAGGAGATGGCGTCACAGAAATACGGATGAAATTTGTCAAGCGGATTGAAGACAATCTCCCGGCTGGAGAGGAGTGAGTCACAGTGCAATCTTCCCAAGGGACTGGAGGCACCAGCCCTTAGCTCTTATCATGGATTCATAGGGATTTAGTGCCCCCCTTTAAATTCCAACTCCTAGAGACTCACCGACTGTTTAAGTTGTGTTATTTCCATTTTCCATATCAGAAAACTGTGTTGTTCCACTGATCCCACAGGTTCATTCTAAAGATTTTCAGAGTGTGGATAACTTTTTCATACAACCCACGGAGACTCTTTCTACATTCAGTTTTTAGTTGGATACTGGGCTGTGTGCAAAGTTTGCTCCTTAAACGCTAAAAGATCTCCAGGAGGTTCAAATATGGGACTGAGTTTTATAATCAAAATTGGAGACCGAGCGCAAAGAGAACCCACCACAGGAGCTGTTTTCTTCTTGGGACCCATGCATTGTTCCCACTGATGCGTATGCGGGCTATGCTACTCTTGCAGGTAGAGGGGGTGAAGCATGTGTTTGACTGTCTCTAGCAGCAAAGGATGAAGCATATAAAGCAATAGGAATGGGAGTGTCCAATGGAGTATACAGTAGGTCTCATTTTTCAAGCTGGTCAGCACCTTACTGAAGACACCTGACTGTTGTTAAAACTCTGCAGTAGGTCCAGTGAGTGGAAAAAGTGAGGGCAGGCCACTTCAAACAAGTCCTTTTTGTCTAAAATAATGCTTGGGGGCTCTTCAGTGTAAATGACCTGCTTCCATTTGGGGTAATGGTGCCTTGGGTGAGGGGTTTGGTGGTAAAGCAGACTTCTAGTTTGTCAGAGACTATATTTAAGGGCCAGCAGCATCAGGCTCTTAGTTCATTTAGCAGAACAGAATTTCAGTTGCCATATTAGAACTCCGAGGCTTTGCCTTTTGCGTTAGTCCTAAGAGCATGTCCAGTTTTTGCTGAAAAAATAGCCCTGGTTAACTTGCTATAAATATTTGGCTCTGAAGCAGCAGGGTCAACATCCACTATGGGGCAAGGTGTGGGGGAACCCTGGCTCTGTGCCCCCGGAAGGGGCAGGCATTGGGTAGAAGGGGCGGGGCTGGGGGCATTCAGCCCTTGGTGCTGCCCGGACTGCAGCCCGACTGTCAGTGCCTAATGGGCCCAGTGCTTCGGCCACCGCTGTTGCAGCAGTAGCCGGGATCTCCAAGCTCCTTTGAATTGCTGGGTTCCGGGGTAACTGCCACCTTTGCCCCACCCTGTCAGCAGACCTGTTCTGAAGTGTCTGTTACTAAATACTGGTCTCCAAAATAGACACCGAAATACTGCACAGATCTCATCTTCTTACTCAAAAGCAAATGACTCGTAACTAATTCTTAGTTTAATAGTTCAATACACATAATTCAAACCTCATTGTCTTTAAGGGCTAGCCAGGGAAGACTGCTTTAGGGCGGTATCCTAAGAGGAGGGTAGGCACCTTCCTTCAGAGGAGAATGGCATAAAGATGAAGAGCATAGTCAGCATGTCAGGATCTTCAAATTACCTATATCCTTTTTGGAGGCAAAATTCAGGGTTATTTCCCCTACAACAGTGCTGCTAAGGGCAGATGCTATAGGACGCTGTGATCTGGGTATATTGTGTTACAGCTGTATTCTGACTGGTATGTGATAAAGTTCATAAGAGGTTCTGAAAAATTGTGTTGTAATGCCCTGAATATTTTTCTTGGGAAAAAAAATTACAGTGGTAGAAATGTATTCAGTATTTCATAGTGTGTACAGCCTGGGTTTTATTTCCATGGGTTGACAATATTTGGATAGATATCCAGATATTATATCTGAACATTACAAGTATTAAATGCATTTCAGCTAATGTAATTCCATTTTCCCCACTACGATGTATAAATACTGCACAAGTGTGAAGCTTTGGTATTTTCTGGTAGATAAATCCAAGAGGCTGGAAAATTCACCTCTTGTTTTGTCACTGTTCAATTAAAAAATTCAGTTGGACATTACAAAGTGTTTGGAGGATGAAAAGCAATTCAGTGCAAAGTTGTAAGAGTAATTGTAGCAGGTATTTTCAAAATTAATCCCTCTGGGACATGAGTTGTGACGACCTGAATGCCAGCATTAGGAAGAAGTCATGGACTTGGCTGTGCAGACCGAAATCTCTTTTTATCTGTAGTTAGGGGTTGTCTCCAAGTGGAAGATGATGCGCGCATGCTGAAAGATGTGTGTGAAGTTTAAGCTTCTGTCTCCTCTGCTTTATCTGGTCTGGGAATAGATGCTGCAGTCTGTCACCCTTCACTAATCTGAAATGCCCTTTAGTGCACTTCTGCAAAATCCTCTGCTGGGTACCTCTCTGACCCTGAACAGCTTCCCTATCTGAGTCACAATTTACCTTGGAGTTGGTGCAATTCCAGTTCTGGGACAGTCCTGTCTCTTTCACTTTCTGGAGGGGGATGGTGGGTAGGTTGTCAACAGAACTACAGTCATCAAGTTCATTTCACCCAGTCAGTGGGTTGCCGAAGATTTTGAAACAGAACTGTCTAAATTGTAAATACTCTTGTTATGTATTGGCCCATCTGCTATCTTATTTATATCCCTCTATGGGACGCCAGTTGCTGTTTTGAACATCGATCTGTCTGGAATGTCATCTGTTCTGGAATTCCTGCCTTACCCAAATGAATTCTGGCAGCTACACAAGTTGAATGCATAAAACAGTGGCTTGCAATTCTCCCTTAAGGAGGCAGTAAAAGACTATATTTAGAAATTTGTATTGACAGACCTGATGGCTGATGTGTGTTGGGTGTACAATTACAATGTGGTGGTGTTTCAAGGATGTGTAAGGATCATTCTTTTTTTTTCTTCTTCTTCTTTATTGGTCCTTGTAAACCATTTTAAAGGCTGCATTTTAAAAGCCATTACATTAAAAAAATCCCAATGATGATTTTTCAGTGGTCGCCTGGTCCTTTCAGTAAAGTTTGGGCAGGGGCTGAGATGGCCATGGATGTGACATGCTTTCTTGGGATGACTAGGCGATAGATGTGCCGTAGGAAGCATGTGTTTGGCCGTAGTGGGGAGGGGGGAAGAGGAATTTCGACAGTGGCAACTGAGAAACAGTAATGAATGGGTATTTTAAAGGAAGGCTGCATAATTTTTGCCCAGTAGGATGGTAGCCTGGAGATCCCAGACTCTTGTTGGATCGTATTTGGAGAATGGCACAACCTCTGTTTTTGCTCATTCAAGACCTGGCATTCTGTCAGTGTCATTCTCTTCCATATGCATTCTGTGGGTCGGTGCCAGCTGAAGACTTGGCCACCCTGCAAGGAAAGAATCGAGCCCTCAGCTTCCCCTCCCCCTCGCCACTACTTTCTGTTCACTCTCTTCAAAGTGACAGGCTCTCTACCTACAGGTGCGCTGTGATTATTGGCTGTATTAAACAGCTTAATCTCAGTCCCTGGTGCAGCCTTTTTTGATGCTTATCTAAGCACAGTGCTTTGCTCTGTCTGTTGTCTTCAACTTGCTCCTACACACATGGCCAATATAGAATTTTCTGAGCTATAAACGAAGGTGATTTTACCTGGAAATGATGCAGAAAACTTTTTCCCAAGCTAAATAACGCAATGGGATACTAAAGCTGAGGTGGGTGAATGGGTATGTGTAGCCACAGGTCCTGAAAGGCAGAAGGCAGGTTGTAATGAACTTTCTCATTCTAAAGCTACAGGAATGATGGCGTATCTGGCTGAATAATTTATAATGCACAATGTTACTGATAGAGGAACTAGACTTAAAATTCTTAAGACACTTCCATTTTTGAAGGAGTGGCCTATATTTATTCCCCAATGAGGTCCTATAAATGTGTGACATTTGAAAGGGATTGCAGAATTTCTGGCTGGAAGGAGAGAGATGCTATCCGTTTAATCAGGAGTAGATACCCAATGACTGAAAGATGCAAATTCTGCTTGTCAAATTCACTAAGCATATAGTCCGTTTAAAACAACCTCAAACTTGTCTCAGTTGAGACACCTTTTACTCTCAGCTGAGTAGGACATTTTGTCTGCAATACTTTAGTGGGTAGGATTTGCGCAAAGGGTTTATTGCTGGAAAAATTTAGTGCCAAAAGTGGTCCTAGACATACTTGCCAGTAGGTGTGTCCAACCATCAAATGTAACAATACAGACTCTTGTTGGGTTGCATTTGGTACAGAGTAGGGATGTGAAAGGTTAATCAGTAAGCATCATCCTTAATGGATGATACTACCAGTTCTGGTTAATCAGTGGACCTTGGAACAGCTCCCCACCTGCCACGGGCAGAGCGTGCTCCAGCCCTGCACGGCCTGACGTGGACGGGGCTACTCCAGGCGTCCGGAGCTGCCCCTGTCCATAGTGGGCCCAGGGGGCCACAGGCAGAGTCTATTTCAGCTGGGCTGGAGCAGCCCATGCCTGCAGTTGTGAGCCACTCCAGCCAGGCCTGGGGGGAAAGGGCTCAGGCTCTAGCCCAGCTGAGCTGGTGCAGCCCTTCCTTAATTAGTTGATCGGTTAAATCTGAAATAACGGTTAACCAATTACACAGGATTTTACATCCCTAGTACAGAGACAGTCTCAGTGCGTTCTATTGACTGTGTCCAAAAAGGTGCTGCATTAGTGCTACACTAGTGCTGCAAGCTGTTCAGTGGCATGAACCATTTGGGGGAAGAATGGACTCCGGCAATGCTATTAGGGAGAGATGGTGCAGAAACCCTTAATTCAGTGCAGCAGCTGCAAAGAAAAGAGCTTGAGACTAAAATCTCAGTGTAAACTTCCCTTGTATTTTTCTGTCATAGCCACCTGTGAACTTGTGTGTCACAAGGGACACTGTGCACTGCAGACCCGAGTGAGGTACAGGCTTTCTGCATACTGCTCTGCCAACAGAACCTCAGTCCTCCTCTTTCCTAATATGCTGTTAGTCCTGACCTAAGCTCCTGTACAGCTCTGCCTGTGCACTTCAGTCCTGCCTTGCACCAATGCAAGGCAGGAGAGATTTTTTAATGCAATTTGTGCTTTGCAGAAGGTAGCAGTTGGATGCAGTATCACTGTCCATGCAGTGACTGTACTGAGGAGCTAATGGGAAGTATATCGCTAACCTTAAAACCTCTCTGAAATCATTAAGATTGTATTTCACTGAATGTGATTATAAAAGTCTGAATGCTAGTTCTTCAGTGTAGCTGGCATAATTTAAATAGTCTAACACTTGCTAATTTCATAATACAAATAATTAAAATGTGAATAGATTTGTAAAATATTTTAGAATAGCATCTTGTGTCCCACCCAGTTCAATATGGATGCCACTCCAGTACAGCACTGCAGCTGTTAAGCACTTCTGCCTTTGCTTTTTTGCTCCCCAGCTATTTCGCTTCTGAGTCAAATTTTGACTCCCGTGATGGAATTTGGGATTATATAAAATCTCCAAACTTATTCCCCCGCTTCCAAACTGGGACGCAAACTTGCCCCTCTCGAGGCAAAGAGTTGGACTTCTGTTGCCAGCTCCCCCCCTTGCAAAAAAACAACCAACCCACCCTCTTGTTTTAGAAGAATGGTATCCAGATACGATCTCCATTGCAGCACATTGTTTTAAGATTACAAAGCTCTGGGTGCAAGCTTGGATGGCCAGCTTGTGTTATAGTCCTAACACTTGTTACAACACTGGTGCTCTTCTTTGCTTTTACAAGTTGATGGGATCAAGTCCAAGTCAAACATGACCAAATGCCAGTTTTCAAGTATGTTTCCCCTGTAGATTAGAAACACGGAGAGTGAGCCCCTTTAGCCTTTCAAAGGGTGGCTGTGTCAGACTCCTGCTGAATGCACTTGGGAGGCAGGGAAGTAGCAGAAAGCTGCTAGAACCGGGAAAAGGAAAATGCGCCCCTGGTTAGTTTGCTGAGGTGCTGAAAGGGGAACAAAGCAATTTCTCACCTCCTGCCAGAGCTGGGCACAAGGAAGCGTTTTCAGAGCTGGATCCTGTTTTATCCAGACCCTTCTGGGGGGAAGTGGCGAAGGTGTTGGATAAATGTCCTCAGCTTTGCTTATTTTGCCACGAAGCTCCCACAGCGAGACAAATTGGATACAGGAAAAAAACGTGCCTGGGCCCCAGTTTTGAAGTGTATGTGACCTGTTTTCTAGAGCGGATTTTGCAGCAGGCTCAAACTCGCCCTTTACCATGGGAGCTCAGCTGTGGCCCAATCGGACATGGATGTTGAGAGCTCTGATGAGCTGAATGGGGGGGAAGTGTGAGGTTAAACTGACCCTTGTGAGAAGATTTATGGGTGTTAAGCTTGGGTTTCCTTATACAGTTTGAGAGAGCAGAAATTGCCAGTGATTTATCCTCGAGGGCTAAAGCTTGAACTACTGGGGCTTGTGTACACGGGGAGAGGGGATCAGATGAGCTCTGTAGGTGCTCTCTTCTGGAATAAAACTCACTGTCTTCTGGAATAATTAGTGTTCTCACAAAGGCCACTAATTATTTTGGAAGAGTGTGTGCACGTGGGCAGCTATTCTGGTTTAGCAGTTGTGGTGTATTTCCCCAAGTAGCTAGGCCTTGACACTCCTTGCATAGCTTAGTACAGGGGAGTCCAAACTTTTTTCAAAGAGGGCCAGATTTGATGAAGTGAACATGCGTGAGGGCCGACCATTTTGCCTGACATTCTTTGAACCATTAAAATTAAATGCAAATTAACTATTTTATGCAAAGTTTATTGCAAACGGCATACTTTTCATTTCGTCACATGGATGACAAATCTAAACAGGTGTTAAATCACTCTGCCTTTCATATCTGAAGGCCAGATGAAAAAAAATCCAGGAAGCTGAAATATATGTCAGGAACATTGTAAAGTACATAACATATTATTGGTAATAAAGGTTGTCTGTCAACTTTTAAGTTAAAAAAATATGAACAGGAACATAACACCAAGTATACATGTTGTGTCCAAATATATTTATAACTGATTTAGACCAACTGACATTAACTGAGATTTTACAATGTATTCATCTCAATACATATGGATTTGTTGGGGGCCTTAAAAGATAGATATTGCCAAATTACCTGTGGGGCCGTATTAAACCGGAACACGGGCCGCAATTGGCCCGCGGGCCGGACTTTGGACATGCCTGGCTTAGTAGAACACCAGTGCTGAATTGTTCCTGTTCCTAGGAATAAGCAAACTGCATTCCCTGAGGCCACCGCTTGCTTTTTTCTGGCGAAAAATTTCTTCCCTTGGTGTGAATTCCACTGTCTTGTCATCTTCCTGGTGGTTATTGTTTATATTTAAGTATGAAACTCAGTGTGTCCCTAACCATGAAGCTGGACCCAGTGCCTCCATACTGACAGTATTGCCTAGGAGCCGAGCCAGGCACTGTTCAGACAAGTGCCAAACAGTCCATGTTCCAAAGAGTTCACGTAGGGCAGAACTGATCCATGTGAGGGTGCGTTGGGAGAATGAGCGAGCAAAGTGGATAAAGTTGTGTAAGAATCGCTTCTCTGAGCAAATCCAACAGGAAGCAGTAGGTATGCATTACAGCAGAGGTGGGATGTGGTATTGAAGCTGTGCGTTCCTTGGCTATTTCACCCAATCCGGGTGACATGCACCTGCCGAGAGCTCTCTCCGCAATACCCATTTGTAGATGTGTGCTTTTGCAGCTCAGAGCTCCTGTTGACTCTCTGGACCAGCAGAGGGCATTGGCAGCACGTCTATGCTCCAGCATCTCTTGCATGGTTGCAGTTTTTGGTAGTTATGTCGTTTGTTTAAAACGGGCTCTGCACTTGGCTCTTTAAAAGAGACCCTCTGGGGCTGTAACACCAGGCAAATCTGCAATCCCAACGGATCAAAATCTGCTTGCTCACAGCTATGTCCTGGGCTGCTCAGCTGAGTGTGAGGTTGTAATGGGATGGAGGTGGGCAGATAGTAAACGGGGCCTAGGTCACATGGGGTATTTTATACTGAACATAAAATCCTGACGGGTGCACTAGCAGGCGTGTTGGTAGCTGCTGCACTTCTTGAACTGTGGGGTCTGACTTTCTAACGGAATGCTAATGGCTTTCTAGGGCGCTTGGAGTGAGAGTAGAGGTTGAAGAGTGTTACTAATAGCCCAGGCCCAGTGCAAGGAATGGAGATCAGACCCCTCCCTCTGGCGAGCTAAACTGCAAAGGCTGTCAGTCAAACCTGGCCGGGGAGTAGGGTCAATGTTAGAGCAGCCGACAAAGATACAGACCCGCGGTAAGAGGCAATCTCTGCCCTCATGAGCTTAGTCTAATTACGCAAGACAGAGTGCAGAGGGATAATCCCAGAGACTTGCCGACTGTCACGCGGCAGAACTGGTACCAACATCTCCCAGCCCAGGGCCCTGCTCTCTGGGCCATACTGCTTGTCAGTGCTTGGAGTAATGGTAATTGATTTGTTACCTCACAGCTGCAGGGCACTGAATAAAACCCCATTGATGCATGCAGACACTAGGCCCTCTTGGAGTCTGTTATTAAAGACAAGCCCAAACTCTTGCTGTTTCATCTGCCTGCTGAGGTGGCTGGGTGTGATGCCCAGGATATGCCTCAGAGCTCTAACCTACAAAAAAGGAGACGTCTGAGTGTTAGTTGATATTTAACATCCTTACCCAAAACACCAGCACTTTTCATACTATCTGACTAATCGAATAGTCCATACATTGTGCATCGACTATTCAATTAGCCAATAGGGCGCCTCTGCCTTTGAAGTGTAGCAACAGCCTCTAGGGCTGTTGCTACGCTTCATAGGAAAAAGCGCCGTGTGGAGCCCTGGGTCAGCTGGGAACTCCCCCGCCGACTCGGGGCTCTCTGCAGCCAGGGCTGGCCTTACCATGAGGCGAACTGAGGCGGCTGCCTCAGGTGCCAGATTGTGGGGGGCATCGCTAGGACCCAGAGAATTGAGACCTTTCAAAGTTTTGGCCCAAACGAGGGGGCATGGGGGCGTCATTTGAGCTCCCCGCCTCAGGTGCCAATCTGGGGTCAGATTCCTCATGGCATTTCAAAGCTGCAGTGCCCCATGGATCCCAGGGTCAGTGGAGGAATCCCCAGCTGATCCCGAGCTCCACATGGCACTGCCGCTTTGAAACGCCGCATGCAGCCGGGGGACACCCCAGCTGGCTCCGGGCTGCACATGGCGTTTCAAAGTGGAATTGCTGAGTGGAGCCCGGGTTCTGGCCCGAGGAGTCCAGCGGCGCTGCCGCTTTGAAGTACCCCCTCCTCTCCCCCCCCACCCCTGCTGCGTCTCTCTGAGGCGGGGGGAGAGCGACTAGTCGACTATCCGATAAACATTTGCTTACTGGCTAGTCGACTAGTCCTTCACATCCCTAGTTTTAGGCTCTGGTAATAACTGTATGTGTGGTGCCACGGCCAAAGGGACTCTGCACATATGCAGTAGAGGGGCGGGTGCCATGCCAATCCTGGGAGCAGGTGAGCCACCCGTTCTTAATGGCTGTTCCCCCAGGAATTCCCAGCAGCACTTGGCCTTTTCCAACCAGACCGCCCCTTGTCTGGCAGAGAGGAAGAGATGCCAACGACAGGGAGGGGAAGATGGACTTGTTTCCCCTGTTTAGGGCAAACGAACATCCCACTCACGTACTCCCAGCTCCTCACGTTGGGCCTACAGCTGTGTGTTTGCAGCTTTCTCTGAAAGAGGAATAACAGCAGCTGTGGGTCTCTGGGGCATCATCAAGAGACAGCTGTGTGCCTGGTTAGTTCATAGCATGGGGCTTCTGCAGTTATCAGAGGTGTGGCACCTGCTCTTCAGGGCTGCCTGGCTGCTCTAGGTGAGCAGGAGAAAAGCTGGACGGAGGGTACCCTCTTCTGCATTTCCAAGGTGGCGGTGGGGGGGATTCAAAACTCTACCCGGTTAGCTCCTGAGCTGCTAGAATTGTTACCCTAGTGAGAATGAATGGAAAGGAAGAGAGCCCCCCAGCACCCAAGGGATCTGCTTCTGATCTCATTTACACCACTCTAATCCCCCTGGCTTCAGATCAGTCTTGGTTGACACCCGTCGCAGTGAGGTCGGATTCTGGCCACAACACTGTGCACTTAGCATTCAAACTTTGCTGTTGAGCATTGAGCTTGGCAACTCTGCCTGCCCATCCTTTCCATGGCTTGATTTCCAGCATTGTGGCTTGGCACCTACCACTCTTGCTGCCTTCTCAGGGGTGAGCTGAGAACACTTCCAATGTTGCCATGTCCCTGGGGGCCCCGCATGTCCCTGGGGGCTCAGCATCACCCTGTGTCTCCGATCTGTTGCGCGCAGTGATAGTCAGGGCTCTGCTGGAGCAGCATGCAAATTCCCAGGGCATCAAGCCTAGCGGTGGGAGCCAATCAGTCCCCCCCAAGTGGAATTCACAGCTGTGGGATTGAGTTGTAAACTGTATTGAATGCTTGGCTCCGGGAAAAGCACCACCTACATCACCAACACCGCCTCCTGGGTTTGCCGGGAAGTCTTCCATGGCATTTCGCTTTGCCTGCTGGATCTGATCGAGGCAGCTGGTGGTGGGAGGGCTTCTGGTCTTAACTGGTGAGGGTAGGTTTTAATGTGGGAAGAGCAGACGCCCAAATCTGTCTGGCCACCTGCATGTCCCATCCAAACCCGTGACAGCAGCCCTAGAACACATTGGGATTTAGAGCCACGGTGCTTGATCTTCTGAACCTTCGAGTGTTAGCTGCTCCTGGTTGTCCCTGCTATGAACACGTTCTTAGAGCCTGAGCTGGGGTTGGGAATCAGGAGTCCGGGGTCCAGCTCTGGGAGAAGAATGGGCTCTAAAGGCCGAGTGTCAGGATTCCTGAGTTTTATTTCCAGATCCGCTATGCATGTGTGGTGCTGAACTAGTTATGACCCTGGTCAGTGGGCTCAGGCAGCCGGTGGGGTGCAGGGGCTGGCAGAGGGCGGCCACTGGGGCCTGGGGGAGGCGGGATCGAGCTCGGGCAGGCTGCAGGCGGCCGTTGGGGCCCGGTAGGGAAGGTGGATTGGGGTTTGGGCGGCCAAGAGTGGCTGCTGAGGTCTGGGGGGGCGTGTTGGGGCTAGGGCAGCCACGAGGGCCCGGGGGTGGGGGGAGAAGCGAGATAGGGCTTGGGCAGCCAAGCACAGCTGCTGAGGGTGAGGCAGGAGCAGGCTCGGGCAGCCGCCGGGGTCCCGGGAAGTTGGATCCTCTTCTGGCAGGATTGTCACATTTTCCCTGCAGCCAGTACAGTGTGTCACAGCCAGCCCAGTTCCTGTCCCACCAGCTCCAGAGAGAGAACAGACTTTTGCAATAGTGACTTTTTTTTTTAAACTGGAGCAGCTGGGAGTCACGTGATCTCCTACCCAGCCGGTAGCAATAGAACCAGGGCCTGCCAGCCAGAACCTTCAACAGCCACAGTGTTGAAAGCAGCCCAGCGTCTCCTAAGATAACCTCTTGTGTTGTCAAGGAATCTGTGATGAAGTGGGGAGGGTGTTCGCTCTGTTTGCTTTGCTATGTTGCATGTGATTTGTACTGTCCTGTGGCAACCCTGCGTGTGTGCCTCAGTTTCCCTGGGTCCTGCTCGGCTATCTAGATGGGGATTGCTCCTGGCTCCTAACAAGAAGTCTGCTCTGCGCTGTATCCCTGTGAACCGATAAACCTTCTGTTCTACCTGCCGGCTGAGTATCACTTCCGACTCAGGATGGGGTGCAGGGCCCAGTAGCTCCCCACCCTTCGGTGACCGAATCCAACCACCCTGAGCTACGCTGGGGGCTCAGAGGAAGCAGGTCTGTACTCACCTTCCCTATAACTGCAGGCCTGGCTGGAGTGCTGAGCTTCCCGGTGCCAGTGACACTTGGCACAAGCTGCCTCCCCAAGGCTGTGGCAGAGCAGAGCCTGAATTTGCGCTTGCAGGCCCCACAGGCATTACAAAGCAGTGGAGTAATGTGCTGGGGCAACTGGGTCAAAAGCAGCCCGGCCCTACTGGGAGAACAAAAAGCCAAAATTGCATTTCAGTAAATGAAAAGTGTCTACTAACAAGTAGCTGATTGTGGACAAGGGAGAATATGCAAAAAGCTCTGTTTGAAACCGACTAAATATTACCATGTGCTGTTTATAGGAAACAAATGGGGAATGGCATGCTGCATCCATAAAACCCTAGCCATGGTTGGAGTTTGGACAAAAGTTTTTCCACGGCTTTAGGTTATTGAATACCCTTCCCTTTCATGCCGTGCCAGGCCTGACCCCTGGACACATACCATGCAGGAGGAAGTTGACTTGTGGGAATAATAAACATTCCTGGTGAACAATTTAACCTGGCAGGAAAAGAGGCAACTTGCAGCTTTTCATATCTCAGCCTGATATTAAAGATGACAGTAACAATATGTAGACAAGAGAAGGGGAGAAGGGGGAGGGGGGCAGGAGGGAGGGACTGAGGTTGGGTGTAATGTAAAGCCGTGTCATGCATGGAAATCTGCCTGTGTCCCCTCCTTCCCTGGAGTTACGGTGCACACAGACAACCACACGCATCCTCCAGATCAGGGGTGGGCAATAATTTTTGATGGGGGGGTACTCCAAGATTTTGGTATGGAAGCAGGACAGAATTCTGGCCTGGGGGAGGGTTGTAGGATGGGAGGGAGTTGTGACCTGGGGTAAGGGAGTGGAGAGGGTTTGGGTGGTGACCTGGGGCAGGAAGTTGGAGTGAGGGGTGCCAGAGACAGGCTGTGTCCTAGAGGCACTTACTTCAGTGGCTTCCGGTCAGCAGTCCACAGGCCTCTCTGCACGGCATGGATCAGGAGGAATCTTCGCAGGCTGCCTCTGCCCCCAGCACAATCTCTTAGCTCCCAGTGGCTGGTTCCGGCCAATGGGAGCTGAGAGATTGTGCTGGGGCAGGGACAGCCAATGGGAACCAGCCAACGGGAGCTGAACGATTGTGCCAGGGGCAGGGCAATGCACAAAGCTTCCCTCTCCCCCCCGGCACTGGAAGGCAGATGGAGCAGCTGCTCTGAGCCCTGCTGGTGGTCGCAGGCCGTGTTCCCTCTAAGCTGCGTGGCAGCACGGCCCTGCAGCTGCTTAATGACCCTTGCCCAGCCAGGGGTTCAGGACTTGCGCATGGAACTGCCTGGCTGGGGGAAGGGCACTTCTCCCTCTGCAGCAGCTCCTGCTGAGCACAGAGCAGCAAAGTCTCTCCCAGCCGGTAAGGAGGGGACGTGTCCCTACTTGCTGGGAGAGACTCACTGCTCTGTTGCATGATTTTTCAGGGGCTTTATTCCTGTTTTCTGAACAACTGAGATTGGTGAACGTGCAATATGTATATAGCTCATATGGGACTGGTCTATAAAGGCTCCTATGGCTTGGTACAATGGACTGTCTCCCACGTATCATAATGAGGACACTTAGGGTACGGCTACACAGCAGCATTATTTCGGAGTAACATCCGTTATTCTGAATAACTGCGAGCGTCTACACAGCTAGCCCGATATTTTGAAATAATTTTGAAATAACGGGCGGCTTATTTCAGCGTTTGTAAACCTCATTCCACGAGGAATAACGCCTCTTTCGAAATAGCTATTTTGGAATGGCAGTAGGGTGGACGCTTCACTGCTGCTATTTCGAAATAGCTCCTCCTCCAGGGCCATTCAAAGTAATTACTCCCCAGTGCTTCCTGGGGCTGTAAATTGAGGTAGAGCATCCACATTAGGGAAGCCTGCCTCGGACTAATTTCCAGGCTTCCCTGTAGTGCAGACACGGTATTTCGAAATAAGCTATTTTGGAGTATTTCTTCCGGAATAACTTATTCCGAAATAATTGTGCAGTGCAGACACGACTAGTGTTTTTCTACCCTTATTCTCAAAATATTTTATGCAGGTGAGTCAGTAACACTGTCTCCATTTTACAAGTAGGGAAACTGAGTCACGGACATTCCTAAGGCCATAGGGAAACTCAGAGTTTTCTGGCTTTGCCCCTATCTTGCAGTCCCTTCACGTCTCTGTGCCTCAGTTTCTCCACCTACGAGGCTGAATGATCCAGATCCTCCTGTTTAATGAGCTTTGAGATCAGTGGCTGATGGGTGCGATCCGAGAGCCGATGGTGATCACTGTTCGGGTACAGGAGTTCCTGGCTCCCAGGCCAGTGCTCAGCCCATCAGGCCTCACTTCTGCATATGGGCCCTGTTCCCTCTGACAGCTGGAAGGTTTCCTCCCCACAGAGTCTGGGCGAGGGATCATTTTGTGCATATGTGGGGATGTGACCCATTCTGAGCCCCTCCTTGTTTATGGGTTTGCTTAGAAGAACCTCAGACTGTTGCAGGACTTGTGACTTCATGGTTACAGCAGGAGGCCCCTGGAGTCAGGCCGATCCTAGGTTCTTCTGTTCCTGGTTTCAGGATGGGAGTGGGGTCTCGTAGCTAGAGAAGGAGGAACGAATGCTGGACTCTTCCTATCTGAGGGCGAAAATGGGCCACCAGTATTTCTGCCCTTGGTTTCTCTGCCTTTCTCTCTCTCCGCCTCCCTTCCCCGTAGCAATTCCCATCCCCTGGGTTTCTCTCCCATGTCTCTTCTGATCCAGCCACTAACGCAATCAGCTCAGGACCCAAGAAGGCCTTCGCATCATAATCAGTTCTCTCCTATAGTTCAGTCACTAGTTACTGGGTTCGATGCCAAAATGCTCA
The DNA here is from genome assembly GCF_052426305.1 of Pelodiscus sinensis. Taxonomy (NCBI): domain Eukaryota; kingdom Metazoa; phylum Chordata; order Testudines; family Trionychidae; genus Pelodiscus; species Pelodiscus sinensis. Next base: position 8,946,452 of record NC_143077.1, on the reverse strand, counting down.
AGCTGACGATGGGCTAGATCAGGGGTGGCCAGGCCATTTAAGAGAGAGCCAAAGAGTGGTGGAAAAAATGCGAAGAGCTTCATCAGAATTGTCAAGGAAAAAAAAAAAAAAAAAAGGGAGGCTGCCCCTTTAAGAAACAAGCTTAGACTTTTTGGCCATATCAGGCTGCCATCTTAGATCGCTGCCCCAGTGAGCACACGGGAGCCGGGGTGGGGGGCACAGGAGCGGCTTTGTAAGCTGCACTTTTGGGGGAGAAGAGCTGTATGCGGCTCACTAGCCACGGATTGGTCACCCCTGGGCTAGATGGTTGGAATTGTCCTTTTGGGCCTCAAATGCTGTGGCTCTCTGGATGGCCCAGCCTGGCGTTTCTGGGGCTGCTGCAGCGTTGACAGGCCTTCCATTGACTTTGCTGGGCTTTGGACCAGGCTCTGGGAGAGGCCTGGAGAACAGAGGCCTCAAACCTGGGGCTGGATATTCTGTGCCCCTGCAGCTCCCCATGGCTCAGAGCAGTGTGTTCCTGGCTGATTCGGCCGGGATGGGAGGGGAGCCAGGGGCTGCTCTTCACACATGGGCCAGGAGAGTCATTCCAATCCGCTGGAAATGTTTTGGAAGGGGCTTTGCAATAGCACACAGGGCTGCACATCCCAGGACCGCGAAGCGGCTGCAGCCCCAGCAGATGCGGCTGGTGCTGTCCCTCAACGCCTGACGGGCAGGAAGCCTCCACGTCTGCTGCCCAGACCTGGTGAAGGCAGCGGGCGTGGAAACGCTCCCCCGCCCTGAAACATCCGGCAGGTCCTGGCCTATGGAGAAATGTGCTTTTCCTGCAGTCGCTGCTGCTCTGCTCCGCCTCCTCCTCTCCCGGGCTCCTGCACCCAGGGAAGGAGCACGATGTGACGTGGCAATTGCTTTCCCAGCGGGCAACTGGGCTACTTCAGCCCTTCCGGGTCAAAGTCTCCTCTCCTCTTACACTTAGCCAGGCAGCCCTGATGACATCCAGGAGCTCCAGGGGAAAACGGGGAGCACCCTAACCCCCAATGCACAGGGATTAAGAATCCCTCCGGCAGCTGCTTCTCCTCTGGGACAAATCAGGAATGACTTGTCCTCTAGGCCAGGGCGAGGGTTCCTGGCTGGTGAGGATGCTGGTTTTTCTCTCCCTGCTTCCTCTGAATCTGGAGAAGCCTGGAATGTGGGTCCTGTTGGAGAGAGGACGCTGAATGCCGCGGCACAGCGGAGCCGCTGCGGCGACTCCTTGCGGCGTTAAATCAGCCCCAATGGAAGTAGGGATGGGAAAGGCTGCGAGCCGCGTGTGTGGGGCCCAGGCATGTTGGACTCAGATCTGCTCTGTGGGGTTCTTCCGTTTGCGGGTGCTGCTGGGTATGGGGTGGGGGGGAAGCTCTGCGCTCCTTCAGGAAACGTTGCTGGGGTCGTGCATGGAGATCCGTGGGGAAGAGCCGCCCATTTTGGGTTTCACTTGCCTTTTGCTGCCCTGGAATTCCAGCCATAGACGCGTCCTCCTATCGCAGGGCGAGCAGGAGCCAGAGAATCAGACGAGATTAGGGGGGAAAAGGGGGCCTATCCAGACAGGGTGGGGCAGCTGCCCCCTCTCGCTCTGCATGACCTGAGAGGCAGCAGGGATGCCATCCAGCAGGAAGTTCATGTGCCAACCCAGCAGCTCTGGTCTACATACAAGAGGGCTCCTGTGGCCCGTTAAAGACTAGGAGGTTTATTTGGGCATAAGCTTTCATGGGCAAAACCCCATTTCGTCAAGTGCATGGAGTGGATATTAGAGGCAGCACAAGTATGCTAGAAAATGAAAAGGAGGGAGTTACTTTCTCAAGGGCAGGACCAGGGCTAACAAAGCCAATTCAGTCAGCAGACATAAGTGGGGCCTAGGCCTTGTATTGCGCCAAAGATTCCTTTCCCCTTGGGTGAGTTTTACCCAGCATGCACTGCTCATGCCATGGGGCTGCAGTCAGGCTGAAATGGTGCCCGGCCCTAGCGTTTCACCCCAGCCAACAGAGCTCCGGCCGAGGTTTCTTGGTGGGGAGCAAGCCCTCGTGACGTGAACTCCTGGGGTTTGGAGGAGAATTCTGTGCCCTTTGTCCACCTTCCCTTCGCAACAAAATTAGCAAGTGGACATGGCCCTGGAGACAGATTCTGATCCTCTGGGCAAACCAGGAGTGCCCATCCCTGGACGCCTAGGCCAGGGCGAGGGTTCCTGCCTGGCACAGAAAGCCATGGTGGCCGGTGGGGCTGTGGGCTTTTTTCCCAGCGCCCATAGAATCCGTCACTAAAGGAGGAAGCGAGGTTTGCAATCCTTTCCTTCCTCAATCAGCCAGGCTGGAACAGCGCTTTCCTTCCTCGGGCACGTGCCTGTCAGGGACTGTACCTTCCCAGGCTGTGTCAGCGATTCTGAAGTCATGTCCTGTGTTTGAGGCCGGGGGCAGCCTGCCCGTCCTGGTTTCTGCCTGGGTCTCTTGGGCTGTGTCCAGACTCCATGCCTCCGTCGACGGAGGCATGTAGATTAGCCAGCTCGGAAGAGGGAAATGAAGCCGCGATTAAAATAATCGCGGCTTCATTTAAATTTAAATGGCTGCCCCGATCTGCCGATCAGCTGTTTGTCGGCAGATCGGGAGAGTCTGGACGCGATGCCCCGACAAAGAAGCCTTTCTTCATCGACACAGGTAAGCCTGGTTTCACGAGGCTTACCTGTGTCGATGAAGAAAGGCTTCTTTGTCGGGGCATCGCGTCCAGACTCTCCCGATCTGCCGACAAACAGCTGATCGGCAGATCGGGGCAGCCATTTAAATTTAAATGAAGCCGCGATTATTTTAATCGCGGCTTCATTTCCCTCTTCCGAGCTGGCTAATCTACATGCCTCCGTCGACGGAGGCATGGAGTCTGGACACAGCCTTGGAGAGGAAGGGCGGACTGCTGGGGGGTGTCTTATTTTTCTGGTCCTTTGGGGGGCCCGATCCGGAGCTCCCTGGAGTCAGCAGGCGTTTCTCCATCGGCCTGAATCGGCTTCCCTGGCTACTCCAAGCCAGAAGGGACCACTGTGATCATCCAGTCGGATTTCCTGTACCACCATGGGTGGTGGGTAATGTAGGCCAGGGAAGGCATTGCCTTCCCAAAAAAGACAGGGGTGGCCCTGCCAATTCTCCGGCTGGTGAGGAATGCTGGGGCCATGGTGGGGCTGTCCGGCCAGCTGGGACTGTAGGGGTGGGGCTGCCCAGCTGCTCCAGGGGGTGGGGCTGCCCAGCTGCTCTGGGATCATTGGGGTGGAGCTGGGGCTGTATGTCTGCCCAGTGTTGAGATGGGCGGGAGGGAGAAATGCTAGCCTTGGGCAGAAGGAGCGGGGCTGGGGCTTGCCTCCCGGAGCCTGCTGTTCACCCACCACCCATGTGTACAACACGGGGTAGAGACCTGCCCCAGGATAACTGCTAGGGCAGAGCTGTTGGAAAAGCCAGCCCCTCTTGATTTAAAACCTGCCAGTGATGGCGGAGCCACCACAACCCTGGGTCAGAGTTCCCTCTGCTCGCTAAAGCCAATGCCCAAAGCTATCGTGTGAATCCTGCTGCTGGTGGGAACGAGCTGGCTGGGTGGGGAGCATGGAGACCGCTGCTCGTTACTCCTGTTACAGGCCAGGTCCAGGGAGCGAGCCGGGATGCTGTGCACCTCTGGAGCGAGAGACACTCCTATGCTGAGGGCTGGGGCTGGCCCAGTGAAGGGCAGGTGAGGGGGGGCGGAGGGGAAAGCCTGCTCCAGTGCAGGGTTTTTCAGTACAGGGCCCTGAGCTCTCCCTGGCGCAGTCTAGGAAGGCAGCAGGTCGGTCCCTGGTATATCAAAGAGGTTTAGAGTTCCTATTTCTAGAGGGTAGAGCACAGGGCTGGGATGTCTGGGGACCTGACCTCCGTTTCTGGCTCTGGAACAGGCCTCCTGCCGTGTGTTAATTTGTCAGTCTCCTTGTCTGGATAGTGGGAATAACCCTCCCTTCCTCCTGGGACGCTGAGGTTAAATCCATCAGTGGTTGAGAGGTGCTGAGATGTTTGGCATTGGGAGCCAGGCGAGGGGAATTGGAGGTATGGCCCCTCTGTCTGAACTACTGTCCTCGTCTTGGGTGCAGCTTTCCAGCTCTGGGCCAGCTGGGTGTTGGGTCGGGTCCCTGCGCACTCACAGGAGCTGGGTGAACATCTGCTTGGGCTGGGATGCGAAACAAGCAAAGGGCTGTTGCTGGAATCGGCTGTTTCGCGGCTGACCCTAGCTGAGCTGTCTGGGTCGGGGCCCGGTCCATGGCCAGTGCAAACCCTCTGAGCCCGTTGGAGCTTATACCAGGGTGAGCCAGGCAATTTGATAAGCGATGTGCTCCAGTCCCACCAGCTCCCTGCCAAACAACACAAATGTGGAATGACAACAACCCATGTTGATTTCTCTCTGCTGCTCCTGGGTCCTGCGTGTCAGAACACCCACACTCAGCTCAGCCGGTGGCACACACGCCCGCATCGCTATGGCGACGTTGGAGGCTGCTCCCACAGTAGCGGAGCGCCGGCTTGGGTTCTCGCCCCAAGGGGATGTTTGTGTGGTAATCGTGTTTCTGCACCTTCCTCAAACACAGCAAACAAATCGCATTTGGACAAGTGGAAAACTGAGATCGACGGCATGTTCCCCAGCTCCTGCAGGCCGCGATGCTAGGAGGAAGCCAAGCCTGCATGCCACCTGCCTGCCTAGCGGGTAACCCCATGCATCCATGATTGGACCTCTGCTGGGCTTTACCTGCCTTGCTTCTCACTCTACGCCCACCCAATTTCCCTCCACTTTTAAATACCCATCTTGTTTTTGACAAAAGTTTTCATGTTATTTATATACCAGTTTCTGCACTGCAGAGTGGGAGAACCCAGGCACAGAGAGATCAAGTGGCTTGTCAAGGATGCACAGGGGTGACAGATCCAGAAACTGAACTCAGTCCCAGTCCACTCCAGTAGTTTAATGGTGGGGCTAGTGAATATTTATACTCTGATGTCATCTGGATTTTTATATACTTCTCAATTTGACTTATCACACTTTGTAAGTGTAATGCCGACAGGCGGAGTCGAACCGGGGACCTCTGGAGCTTAGTGCAGGAGTTAGGTGCCAGCTGGCACTCAGCTAAGGCTAGAGAGCAGACACATCAATCTCTCTGTAAGTGGTCTCGGTGCCACTGGATGGGATGGTGCACCACACCCAGCAAGTGTGTGGGTTACATACTTCCCCAGCTGAGGAAGCACACCCGACGCTTCAGAGACATCCCAGTTGAGCCCCCACTTGTGAACGCCAACAGGCAGAATTGAACCTGGGACCTCTGGAGTTCAGTGCATGAGTCTCTACTGCATGAGCTAAAAGCCAGCTGGCTCTCAGTTACGCTGTAGAGCAGACTCATTATTCTCTCGGTAAGTGGTCTCGGTGTTGATGGAAAAGAGCACCACACCTAATAGGTGTGTGTGTTACATAAGCTCTACTCCAGCCCCCTGAGATGATGGTATTTCAAGTAACAAAAGAACTAGAAAGAGCCTCCAACTCCCTGAAAAACTCCACTCTCCACATAACCAAACAGAGGGGACTTTTGCCACTTCCTATAAATAGCTGCCCTCCACCCTTTTCAAAACAGGTAAAAAGATGGGCCTTTCAGCTATGGGGACCTGTCAGCAGCACTGCTGGACTCCTGCAGCTGTGCCACTTTAAGGCCAGCTCTACACTGGCAGAGAAAATCGATGTAAGATGCACAATTCCAGCTATGATGATTGTCAATTTTCTGGGGTGATCCCACAGCAGGAAGTTGACAACAGAAACTCTCTCATCATCTTCCCTTACTCGCAACAGCTAAATTGTGCCTGCGAGGAGTACCACAGTTGACGGGGGGTGCCCTCAGTGTTTGATTTAGTGGGACTTTCTTAGACCCACTAAATCGCACCCTGGGAGATCGATTGCCAGAGCATTGATGGTAAGTATAGACAAGCCCTTTGATCTCCCAGGTAGCCATTAGCTTAATTATACCATTTCCAATGATTGATATTAGTTGCCCATACTAGCACTTTTGTCAGTGAAATTTGATCATTTTTGACAAAAGTTTTGCTGACAAAAGTACTACTGTAGACAGCCTTAGTATGATCATTCCTGGCTTCCCCGTGAATAATCAGAGCTGGTTGAATTACTCCCTGTTAATAAAATGTTCATTGAGAAAGAGAGCCCCTTTCTCTGTTAACAGATCAATCCAGCATTCTGCATCTATAGCTAACAGAGCAGGTTGTAAAGCCAATCTTTTGTATGCAAACGATGTTCTGCTTGTCTGACCTTTTTTCAGCTAAAAAATGTTACTTGTCTGCAAGAAATTTCAGAGTGAATCACAGTGAAAATATTTGTGTTTTGGGGTTTGTAAACTTGAAATAATTTGGTTGGTCAATTTCAGATTTGGACACTTTTTTGTTTTGGAAAAGTCACTTTTTTCTCCCCATGGAAAAAGGCTAAAGTATAAGAAAGTATTTGAGTGTTCGAAGGGAGAGCCCATTTCTCACACTTCTCTTTTTTAAAACCATTTTTTCAACTGGAAAAGGTGCAAGAAAGTAAGCTTCCATATTTCCTGATGGGCTCATCAGCTCTGGATTCCAAGGCTGCCTGCCCCAACTGCAGTGCCAGTGTTGTGCCCACGTTGGGTCTTGTTCCTCCATCAGGGAAAAGAAAACCAAAGATGGTGTTGAATGTCAGTGGATTGGAAAATGGTGGAGGAAGACTGACTCCCTTGTGAGCAGGGCTGTGGGGTCAGTGCCATCGTCTTAGCAGGCTGGTTTACAAAGAAATGTGCGTGTGGTTTTTTAGTGTGTCCCTGTGGGCTCCGATTTATTTTCTGGCACTTGCTAAAAGGTAACAACTACAAATGCGCTCCTCCCAGTGCCCGGCACAAAGACCGGAGAGGAGGAGAGAGTGAGCACTCTAGACAAAACATTCAGCAGGGCCTTGCATCAGCACCTTTCAGGGTATTAAACAATAAGGAGCTCGCAATGGGCACAGACACTCCCATCCTGCAAAGGGAAACCCTGCAAAACTTTCACTCTGAGGCGTAACCTTGGGGACGGATGGAGTCATGGGACCTGTGGGGAGATTCGTGATTTACACTCCTTATTGCTAGACGTGGTAGGAGGTGGTCCAAGCGGCTGCCAAAATATCCGACATTAATCTTGGAAAAATATCCTGTTTTGAATGGAGGTGGCGGTACAGCGGTAGACCAAACATGGGGCTGTGGAAAGACTTCAAGGTACTTGGTTACTGGAGTATCACTTAGGGCCCTTGATCCTATCTGGTCAGACAAATTAACCCCAGGGGAGTCAGCGAAAGTGTGTCTGTTTACCTTGGTTATGTACAGAGCAGGGCAAACAATGTGTAGGGAATAATTTAGTTGCAGAATTGAGCTCTTGTAGTCTGCAAATATTTTCCAATCATGCATGCAAAGAAGGAAGTAACATTGCTGCAAAGGGGTGACAGGCCAGTTATTCACCCACTTTCACATGCAACAGCAGGCCCAGGGCATCTAGCACGTGGCAGAATGGCATGCTACCCACAAAGACTCAGAGAGGGGATGTGTGCAAAGAATCGAATGGGATAGAATCGGGGTTTTGCTGGAACGAGAAAGTTTCCAAGTAGAAGTTGGATTCTCCCAGAATTTTGGACCCACATGTTGGGTGCTGCATCCAGTTTTGCACCCCCCCCCCCTCATTACAGAAAGGATGTGGACAAATTGGAGAGAGTCCGGCAGAGGGCAACAAAAATGATGAGGCTGGGGCACATGACTTATGAGGAGAGGCTAAGGGAACTGGGCTTATTTGGTCTTCAGAAGAGAAGAGGGAGGATTTGATAGCAGCCTTCAACTACCTGAAGGGGGGTTCCAAAGAGGATGGAGAAAGGCTGCTCTCAATGGTGACAGATGACAGAACAAGGAGCAATGGTCTCAAGTTACAGTGGGGGAGGTCTAGATTGGCTATTAGGAAAAACTGTTTCCCTAGGAGGGTGGTAAAGCACTGGGATGGGTTGCCCAGAGAGGTGATGGAATTGTCATCCTTAGAGGTTTTTAAGGTGAGCTGTGACAAAGCCCTGGCTGGGATGATTTAGTTGGGGTTGGTCCTGCTTTGAGCTAGGGATATGAGTGACTAGTCGAGTGACTACTTGACTAGTCGCTTCCCTCCACCCTGTTGCCTCTGAATCAGAGGCAGCAAGAGGTAGGGGGAAAGCCAGCTTCAAAGCTAGTTCCACCCAGTGCTGTCTCTGCGGTGTAAGGGGAGCAGGGGATGCAGAGCTGCAACAGGAGCATCCCCCCCATTGACTAATTTCCATCGACTACTTAATTAGTTAATCGATACTTAACATCCCTACTTTGAGCAGGGACTTGCACTGGATGACCTCCTGAGGTCTATTCCAACCCTAATTTTCTATGATTCTATGAACCAGATTTTAAGTGCTCACATGAGTATGTTTGTCTAGTCATCCTGCCCACCCCATGTCTGTTCGTCCAGACCCATCCATCCAGTAACAGACTGGGTACCTGCGCCTTTGTTCCTCCCTAGTGGCTAGATCAGAGGTGTATGGCTTTACTACATCCTCCAAGATAGTGGAGCCTGTCTTTTAGATTGGGCCATTAAGGTGCTTGGTCTTAGCTCCAGAGCTTCTAGGTGCAGTCCGCACAGATGACCCTGCCCAGCTGGGAACACAGCTGGTTAAGCTTTCCTGCCTTACCCATTGCTGTACTACCTGGGCATAGCGGCGTCTGTGCAAGAGAGCCTGGCCTTGGGAAGCCCCGGAGAGGGGATGGTTCCATCATGAGACAGTAGAGTATCTATATGCCGGGGCTCAGGATGGGCCGTTATGGAAGAGAGGTGGGCTGCCGAGGAGAGCACAGGCCGAATGCACAAGGATAATGCCGGGGAATCCTACCTGAAGCGGGATTAATAACTCCAAAAATGTGGACTATGGGGAGGACGGTGATGCTGACTGTGCAGCTGGGCTAGCAGGGAGCCTGGCTTCCAATGCAGAAGGCGCACAGCCCCGGGAACAGTAACTGGGGTAGAGCTCCAGCAGCCTAAAGCGAAGGAGGGGGAGTCAAGAGCAGGGGGATGTTAAATGGTTAACCGCTAGGCATATTGGTAAGCAGGAGATTTACCGGTATGCTCACCAGTTAACCGATCCTTGTCAGCAAACTCTTGGGGTGGCCAGACATCCCCAACCACGGGCAGCGGGCCAGGTGGCAGCGCTCAAGTCAAACCAGCAAACTGCTTAAGCGCTCTTGTTTAGCTGGTTAACCATTGTAACATGCCACGGAGCTCAGCCCTGCTCTCAGTTACACATAGGCAACAGGGAGCAATCAGAAGCAAGGCCTGGGGGAGCAATGCTGAAATGATTCCAGCCCAGGATCATAGAATCACAGAACACTAGGACTGGAAGGGACCTCGAGAGATCAAGTCCAGTCCCCTGCCCTCATGGTAGGATCAAGCACTGTTTAGATCATCCCTGACAGGTGTCTGTCTGACCTGCTCTTAAATATCTCCAGTGATGGGGATTCTACAACCTCCCTGGGCAATTTATTCCAGTGTTTAACCACCTTGACAGTTAAGAAGTTTTTCCTAATGTCCAACCTAAACCTCCCTTGCTGCACTTTAAGCCCATTGCTTCTTGTCCTGTGTTCAGAGGCCGAGGAGAACAGTTTTTCTCCCTCCTCCTTGTGACACCTTTTTAAGTACTTGGGACTGGGACTGGATGGGAGAAGATGGAAAGTCCATTGTGGGCCCTGGAAGGTTACTGTGACGTAGTGTGGGTACCCTGCTGGGGCTGTGGGTGACCTCTGCTGTCTGTAGCACGACCCAGCAGGGCAGGGGGTGAGTCATTATGCAAAGGGGGCTCCAAACCTATCTGACCAGCTACCCCCCAGGGAGAGAAACAAAGGAAGGTGGAATGCTGCCCCTGGCTGGGGGGCAGGGCTGGAAGAGAATTAGTTAGTCTCTGTCTGGGAAGCAGGGGAGAAGGAGCTGGGGAGGAGGCTGGGATTGTAGGGCCCAGCCACCCCCCATCTCAGGCGGGGGCACTGAGGCCTCTTAGCCCCAGTTTCTGTAACCAGATGACTTCTGTGCTGTGCTGTATCCTGGAGAAGCAATAAACTCCCTCTATTCTACTGGCTGGTGGAGTCTGTTCGTGCCATTACGGGGGTGCAGGAGACTGGAAAACCCCAACGCGTCGTCACAGTTACCAAGAGGATGAGTGAAAAGGACGCTAGGGTCTTCCCCTGAGCTGCCCCACTGTGCAGACTTGGGGGGTGCTAGTGCAGGGCTGGGGCAGCAGGGAGCTGTGGGCATTTTCAGTACCATGCTGGCTAAGCCTGCCCAGAGCAGGTGTAGGAGAGGACCCGGAGCAGATGGGATCAGAACCAAGAGTGGACCGAGAAGCAGAGGCGGAAGGTGGGCTAGTGGAAACCCAACACAGTTGACAGTAACAGGCCTGGGAGAAGAAGGCAGGATTTAGGGCTAAGATGTTTTCATATTCCCTGCCTGCAGCCCAAGTGTCCCAGGGCAGGAGCCCACCCTCTCTCAGACTGATGGACAGTTGAGGGTGTAACAAAGCATAACAGCTCATTGCTTAAATAAGGACTGAAAACTATTAAAATTCCTGCATGCAAAAGTCCAGCGTTTCCTCCCTTGCTGTGCTTGGCCCTGGGCTGAGTGGAAGCTGGGAGAAATCCCTCAGCCTCCTCCCCTTGTTTACTCAGACATGACATTTGACAGGGCATTTTTTCACACTTGCAGTGTGTGCACGTCAGGCTCTCTTTGGAGTCGGCAAGGAATGTTTTGAGAACGGGCCCTGTGCTTGTATCCGCTGGGAGCAGCAGGATTAATTTATAGCTCCCTAGCGACTAATCCAAGATCAATAAACCTCCAGTCCACCCTTTGCATTACCCTCCCCGTTTGGCCTGGCGTCTCCGCTGTCCACATTACAAACATTAATTATCCATCAGCCCACGTTCTCCCACACAGGCAACTTTTTCAGTATTTTCACTGGACTATTTTTCTGTTATTGTTATCCTCTTAAAAATCTTTAATATCTGCTTAATCCAAACAGCGTTTTGTCCAGTGTTGGGCTGATGTGTCTGAAGCAGCCGGGGGTAAGCACCAAGTTTTTGTAGGGTTCCTTAGAGCTAGGTGAATAAGGCAACCCGAGGTGCCATGTTGCCAACCCTTCACATTTTAAAAATGGATCTTGCTTTGGTCATGCCATGTTTTGCTTTTTGCAAATATTTGAGTGATCAACTTTTGATGCCAAAAATGATTCCCAGGGGGAATTTCAAAGTCTGATGCACAAGCTTTTGTGGGACTCCTCGTGTGTAAATTCATGCCAAATGTTGTCAGCCAATCAAAGAAATTGGTTAGATAAGTCACGTGGTATTGCTTCAATCACAATGAAGCAAATCAGTTCACATTTCAGGTAGTCCAGATCAACCCACTGAGTAAAATATTTTGGGGGAAGTTTAGCAGCCAGTTAAAGTCAGACAGTGAATAAGTTTGGGGAAATTGTTCATGGCTATTCTGCAGACCTATCTTTGTGTAATTATGTATAGGGCCCCATGTATAGGGCCCCTTTGATAGGATAACGAGCCTTGTGGATAAGGGAGAAGCGGTGGATGTCATATACCTAGACTTTAGTAAGGCATTTGATACGGTCTCGCATGATATTCTTATTGATAAACTAGGCAAATATAACTTAGATAGGGCCACGATAAAGTGGGTGCATAATTGGCTGGATAACCGTAGTCAGAGAGTTGTTGTTAACGGTGCTAAATCCTGCTGGAAAGGGATAACAAGTGGAGTTCCGCAAGGGTCTTTTTTGGGACCCGTACTGTTCAATATCTTCATCAATGATGTAGATATTGGGATAGAGAGTACGCTTATTAAGTTTGCAGATGATACCAAACTGGGTGGGGTTGCAACTTCTTTGGAGGATAGGGACATAATTCAAAATGACCTTAGCAAGTTAGAGAAATGGTCAGAGGTAAACAGGATGAGGTTTAATAAAGAGAAATGCAAAGTGCTCCACTTAGGAAGGAACAATCAGTTCCATACATACAAGATGGGAAGTGACTGTCTAGGAAGGAGCATGGCGGAAAGGGATCTAGGGGTCATAGTGGACCACAAGTTGAATATGAGTCAACAGTGTGATGCTGTTGCAAAAAAAGCAAATATGATTCTAGGTTGTATCAACAGGTGTGTTGTAAGCAAAACTCGTGAAGTCATTCTGCCGCTCTACTCTGCACTAGTTAGGGCTCAGCTGGAGTACTGTGTCCAGTTCTGGGCGCCACATTTCAAGAAAGATGTGGAGAAATTGGAAAGGGTACAGAGAAGAGCGACAAGAATGATTAAAGGTCTAGAGAACATGACCTATGAAGCCAGGCTTCATGAACTGGGCTTGTTTAGTTTGGAAAAAAGAAGATTAAGGGGGGACATGATAGCGGTTTTCAAATATCTAAAAGGGTGTCACAAGGAGGAAGGAGAAAATTTGTTCCTCTTGGTTTCTGAGGACAGGACAAGGAGTAATGGGCTTAAAGTGCAGCAAGGGAGGTTTAGATTGGACATTAGGAAAAAATTCCTAACTGTCAGGGTGGTCAAATATTGGAATAAATTGCCAAGGGAGGTGGTGGAATCTCCCTCTCTGGAGATATTTAAGAACAGGTTAGATAGACATCTGTCAGAGATGGTGTAGACGGAGCTTGGTCCTGTCTTGAGGGCGGGGGGCTGGACTCGATGACCTCTCGAGGTCCCTTCCAGTCCTATGATTCTATGACCCATACGCAAGCATATTGTAACTGAGTGCCTTCCATAAGCTAAATTTGCCAGATAAATGACGTGCAAATTATTCCCTTGACATTGCCTGTGTTATCTTGTTGCATTGCATAACAGGTGCTCAGAAACTAAGGTGCTGAGCGTGGTGTTAAATTATATAGATTAGGCCGGGTAGAAGGGGTACCACCCTTGCTCTGCCCTGCTCCACCCCTCTGAGGCCCCACCGCCTCTCATTCTATCCCCTCACCCTCTGTTGCTCGCTCTACCCATCTTCACTCACTCGTTTTCGCTCCTGTCTGGGGGTGGTTCTGGGCTCTGGGTGGGGACAGGGATGAGGGATGTGGGTGCAGGAGGGGTCTCTGGGTTCGGGGGTGGAGACGAGGGTAGCAGAGAATAGGAGAGGGTACTAGGCTGAGGCAGGGAATGGAGTGTGGGAGGGGGTACAGGCTCTGGACTGGGAGTGAGGCTTCCAAGGTGGGGCCAGAAATGAGGAATTCAGGGTATGGGAGGGGGTTCCAGGCTGAGATGTGGGCTCCAATTGTAGAGCGTGGGCTAGGGATGAGAGGTTTTGGCTGCAGGCTGCCCAGAGGCTACAGTGGGGAGAGAGGACTCCACCCAGCTCTCTCTTCCCCACAGCAGCACCTGGTCTGTGGGGGAGAGGGAGGTGCTTCTCCCCTGGCTGCGAAAGGTCTGAGCCATTCTGGGTTGGGATTCTCCCTGCTACAGCAGGTCTGTGCTGGGGCCAGCAGGGAGAGGCACCTCTCCTTACTATGGCAGGTCTGTGTTGTGGGAGAGGCATCTCTCCCTGCCAGAGCCCCTGAGTGGGGCTTACTACACAGCAGTGCAGCTGCACGGCCACACAGCTGAAAGCAGGGCTACTCAACACGTGGCCCGCGAGCCACCTACGACCCACGGCCCATTTGTTTGTTTGTGCAGTTTGGGTTTACGTGGGGCTCAACACGCGGCCGGGAGCTGAAACAAAAAAGGAGTCAATAGAATAGTCTTCTGTTGAGATGTATTTTAGTAGTTACATTCCTGGACTGTCATTGCTCATTAAAAGTGCTGTCAGATGGGTGGGAATCGGGTAAATGTTGCATTGTATTACTATCAGCAGAACTGACTTAAATGGGGCCTGCCTGTTGTGTAGTCTTGCCTTATACTTTGTATTCATGCCCATCACTGTCAAAGAAGCTATTTGCATCTATATTTGCATGTATACGCAACCACACTTAAGTTGCAGCCCTCGGCATGTGCTGTATCATTGTGGCCCCCGGAGCTTCCTAAATTGAATAGCCCTGGCTTAAAGGGAACTTTGGGAGTGAGAACGATCAAAGACTATACAGTCACGAATAGTGTAGAAAAAGTGAGTAGGGACGTGCTATTTATCCCATCGCAGAATCCCAAAACAAGGGCTGACTTGATGGAATGAATAAGCAGTAGGTGGAATATAAAACCAAACAGATGTACTTTTTCATGGAACTCATTGCCATGGGATGTTGTGATGGTCAAAAGTACAGCTGGGTACCAAAAAGAACTGCACACGTTCCTGGAGGATAGGTTCATCAATGGCTATTAGCCAGGATAGGCAGGGACAGGTCACTACACTCAACCTCTGGCTGCCAGAAACTGGGAGGCATGATGGGATGGTTGATTCCGTCATTGCCCTGTTTTGTAGACTCCCCCTGGAGCCGTGGTGCAGGCCGCTATCGGAGGCAAGATACTGGGTGAGATGGACTCAGCAAGGCAGGTCTTCTGTCCTCTCTGCCTCTCTTGCATTCGGGTCCTCCAAGAACCTCCCCCACTCCCCAAGATCCAAGTGGTACTGAGAGGAACGGTGCCTCTCCACACACATTCCACACTCATGGTCTCGGGCCCCTCCCTGCCTCAAAGGCTCCCAGCCAAATACTTTCAGGTTCTCCTTTGCGATAAAGTCTGGTTTTCATAATTCAGCTGGGATGCCAGCCCCAGCCTCTGACATGAACCACGCGGACACGGGAATGGCCCACGCCATCGCTATACGCCCAGCGTCGCCCTTTGCCTTAATCATCGCCAGCGCAGGGTTAAACGAGCGCCCCCCCCCCCCCGAGGGCTTGCCGCTCCTGAGAGCCAGTGCGGGGGACCCTGTCACCATTCTTTCCCAAGATGAAATAAATATGAAAACAGTAGCACGGAACAGGATCTGATGGAATCGCAGTTTAAATAAATACGCGCATTCTTCTCCATGGGAACCGAGCCGGGCCGTCCGCCCGCGGGTGGGCTGCCCTCGCCATTCCCACACTGTGTCAGTAAGACGGCACCGGGGCAGGGTTACAGGCAGGGACGCAGGATGGGAGCAATGTGGGAGAGGAGGGCCTGTCAGGTGGCATGGCTGGACCGCTGTTTGCTTTGCTCGTTGGTGGCATCAGCATGCACCAAACACACTTAAATGTGGGAGAGAAGCTGAATTCTGGGTGTTGACATGTTTTACTCCATGCTCACAGGTAGGGTTACCAGATGGTTTAACCAAAAATACCAAACACCCCCCCCCCCCAAAAAAAATCCCCACCAGGGAAAAAATTCTGTTGGGGGGAAATAAAGGGAGAGACCAAAGTTGTTGGGGGGGGGGGACGGGGGACCTGGAGAGTTAAACAAAAAAAATTACAAAAAGTAAAACATTAAAACACCATGGCCCCTTTAAGAAAAGTCTTTAGGCTTTCTGCCAGTAGCCATCTTGATCAGAGCCAGAAGGCAGCTTCCCTGCGGAACCAGGTAAGCCAGGAGGGGTGGGGGTTTCCAGGGGCTGGGCCCGGTTGCTGAGTGTGTGTAGGGTTGCCAAGTGTCCGGTATTTTTGCCTCCTGGCAGGGAAAAAAATCAGAAAATACCCGACATTTTAGATGTCTGGTATTTTCTGAATTTTTTTACCAGACAGGAGGTGAAAATACCGGACTGTCTGGGTCAATACCGGACACCTGGCAACCCTACTCGCAGGCAGCAAGTTTTTCCTGGTCAGGTTTAACTCTGATGGGACATTCCCTCGAATCAAGGCCTATTCCCCCAAATCAAGGCCACACAGGCCGGTGGATTCATTTGGACATTCTATGAAGAAAGGGAAAGTTTAGGCTTATGATTAGGTACCGATATTGGGATTTATTAAACCAGGGACTGTTCTTCCCTAGAAAAGTGGTAGATGTCTAAGGCTTGGGTCTCTTAGCGGTGAGGCAGACAGGGCACTAGATGATATATGGTCATAGTTCCCGCTAAGGGGTGCACCTGTGCACACAAAAAATTCTTCCCCCACCCACCTCCTCTGGAGAGCCGCACAGCAGCACTTGCATGGCAGGCAGCTGCTCCGGTGGGCTGGGATGGCTGAGATGGCGTGGTGAGGGAGCTGCTGGGGTGGGGGGCTGCAGGGAGGGGAGGCCTGCTGCAGTGGCTGGGGCTGCCACATGGCAGAGGGGGCCGGGGCCTGTTCTGGCAGCTGGGACCGGGAACAGGATCTGCCTCATGGCGGGGATGGGATGTTTGCTCTGGCGGCCAGGAACGGAACATGCCACATGGCCAAGGAGGGGGGCGGGGTCTGCTCTGGGGGCCGGGAATGGAACATGTCGCATGGTCAAGGAAGGGGGCGGAGTCTGCTCTGGCGGCCAGGAATGGAACATGCCACATGACCAAGGAGGGGGCGGAGTCTGCTGTGGCGGCTGGGAACGGGAAATGATGCATGGCAGGGGAAGCGGGGTGTTCTGCTCCAACAGCCAGGAACGTGTGTGTGTTAATAAATTGGGTGTCACGGTGGCACACATCCAGACCAGCACGCAACCTCAATATAGGTGCATAAGCCAAAACTCACTCCACTCATGGTTGGAAAATCTTAGAGGGAGCACTGTATCTGGTAGAGGGTAATTCTCTGCTGTCTTGGGGGAATGGAGTGGATGGCACAATAGGCTTTTCCTATTTCTACTTTCTCTGGGCCTGGTTCAGATCTCAAGCAAATTGGAACAACCCATTCAATGGAATTGCACTACTGAGAGATCAGAAGCTGTGAGCCATTGGCTTGTTTTATCCTGAGGGGAATTTCAGACCACGCGAAGGGAGGGTGGGGAAGACTGTGTCATGACTCCAACCAGTGTTAAAATTGAATGAGCTGAGCCAGTTTTAAAATAGCTTGGAAATTTTCGGAAATTTCCCTTGTCTATACCGGTGCTATGAAAGGTAATCTGAAATGAAAGCTGAGACTGACCTCTTTGTAGGTATAATGATACGTGCCTGCAGTCATGAGATGTCTCTGTGTGCTGTATTTATCTCCAGGCTGGTAAACAAGAGAGACTAATCCGGAACCCAAACTGGGTGGAAGCCTGTTTCTCTGTGTCTGTAGCTGTTTACTTAAATAACTGTCTCCTAATTTAGAAGGACTGAATCTCTATATCATGGTAGTGCCAGAAGTGGGGAGTACATTTTAAAAAACCCTTTATGGGTCCCTGCATCTTGAATGTAGAGTACCTGGGTCAGTCTGCTGTGATCATATATGTCAATAGCCACACTGTTTGCTGTGTGCCAGCTATAAAGGAGACTAAAGCAGGGAACGGCAGGACTGTGTATTGCTCCGTGCCCAGACAGTGCTTCAGAGCTCGGAAGTATCAGTGAAACCGAAAAAGAATGACTAGAAGTGATTTGATACACTCTGATAAACAGTGTCTCACAGGAAGCTTGTCAAGAAAGATTAGCGTCTAGATCCATGGCAGAGTTCCCAAAGATTCCTTTGGTATGGGAACAGCTCCTAAAAAATAACCTAAAGCACAGTTAGTTCAGCAAAATGACAAGTAGGGAGGAAATGATAACCGCCTGCAAATAACTGAAGGGTGCGAACACTGTGGAGGGAGAGGAATTGCTAACAGCCATCATGCACGGGGATGCAACTGCATGAATGAACATTTAGGCTTCAGAGGGGTAGCCGAGTTAGTCTGTAACAGGAAAAACTTAAAAAACAAAAAATAGTCTGGTAGCACTTCAAAGACTAACAAAACATGACTACACTGGCAAACTTGCTGCCTGTCTACATTAGTGGGGTGTTCTTGCGCAAGAACACTGACGTTCTAATCAGGGCTTCTTGCGCAAGAACTATGATGCTCCTGCTCAGGGATAAGCCCTCTTGCGCAACTGTTCTTGTGCAAGAGGCCAGTGTAGACAGGCAACATGAATTTCTTGCGCAAGAAAGCCTGATGGCTAACATGGCCATCGGAACTTTCTTGCGCAAGAGAGCATCTACACTGGCACGGATGCTTTTGTGCAAAAGCACATCTCTGGTGCAAAAGCACGTGCCAGTGTAGACGCTCTCTTGTGCAAATACTTTAACACAAAAACTTTTGCGTTAAAAGTATTTGCGCAAAATCTTGCCAATGTAGACGTAGCCATAGATGGTATCATGAGCTTTCGTGGGCACAGCCCCCTTCTTCAGATGACCGGAGTGTTGGATGTCCAGAACTAAAATAAATGAGGAAAGAAAGGGGGGGGGGGAGAAGGAAAAAAATGGGAGGGGGGCACAGAAAGAGGTAGAGGGTAGATAAGTATCAAAGAGAAAGCTAAGTATGTATGTATGTATGTATGTAACTGGAAAAACTGGAAAACAACAGATAGTCTATTAGCACCTAAAAATGAAATAGTTAAAAGAGGCAGATAAGAACCATTAGTTAGCAATTAGAAAGGAAGAGAGCTAAACTGATTCTATACAGACATAAAGAACTATCAGCACCTTCATTGTTTGTTTGGTTGCTAATGTCCCAGAATCCAGTATCTCCATTTAAACCATTAGCATGAGAATTAAATCTGTGAATGAATTGTAGTTCCAATCCTTCTCTGTATATTTGGCTTGTGGAATTGGTCTGTAACAAAACAGCAACTTGGAGATCCCTTAAAGTGTGTCCAGGTAGGTTAAAGTGTTCACTAACAGGTTTCTGTATGTTCCCTTTAGGGATATCTGATTTGTCTCCATTAATTCTTTGCTGTAGGGACTGTCCAGTTTGTCCAATGTATATTGCAGTGGGGCATTGCTGGCATTTGATGGCATAGATCACATTACTGGATGTGCAGTTAAATGAGCCTCTGATTTGGTGGCTGATGTGGTTGGCGCCAGTGATGAATTCATTTGTATGGATATGTGGGCAGAATTGGCATTGGGGCTGATTGCAGGGCTGGGTTCCTGGACGCTTATGATGTAGCTGTATAGCATGGTTACCAGAAAGAATTTGTTTCAGGTTGGGGGGTTGTCTGTAAGCAAGAATAGGCCTTTCCCCCAAGGCCTCTGAGAGTGAGGCATCATTTTCCAACATTTAGGATGACTCTTAGAAGCAATTTCCTGCTAGTGAGATCCGTCAGCCTGGAGAAGCATCTCTGGAGCGAGACGGGGGAGTGCCATGGCTCAGAGAATCTGAAATGAGGCTGGACAAAGCACATGGAGAGTTTATAGGAGAGAACAATCCTGTGGTAGGAGCTTGGAGTTTAGAGGAAGGTTTTCTTGTCTCCCGTCCTGTTGATGAGCCTGGATGGAATCCTCCCTCCACCCGCCTCTGGAGGGCCCACGTGCCATGATACTCCCCAAGTAGCGTAGAGGCCTATTGCAAGCAATGCCCATGAGGGCAAGTCTCTCCCTCTCTGGATCCAGTGTGTGTGAGAGACAACAAAACACAACTTGTCAATGGAGGGGATGGAACGTGCACATGGCTGGGGACAAGGCCCAAGCAGGTGAACACCAGTTACCATTGATCAAAGCGCCTGCTTGCAAACTCCACAAGCACTTGGAGTGTTGAAATAGCCGAGGGGCAGGAGGGAGCATGGGTTAAGTCAACGTCCCCTCTAACTTTTTCCATCCATGTGTGGAATATGTTTTGTTATATGCACCAAGGCAAGAGCAAATGTGCACCACCAATAGAAGCACATACTACCAGCTGTGGGTGCTCTGCTAATCAGGTCGGTGGCTCCGGAATCGCTCCTCAGCGGCTGCCCAGTGGCTCAGCTTACTGGGAACGCTGGTTAACTTATTGGCACTGATAGGATTGGTGCATCCTTTGCCCACTGCCTGGACATTGCACAGGCGAAAAAGGAAACTCCCAGCACAAAACCCAAATAGGATAATTACACCAAGTTTTATTGCTTCACTTTCAGAAAACTAGGCATCCTTCCACGGGCTGTGCTCGGTGCCAAAAGAGTTTAAATGGCAGCCTATCATTCTAATTAATGTTGTTATTACTATTTCAAGACCCAGTCCCACTGATATGGAACAATTGTGGAACCGACAATCCCCGCAGAGTTCAAAGTCCATGAGGAGCTTTCCAAGAACACACAAACTAGCTCTGCCCCCTTTCCCCTGGTCTGCATGGTTATTTCAGAGAAACGTAGTGAAGATCATCACGAACGGGAGATGGAAAAATAAATTCCATTCAAAGGGAGACCTCCCTGCTGCACAGGAGAAGAATGTAGAAGTCGGCCAATGTAGTTAATGTCATTGGAATATGTAACGATTACTCACTGGCTTTGTTTCTGGTGCGCTCTGGAGGCTGGGCTAACAAGCAGTAGCTCTAACCCAAAAATCAGCACTAGGAAGACACATTACCCCAATGGCAGTGAGCTGGCTGTGCCACCTGGATGCCACGCAGCTTTCTGCATGCATCCAGGGCTGGCTTTAGGCCGATTCGCCCGATTCCCCTGAATCGGGCCCCGCGCCTAAGAGGGCCCCGTGCCCTAAAGCCGGAATTGTGCTGGCGTGCCGGGCACACTGCAGGAGGGGGCGTCGGCCCCAGAGGAGCATGGCGGCTTCCCTGTGCCACAGGGTGGGGAGTTGAGCACAGGGGTTTCCCTGCACCGCAGGAGGGGGAGTAGGCCCCAGGTTTGGTGGGAAGATGGGACTCAGCCCTGTAGCTGGGGATTTAAAGGGGCTGTGACTCTTTTTTTGTGTGCTGTTTTGGTTTTTGTGGTTGTTTTTCTGTTTTTTTTCTCAACAAAAAATCCTGGCTGCCGGGTCCCCGTGGAAACGGTTCGAATTGGGCCCCGCACTTCCTAAAGCCGGCCCTGCCTGCATCCGACTGTCTGTTACTGCTATGGAGACCCTGGGAAAAAACGCCAACTCAGGCTGCCGGAGTGAGTCTCTTCAATCTGTATTTAAGCCCCTTATGTAAAAGTGGCTCGGTGTGAGGAACAGTCGAACAGCAACCGACCCTTGGCCCCTTTGAAAATCAGGCCACATGTATCAGGACAGCCAGGTTTGAAACGTTGGCGTTAGGGTTTTGCGGTTTGGCTGAATCCCCGCCCAAGTCCTGTGGAAGCCTTCGCTAGTGATGTCAAGGCCTCCTGCTGAACTCCTGCCCAGGAGCGATTGGCATCCTAGGGCCAAAGCTGCCAGATGGGGACAGTGATTTTTGATGCCCAGTTTGAGACTCTATGTGATGAGACAGCCAGGCCCCGCACTAAAGCTAAAAGGGCTCACCTGGCCCCAGGGGCGGGGCAGACCCTGCCCCTACAGCCTTGCTGGGCCTGCACCCAAGTGAGGCCGGGGATAAAAACCAGGGGAAGCAGACTGGCAGGGAAGGTAGCTGAGGGGAAAGGAGTGCAGGGAAGAGACCCCGAGCTGGCACAGCCGTCCCAGGAGCCCAACCGGCCATCACCGCCAATGCTGGAGCAAGGCCTGTTGGTACAGACGCTTGAGAGCCACAAGCTTAACCACAGACCCCAGGACATCGCCACAGACAGGGAAGAGGTAGGAAGTAGCTCAGGGCGGAGGGAGGAACTCCGGGCGGTCGGCATGTTCCGGCAGACTTCCCCGCCGACCGGGCAGTGTTTACTGACATTGCCAGTAGGGCCCTGGGCTGGGACCCAGTGGAGAGGGAGGGCCTAGGTTCCCCTACCTCCCCAAAAACCCCCATAAGCCAGCCTGCAGGACTATGAACAAAGCTTGGCTTTGTAGACTTGACCGGCCGGCTGGACTTACCCTGATAAAGGGGGCACTGAACTATACAGACTTGCCCAGAGAGCCGTATTTCCCCTGGTAGAGGGGCCCTAGACTGGGAGAGCCAGGCTAAAGTGCTTGGGCTCGTCTACACTGGCCCCTTTTCCGGAAGGGGCATGTAAATTTCACCTATCGTAGTAGGGAAATCCGCGGGGGATTTAAATATCCCCCGCGGCATTTAAATAAAAATGTCCGCCGCTTTTTTCCGGCTTTTTTAAAAGCCGGAAAAGAGCGTCTACACTGGCCCCGATCCTCCGGAAAAAGCGCCCTTTTCCGGAGGCTCTTATTCCTACTTTGAAATAGGAATAAGAGCCTCCGGAAAAGGGTGCTTTTTCCGGAGGATCGGGGCCAGTGTAGACGCTCTTTTCCGGCTTTTTTAAAAGCCGGAAAAAAGCGGCGGACATTTTTATTTAAATGCCGCGGGGGATATTTAAATCCCCCGCGGATTTCCCTACTACGATAGGTGAAATTTACATGCCCCTTCCGGAAAAGGGGCCAGTGTAGACGTAGCCCTTATGTATTCCTTGAGCCAAGGTAGATTCGTGCTGGGACCAGGGCCTGCCCCTTCACACTCCATAAATAATTTTTTCTCTCTCCTCCTTGTAACAACTTTTCAGGGACGTGAAAGCTGCGATCATGTCTCCTCTCGGTCTTCTCTTCTCCATGCAAACCCAGCCTTTCTGCACAGCTGGCCTGAAGCAAGGCACAGCTGTGATGGGGCAGGGTGAGACAGTGCCATTCAGAACGACATCAGGCTAACAGTGTAATCGGAAGGGAAGGATGGGGCTGTGGTGAAGGCCCTGGAGGGGGATTTGGCACATTTGGATTCAATTCCTACCTCAGTGGCGTGACCTTTGGTGAGTCACTGAATCTCTTCGGGCCTCAGCTCTGTATCTGTTAAATGAAGATTGTTTTACTTTCCGCCTCCTACCTTTTGGCCGTTTTCTTTAGTTAGACTGTAAGCACACTGGGGCAGCGATTGTCTGCTCTGTATCTCGGCATGGTGCTTGGTACGATGGGATCACGGTGTTGGCTGAATCCTCTAAGAACCGTGATAGCATAGGCTGGGAACCCCAGCACCTAGAGCCGTTAGGCCCCTACAGAAACACCACTCAGAAATAAGAGCAGTCAGTCTGACCCCAGAGACAAAGCCAAACCAGCTTATGTCAAAGGCTGGACAAGGCTTTGTCCTTGTGTCATGCTGCTCCCTGGTGTCCTTTATGGTTGTACTCCGCTACGACTGCAAAGCCAAGTGTCTGTGTTAGGTCTGGGGCATCTCTGGGGAGGAACAGGCCACTTTTAGAAGCTGTGGACTGCACGTTCCTGGCTGTTGCTGAACCTCCCTGGACAGCAGCGTGGGCACCGGACAGCCCAGACCCGTGACTCAGGATGAGGACCGGGTTAGAGGGCTTCTTGCAGTCCCTTCCAGTTCTACTGTGACCAGATGAGGGTTTGAATCCCCTTGTTAATGGTGACTGTGAGCTCTACTGTCCTCGAGTCAACCCGTGTGTGCACCCGTTTCCCGGGGCACCCCACCAATACCGGGATGGCGATGGGAATTCCAGGTGTGACTTTCACTGCGACCCCAGAATGGCCAATGCCCTTTGTAACCTGAGCAGGGACGGGGGAGCCTCCCTCAGGTGACCCCTTTTGCCTGGGAAGTAGGACGAAGGCCGGAGGAGGAGCCTGGCTGAGGGGCTGGGACCAGGCTGCTGGGTGTGTGAGTTAGTCCTGGCTGGCTTGGGGTGCAGAGAGAAAGAAGGGCCCCTACCTGTGGGACCTCCTCTCCCCAAGAGGGACTGACAAGTCCGTTCTAAGCTGCTGACTAATACATCTGTTCTAACAGCTGTGTCAGGGTGCAAGCCCCTACTGTGCCTCAGTGCCCCCTGACTGTCCTCATCTAGCCCGTCTCAGGGCAAGTTACAGTCTGTATGGGTTGCTCATCATTGGCATCTTGTCTCAACTGCTCTGCTAACTTAGTCAGCTGCATGATCTGCCCGCAAACCAGGGCTTTGTCTCCAACCCCTAGCCAGGGGGAGTCTTGGCTGGCCCTCTTCCAGCCGTTGCTGGCTATCCCCAGCTTGTCTCCCTCCAAGGAGTTCCTGCTTCCTCTGCAGTCAGCTCTCCACTGGCCTTTCCTAAGCAAACTGGGCTTCCCTATTTATAGCTGGCAGCTGGGCTCTCACTCGCCCTAATGGCTTCAGCTGGGCTTTTCCAAGCCAACCGGGCTTTTCTGTGTAGCTGACAGCTGGGCTCTCATTAGCCCAACAGCTTCAGCTGGTCCCTCTATTCCTGCCCTGGCTCAGGGCCTCAGTCCTGGTCTTAAAGGGCCAGTGCAGGGCAGGCGCCCTGTCACATGCTGGCTGAAAGTCACCTTTGGCTGCAGATGGAGGGGCAGGTCCTTTGACGCCCCCACACCTTGGTGATGTCCAAGATATTTTTATAAAATGCTTCGGTGACTGAAGAATCTACGGCCCATTTTTAAAAATGGCTCAGGAGCCTGCAAGTGGCTTGTTCCAAGCCCCTCAGTGACAGAGCAGAGGCAAAGCCGCCAGTCCACTGAAAGCCCTATCAAAACGTGACTCTGGTTCTTAAGTCATGTAGAGATTTTTGAACATTTACCTGAAAGTTTACTAAGAATGTCCCAGGCTGTGGCTGACCAGGATCTCACAAAGAAAGGATCAGAGGGGTAGCCGAGTGAGATAATTAATTGACCATTCATTATCAGTGGTAAATAGGTCAATGGAGGTATGATAGGAGTTACTATAGAGAACTTTCTGGGTGTCTGGCTGGTGAGTCTTGCCCACATGCTCAGGGTTTAGCTGATCGCCATATTTGGGGTCGGGAAGGAATTTTCCTCCAGGGTAGATTGGCAGAGGGCCTGGAGGTTTTTCGCCTTCCTCTGTAGCATGGGGTACAGATCACAGCTAGAGGATTCTCTGCATCTTGGGGTCTTCAAAGTATTTGAAGGCTTCAATATCGGAGATATAGGTGAGAGGATTATTCTAGGAGGGCGTGGGTGGGATTCCGTGGCCAGCACTGAGCAGGGGGTCAGACTAGATGATCATAATGGTCCCTTCTGACCTTGAAGTCTATGAGTCTGTAACAGGAAAAACTTAAAAAACAACAAATAGTGTGGTAGCACTTTAAAAGCTAACAAAACATGCCGATGGTATCATGAGCTTTTGTGGGCACAGCCCACTTCTTCAGAAGACTGGACCAAGAAAGGAGGCCATCTTTCCTTCCGCATGGCCATACGGATGCTGCGGAGTGGTCTTGCCCATGGGAGTAAACCCGTTTTGAAGGTGCATGGATAGTGTAAGCTCACAGAAGCACATCTGTCTGGAGGGGATTTAGGAAGTGAATGTCGATTCCTTGCCGTTGGAAGCCCTGATTCAGTGCCACTATCCCTCTGAAATCCAGGCCAGATGTCTGGGATTCGTGTCTTTGAAGAGCCCCGGGCTGCCTGCAGAGCAATGAAATGATGCTACAAGACCACGGACTCAATCCAAAGTCAAAGCAAAGCTCCTAAAAATTCAGACGTGGCCACTGGTGATTTGCTGCTCAGGCAGGACTAAGTCAGATCCATGTGGCCCCCAAATCACACAGCAGGGCCTGGGAATTGTGGCCTGGGGATTCATTCCTGGCCTGAGATATAAAAGCATTTGTCGCCTCCCATCTGGATGGTAGCAGGGAATAAATCCACCCCCTCTTGGTAAAGTGCCGCTTCTCTTAGCAATACAGGTGATCACCAGAATGTCAGACTTGACGTCTGCACTCGACGCTGGCTTCCCAGAGACTATGGGCTCAAATTCAAGGTCTTGGGCTTTATCGTCAAGGTGCTCGGTGGTCTGGGAGGGGAACCAGCATTTCTGCAAGAGCTTGAAGTTCCAGGATGAGGTCTGGGGTTGACAGATCTTCTGGCACCAGGGAATTTTTCTACCTAAGGGTGAAGCTTGTCTGTGCAGGAGAATGAGCTTCCCTGGGGGCCGGTCCAAGACTGTGAAACGAGCTCCCACAGGGACTAAGGACCACTGCAAACCTCCCCATTTTGCTCCAAGTTCCCAGAGCACTTCTCTGACCTCCCTTGGCTGCATGGACATTTCACAAAATGAAACCTACCAAAACTGTCCACTCCGCTGCACACCCACCTCTTTCTCTGGAGAGAGGAGAGGGAGAGAGAGAGAACGAACATATCTCACATGCTTAAGATGCTCACATACTGCAAGGACAACAAGGGAGGGGGTAAGAACCTATCTAGAATAGAATAAAACTGCAAAAACTCACTGAATTTACTTTTCAGCCAGCACCAGTGTTGCCTGTTTCAGCAAATCTCCACGGGGACGATCATCTTTACCTGGGCACGTTCCCTGACCATGTGGTTCCTGTTGGGAGAGTCTATTAACTAATTTTCTACAATGAAAAAAATCCAGCTGTTGGAAGGATCCAGATGTCGGGGAGACCCAGCTCAGGGCAGGGAAGGCAGAGGGCTGTCAGCTCTCCTCTGGACAACCTTTCCAAGCAGTAACCCACAGACATTGGCATGTAAAATCACCACGGTACATATTTTTGGGGTTTGCCTCTTCTTGGGCAGACATGAGGTTGCAGGATTCGGACTAGTGCAGCCAGGGAGGTGTGGTACGCAGCTGTCATCTGGGAACAAACTCAAATTCCAAGTCCTGTCAGCTTTTGTCATATCCAGGCCAGTAGCTACGGTGAGGTGGTTCCTTTCTAGTCTGATGTTTGCCCTGAATGTGTGGGGAATTCCTCCACACGCGTCCATACAGGCCCGACGACAGGGAGGGCTAAAGGGCCTCAAAAGGGCCCGGGGCTCCCAGCTGTCGTTCCTCTGGCAGCAGTGGCACCTGGTCCTTTAAATCCCCGCTGGAGCACCATATGCTCCTGGAGGATTTGAGGGCTGGCCAGGAGGGGCACGCCGTGGCCCGGGCAGTGCTTGTGGCTGGCTACCCTGGTCCTACCCCTGCTGCCCAAGGCTCCTTCCAGTAACACAGAGCTGAGGCCCCTTCCCACCTTGCCCAAGTATGCGGTGCGGCTGTCAGCTCCCCTGCACCCATAGACATGCCCCCTGTCCCCACACGTGCAAAGAAGCACGACTTGCCATATTCACCCCCTCACAGAAACACGTGCCACTACACCCGTCGCAGAGCCACATCATGGCTGCCCATGCACCCACAGAGCCTTATGCTCTAGTTCTATCGCGAGCTGTTGGCGGAATTGCTGGGTGAGAGCTTATGGCGCCTCTTATATAGGCCAGACTAAACAGTCATAAGGATCCCATCTGGATTCAGCCTCTGTGGATGAGATCGAGATCGTCTGGCTAGCCATGCACAGAATTCAGTGGGCAGGGAGGAGGTTCTACCAGAGAAAGGTCCTGTGATACATGAATAAAAGTAGCAGAATCTCAGCTTTACTTCCATGCAAGTTTTCCAGAGTCCAATCTGAATAACATGCTTTTTTCTCTGCTACATTTACACTGCTTCCCTCTTGCGGAAGAGGAAATGCAAATGGAGCACTCATTAGCATATGTCATGCTCTCATTTGCATATCCTCTTCCTGTCCTTTTTGCGGAAGAAGTTTTTGTGCCAAAAAACACAGTGTAGATGGGGCCATTTTGCGCCAAAAAACCCTTTTGCGTAAGAACCCTTGTCCCTCAAAAAATGAGGTTTACAGGGTTCTTGCGCAGAAGGTTTTTTTTGCGCAAAATGGCCTGTCTATACTGCATTTTTTTGCGCAAAAACCTCTTCCGCAAAAAAGATCGGAAGAGGATATGCAAATGAGAGCTCGACATATGCTAATGAGCACTCCATTTGCATTTCCTCTTCCGCAAGAGGGAAGCAGTGTTACCCATGACTTACAGAGAATGGATCACTTGAGGGTTACCTGTTCTGTTCACTCCCTCTGGGGCTCCTGGCATTGGCCTCTGTTGGAAGACAGGGCACCCTTTGGTTTGACCCACTCTGGCCGTTCTTATGTCCTCTCTTTGAGAGAGTCTTAAAGAGGGAGCTGGAACATCACACACATGCTTTTATCACCTTCTGAAGGGAAAAGAACATTAGGATTACTAGCCAGAGGCTTCTTCAAAACAGCCACTGGAGATTCAAGAGATGTCCATCAAAACAGCTGGTCAGAATTTTCCTCATTTTGATGGAACTTTGATATAAAATAAAATGAAATACATTTTCACAAGTTTTTTTAGGGGGAGGAGAGGGAGAACGGAGGATGGAAATTCATCTCATTTCCTGACCAGCAGTAGAGCAGATCAGAGGATTTTGAAATTTAAAGTTTCAATGAAAATTGTTCATTAGAAAAACAGAGATGAATTTTTTCACAAAACCTGTTATAAAAACATTTCTATTTCTCAACCAACACTCTTCATCAGTTTGAAATGCAAGACAAGCAGTGAATCTTGGCATCTAAGCTTCTGGTACCGGCTAATAAGCATGTACAGTGAGTTACTACAGAAAGCATGCGAGGCAAAGGATATTTGCTCAAGAGAAAACTACATTTTTCTCCGAGGGCACGTCTACACAGCAGGGCTAAAATTGAATTAAGCTGCACAACTTTGGCTACGTCAATTGCGTAACTGAAGTCAAAATAGCTTACTTTGGCTTTTGACGCTGTCTACACAGCAGGAAGTCTGAGGAAGAGCACTCTTCCTCCGACCTCCCTTGCTCCTCGTACAATGAGGGTTACAGCAGTCGGAGTAAGACGTCCTCCAGTTCGACATTATTTCAAAAATCATGTTGAAATATCTCCTCTGTAGTTGAAGCAAAATGCAGGACAATGTAGCACTTTAAAGACTAACAAGATGGTTTATTAGGTGATGAGCTTTCGTGGGCCAGACCCACTTCCTCAGATCAAATAGTGGAAGAAAATAGTCACAACCATATATACCAAAGGATACAATTAAAAAAAATGAACACATATGAAAAGGACAAATCACATTTCAGAACAGGAGGAGGATGCGGGGGAGAGGGGGGGGAGGAAGGAAGGTAAGTGTCTGTGAATTGATGATATTAGAGGTGGGGAGAGTGGGATGTTTGTGAGTTAATGGTATTAGAGGTGATAATTGGGGAAGCTATCTTGGTAATGGGTAAGATAGCTTGAGTGTTTGATCATTCCTTTTTGGAGACTCCTCTGTAGTGTAGATGTGGACTATGGTATTTCAGAATAACGTTAGTTATTCCAAAATATCGCTGCTGTGTAGACGTACCCTGCTCTGAAAGTTTACCTGGCCGCACCCCATTGCTTTGCACTCTGATGGGATTCCTTTCTGTCGATAGAGCCAGCAGATCTCGAGTTTGTCGTGTGAGTGACAGTAGCTAAAATCTGGACCCTGTTAGGAAAATATAGCTGCGGGCAAGGCAGCGACAGTGGGAGGAGGAGGAAACATTGACACCAGTTTGGCTTCGCAGTGGGTATGATCGATAGGTCTGGTTTACCCTGCCTTGCGGAAAGGACACCAGAGTGTTCCCATTAAGCGAGGACTGGCACGGCCTCTTCCCTGAACGTGAGAAGACTCCAAGTGGGAGAGAGGTGAAACGAAGACGCTGTGTCATCATCCTTGTGGTTTCGTTGCTTGAGGTTTCTCGTTCTACTTGCCACAGCTAAATGCTAATAATTAAAACCACAGCCTGGCGACACGAGATTGAGCATCCATAGATTCATAACGCTTCAGGCCCGAACGGACATTAGAGCAAGGCTGGGCTCCTGTACATCCCTCTGTGCGATCCCTGTGCTGAGCCCAGTGACTCGTTACGTCAAATCCGGGCAGCCGTCGGAAGGCAGCACTGTTGCAGGCCAGAGGCTGAGAAGGTGCCACCTGAGGCCCTTTCAATGGGAGGGAGCTGATTAGATGAGACCGGGGCATATCCTCCAAGCAGGTGAGCCACATGCCTCACTGCAGAGAAAGATCAAAACCCAACATCCCTGCTGATCTGACCTGGGGGAAGATTCCATCCCAGCCCCACAGCTGCAAATTAGCAAGACCCTCCAGTGAGGCGCTACCACCTCAAAGCATTGGCTGACCACAATGTTCTCTCCCATTTTTTCCCCATACAAGCGTGGAATAAATTTTGTCATGCGCACCAAGGCATATATGGATGTGCACCACCAATAGAAACACAGACCTCATTGTGGCATTCTGCCAATCAGCGGGGCAGCATTCGACTCTCTCCTGAGTGACTGCGCAAATGCCCAGCTGGTCTACACCCTGTCCTGCATCCTGTCTCCAGCTGGGGACGAGGGAGCCTAGGGAAGTGGTGACCCCTGCTGATGGTAGTGAATTGGCACCACGCTAATAACAACGTGACACGGGGGTTCTATATTTGAATGAGACACAAAAGCTGCAGCTCCCTGTGCTGGTTGCTGTGACAACCAACTACTCTGTCCTCGGGTAGGGTTACTCCTTTGGCTTGAGTCGCAGTGGGATGTGCTTGGGTGCTGAAGGACCCAGGGTCAAACCCTGCGGAGGGATGGGCGGATGCAACCTTAGCTCTGCTATTGTGACTCCAGTCCACGTTAGGAGGCTGCATTCTGCTGAAATTAAACTGCTGCTTCAGCTGGATGCAATATTCTTTCCCCCTTCCTGTCCAAAAACCATTGTGCAGCATGGCTTTGGTTGCCCTTCCATGGAGGATGAAGTGATTCCTAAACACTTACACACCTGCTGTGCAGCGCTGTTGCGGCTAGCCCAATTGGGTGACAGAATGAATCACGGGAGGGGAGCCGGGCATGTATAGAAGTGTTTGCGAGATCAAAGCTGTCGCTTGTAATGAGCTTTGGGAGGAGCGGAATGATACAAACATCAGTCGATGGTAATTATTCATTAGAATTGGAAGATCCTGAAAGTATCAAGCCCATCTTGACAGGCCCATTATTTCTTGCATAGTCTTATGCAGAGGGGGGGAAACTTCAAAGGCCATCTTTGCAAAAGCATTGAGGACCCACAGAGCCAAAAGCGAAGGAATCAGAAAAACGTCTGGTAGATGAGGAGCAATTTGGGAAGAGCTGGGAAAATAGCAATTTTGGGACAAGCTGAATGGCACGTGATAGGGCTGTTGGCCAATAGCTCCCTGCTGGTGAGACCGAAAAGAGACATTTCTATTAAAACTCTCGTTTGGTTTGTTTATTTTTTCGTGATGGCTTTCAAGGAAGGGAAATTTTGGAACGGTCTGAGTCTGACAATGAATGTCAGCTTTAACTGGGAGGGGAAGGATGGTTTTGTGGATAATGTGTTAGAATTCAGGCAGTGGAAGCTCAATTCCTTAATTTAACCTTAATCTTAACCTTAACTTTAACCTTAACCCAACCCTAACCCTAACTGACTTTGGACGAGTTCCAAGACCTCTCTGTGCCTCAGTTCCCCATTCATGAAATGGACACAACATTTCCTTTGCTTGTCTTGCCTATTTATATGACAAGTACTTTGGGTCAAGGACTATCCCTTGCTCTGTGTATGTACAGTGCCTGGCACAACAGTAGGCGTGACTGGCATATTAATGATGTCTCAGATCTACTTCTTGCTGGTATGGTTGGACCTGCAAATCCACCTGCCCTGTGGTGGATGGGAATTAGCATTGACTATACAATGCTCCAAACCCACTGGATTTAATTGTCCCAATCTATGCATTTGTCAGAGCATGTTTCTCTGCTGCTCCCTCTGGTATTGGTGGACTGCCCTCTTCCTTGCTTTAGAAATATTTCTTCCCCTATGACTATACCCACCAGCGTGTCTGGAACAGGAACACAAAAGAGATGGAAAAAGAAAACGACCAACGGGTCCAAAGGTGGCTAAAAATAGCTGGGCGCTTCTGGAAGCCCCGCCCTGATCACCAACATCATGGGCAGTAGCGACCAAGTCCTGGCCTGCAGCCTGCCTTCATGGCGAATGTGTTCTCAGGCTTTGACCTAGGCTTAGTTAGACGTTGGGACGAGGTCTGAAGCTTGCGAGACAATTTAATCTCCTGGCTCTGTGGCTGTCCCCTCTGCTCCCTGCGCCGTTCCATGTGTTTCCATAGTAATTTCCCCAAATCCACATCACGTGGCCTTCTCGGCTTCTTTTGTTGATTTCTTCTTTTTCTATTGTCATTAGTCTGTCCATTAATGTAACCGCCATCTGTCCCTGGCAACCAAGAGCCGAGCCCAGGCCCTCGCCAGCATGGAGCCTGAACACCGGCCAGCCTCAAAAGTATTTCTCTCTGTTTGCTCTTTACATCTGGACAGCAGCTGAAATAGTACTGCCGGGCTGGAGGGCGGCGGCGAGAGAGACAGAGCGAGGCCATCGCTTGGCTCTGGGAAAGGCACTTGGATTTGTCCGGTTGGTTATTCTCTAGGCCAGGGAGTTTCCATCTTTTTTTTTTCTCAAGACCCAGTTGAAGAAAATGGTTGATGTCCGGGACCCAACGTAATTTGACGAAAGCCTGGGCTCCAGGGTGGGGCGGAGGATGAGGGCTTTGGGGTGTAGCGGGAAGCTCCAGCTTTGCTCCCAGAAGCAGCCAGCAGCAGATTCCCAGCCAGTGGGAGTGCGGAGCTAGAGTCCAGGGCAGGGCAGTCTGCAGTGCCAGGATAGGCAGGGAGCTGCCTTAGCCCCCCCCACCCCCTGCTGGTCCCCTGATTCCCCTGCAGCAACGAGCCCCATTCCACCACCCAGCCCTGTGTCCTGACTCGTTTGAAAGGCACTGGGCTAGGCTGGGGGTTCAGAGAGCCAACATGGATGGGCCTTTGCATCTGTTGGCCCCTGAGCTGGGAGCAGGTGGGTGTGGTATTGAAAGTGCCTAAGGGGTTAGGTGGCACGGGATTCGGGGGGCAGTGTGCTGCTCGAGGAGTAGTGTGCAGAGAGGGAACCAAGGAAGCAGCCATGCCCCCATCTGAAGGACTCAGCACCAGCCCCTTGTTGATACGGGAAAGCGGGGAGGACGTTCAGCTCACTGGGCTCCAGAGGATGAAGGGAACTGGCGCATCACCCACCCGAACACTCCTCCTCCAGGGACACTTTGTACGTCTCAGAGCCTCCCGCTAATTTTGCTAAACTCAGCTGGCAAATCCAGGTGCTCCACCAGGAAGCAACCTGATATGTTGGCCTGGGATCTGTCTATACCAGTGGTCCCCAAACTTTTGGGGCTGCCGGGCGCCCGGGAGCGGGGCCGCTCATGCGCCACATGGCCGGGGCGGGGCTGCCCATGCACCGTGCACCTGGGGCGGTGGCCGCACATGTGCCGTGTGCCCGGGGCAGGGACTGTGCATGCGCCATGTGCCTGGGGCGCAAGAATGGCTTGAGCTGGCCCTGGTCACTCAGCGGGCACATACAAATGCCCCGGCGGGCGCCATGGTGACCATGGTCACTGCGTTGAGGACCATTGGTCTATACCACCTTTGGGAATGTGACTGCACATTTTGTGGACACACCCGTGATAGCTTTAATCTAATTATCTCGTCTATCGAGAGCTAGGGATGTAATCGTGTAGTTGATTAATCAATAAGCAAAAGCATATAACAAGATCACCAAGACTCTTATAGGAGACTTTACCAACAAGTCTACTGTAGTAAGAGATAAGAACGGGAAAATGCTGGTGACAGCAGAAGAACAGCTCAGCAGGTGGACAGAACACTTCAGGGAGACTCAACAGACCAGACCCAGAGGAAGAGGCTGACATTAGAAGTATGAACCTCCAAGTAGACATGGACTGTGGGGACATCAGTGAGCTGGAGATAGCAGATGCTATCAAACAGACAAAGGGCAACAGAGCGCC
Source organism: Pelodiscus sinensis (assembly GCF_052426305.1). Classification (NCBI taxonomy): domain Eukaryota; kingdom Metazoa; phylum Chordata; order Testudines; family Trionychidae; genus Pelodiscus; species Pelodiscus sinensis. The sequence goes on along the minus strand of NC_143077.1, from coordinate 8,912,867 downwards.
CAGGGAAGACCAGATCACTGCTGAAATGCTTAAGGCAGACTCCAAGGCAAGCGCACAAGTTCTGAAGGGTCTCTTCAACAGGGTCTGGGAAGAAGAGAAGGTACCGGAGGCCTGGAAGAAGGGCATCATCGTGAAGTTACCCAAAAAAGGCGATCTGTCCTTCTGTCGGAATTGGAGAGGCATTCATCTGCTGTCTGTGCCGGGAAAGATTTTCTGTAGAGTCCTGCTACAGAGAATGCGAAAGGCATTGAGAAAATCCTCAGGGAAGAACAGGCTGGCTTCAGAAGTGGAAGGTCATGTACGGACCAGATCTTTGTCCTACGCACCATAGTGGAGCAGTCAATAGAGTGGAACTCTTGGCTCTACTTTAACTTCATCAATTTTGAGAAGGCATTTGATAGCATCCACGACCCCTCACTCTGGAGGATTCTACAAGCATACGGGTTCCCTGAGAAGGTCATTAACATCCTGAAGGACCTGTACGCTGAGAATCAATGCTGTGTGCGACATGAAGGACAGCAGAGTGACTGGTTTCACATGAAGACGGGTCAGACAGGGCTGTGTAATCTCACCTGTTATCTTTCTTGTGGTCATTGTCTGGGTGATGCGCAGAGACACTGAGGGCAGATCAAGGGGAGTGCTATGGGAAACGACTGCTCAGCTTGAGGACTGCGACTTCACAGATGACCTGGCGCTTCTCGCGCATGATCAGCAGGACATCCAAGAAAAGACCGACATTGTTGACTGGACAGCCAGAAGCGTTGGGCTCAGAATTCACCCTGGCAAGTCCAAAGTGATGAAACTGAGGACAACGAACACCGATAAAACCACCATCCTGGGTGAAGAGTTAGAGGAAGTAAATGACTTTAGGTATCTCGGCAGTTACATCTCGGCGGACAGCAACATCGACAAAGAGCTCTCCACTAGAATTGCCCTGGCAGCGCAAGCCTTCCAAAAGCGTAACAACACTTGGAAGTCGTCACTGTGGCAGACCAGGACTAAACTGAAGATCTATAGGTCAAATGTGCGCTCAGTCCTGCTGTATGCCGCAGAGACTTGGAGGACTAACAAGAAGATTGAGTGCAGACTCAGAGGCTTTGAAGGACGGTGCCTTCGTCGTATCCTCAGAGTCCACTGGGAACAGCATGTTACCAACAAGGAGATAAGCCAACGCACTGGCATCAACAATGTTGTGGACGAGATCAAGCAGAGACACTGGAAATGGCGGGGGCATGTCCTTTGGATGAGCGAAACAAGACTATGGCACTCAGATGGACTCCTCCTGGAAAGCGTAAAAGAGGGAGGCCGTTGGGCACCTGGAGGAGGACTGTGGATGAGGACATGAAAAGGAAGGGCACGACGTGGGAAGAAGTCAGCCGGCTTTCTCAGGACTGTGAAGGCTGGAGAAGATTCCAAAGAGGAATAATAATAATAATAATAAAAGCATATAGGTTAATGCTATGAACTATATGCATTCCCCCTCCCCCGCCTCCAGTAGTACATTTTTTAGCAGGCCGGCCAGCAGCCTGGCTCAGTTCTGGCTTGTGCCATGTCCAGGAGCTCAGCCCTGCTCCCCCACCCCAGACGGGCTGCTGCCATCCTGCACTGCTGCCTCTTTATCAGTTCACAAGGGGAGCTGGTTTTTAAACTGGCTTCCCTTGCGGACCAGGTCCTGCTTGGCACCCTGTGCTGCTGTCTCTGATACAGAGGCAGCAGCGTGGAGTGGCAGGGGACTCCTCAGGAGTGGGGCCAGAACACACTGGTTGCCAGCCCCTCCCCCAGGGACTATAGAATAGTCGAGTAACCAATAAGAATTCTTGAGATCAATTGTCTATTCAATTAATCGATATTTAACATCTCTATCAGGAGCAGTGAAGCTGCAGCAGCATGGACGTCAATGCAGGGTAGCCATACGAGTAATTCACCAGAACACCAGATAGGCTACTGGGCTAGATGGACCTTTGGTCTGACCCAGTACGGCCATTCTAAGCTCAGAGCTCAGGGTCGGGGGTCTCAGTGGACCACCTTGATTTTCATGCACACCTGCTCCTGGGTGGCCGGGCTGGCAGCTCTCCTGCCCTTGATGGCCACTTTCCTGTGCCTAGTGCGGAGGTCGTGGACAAGGTCCACGATGTCCGCACTAGACCAGGCGGGTGCCTGCCTCTTGCGGTCCTGGGCAAGCTCCCGGGAGCCGCCAGCCTGGTCCCGGGAAGAGGGGGAGGGCTGGGGGGCATCGGGTGGCTGGCTCGAGCCGTGCCAGGTGCAGGGTCTGCTAGCTGGGTGCTGGCAGGCTTGCACCTGGCACGGGCACCGTAGCCAGCCCGTGCCCCTTTAAGGGGTCCGGGGCCGGGAGGGGGGCAATAGAGTTTCCCTGGTGGTGGCCAGAGTGGCCACCAGGGAAAGCTGGGGAGGGCTAGCCTCCCACTAGTTCGAATTAAGGGGCTACACACCCCTTAATTCAAACTAGTAAGTTCGAACTAGGCTCAGTCCTCATAGAATGAGGTTTACCTAGTTCGAACTAAGCGCTCCGCTAGTTTTAATTAAGTTCGAACTAGCGGAGCGCTAGTGTAGCGCCTATCAAAGTTAATTTGAACTAACATCTGTTAGTTCGAATTAACTTTGTAGTGTAGACATACCCTAAGAGACTACGGGTTTGCTAGTGTAACCCACACACTGGAGGCTATGTCTACACTGGCAGCTTCTTGTGCAAGAACTCTTGCCAATGAGCACTCCAGCTGGCAGCATGAGGCTTGCATGGGAATGTGCGGCAGTTCTGAGGCCACATGGGAAGAGCAGCCTGTTGCACCGAGGTTGCAGGTACGTCCCTCATAATCCCGCCGCAAATGGCTAATTTCAGCAAGGGAAGGCATTGCCTTCCCAAAACTGCCTATGCTCCCCAGCTGCTGGGAAAGGCTGGGGCCGTGATGTGGCAGCTCGGTTTCCTAGCCACCAGGGAGGACTGGGGCCAGGATGCAGCAGCCTGGTTTCCTGGCCACTGGGGAGGACAGGTTGTAAGAAAATCACATGCCAACTTCCCTTTCTAGCCCTGGTCTATACTAGGGCTTTATTTTGAAATATCCCTGCCCCTTATTTCAAAATAGTAAGCGGAGCATCCACACTACCAAGCCCTTTATTTTGAAATAATGGGCTGGTTATTTCGATATCCGTATTCCTGCTTTCTTCAAAATAGTTATTTCAAAATAGTGGTAGCATGGACACTCAGCGGCTGCTATTTCGAAAGAACTACTCCTCAGATTCATTCAGAGTAATTACTTCCCAGTGCTTCTTGGGGCTCTACGTCAAGGTACAGCCACTCCCCGACTTACGAACACACTGACTTACGACCATCTGTACTTATGACCAACCTCCCCTTAACCCCATTATAATATTTTTGAGTTGAGAACCATGTACATTAAGTTTTTCGAACAGCGCGTTTAAGGGTATTTCTGACTTATGACCAAATTGAGTTACGACCAGGTGTTCAGAACGTAACCCGTTTGTAAGTTGGGGACTGCCTGTATTGCGTCCACAGTAACAAAGCCTGCCTTGGACTAATTTTGAGGCTCCCCCGTAGGGGGGACACGCTATTTTGGGAGTTATTATTTTGAATTTAGTTATTTCGAAATAATTTCCTAGTGTAGACAGGCCCCCTGTTCTCCTAGACTCTCTGGGACTCCTCACCGCTTTGACCGGCCTTAGTGGAGCGCCAGCTGGCTTCTAGCTCATGCCCTGAATTTCCAGGTTTGAATCTGCCCATAGACAACCAGGGTCTGATCGTGTTAGACTGGTTCTGCAAAGCGCTTAAGCATGTGCTTTGCTTTTAAGTATGTACTTAAGTCCTATTCATTTCAGTTGCGTTTTTTACCTAACCCTCTCCCCCCAGCCAAACTTGTACAGCTTATCCAGGGCTGGGAAAGAGCTCCCCAATCTGCCCTCCTGCCATCTGTCCCAGCTCTGTCCTGGAGCGTTCCCTGTCTAAGTGTGAAAGGGGCATTGGGGTCTCCTAGGCTTCATCTAGACAGTGCTTAGCCTCTGCGGAGGCTACCAGCAAAGAAGTCCTCCGGGCTAACTGTGGGAGGGGGCTGGAGGAGTGGCTTAAAGAGCTAGATTCCTGTCACTGAGAGTTGTGTGTGCAGGGAGGAGGGAATTTGTGGTGTTTTTTAAGCTTTGTCCTTTTGTTATTATTACTGAATGTCAGTAACCCTGCATTCCCGTGCAACCCTGTCATAAC